>NC_067401.1:238623738-238937905 GCF_016432865.1 Antechinus flavipes | reverse complement strand
TGTATGAGGACATATTTTGATGGAAGTGGATTTCTTTGACAAAGAGACCTGAGTTTCAATTGATAAATGACGGACAAAAGCAGCTACACCCAAAGAAAGAACACTGGGAAACGAATGTAAACTATCTGCATTTTTGTTTTTCTTCCCGGGTTATTTATACCTTCTGAATCCAATTCTCCCTAAGCAACAAGAGAACTGTTCGGTTCTGCAAACATATATTGTATCTAGGATATACTGCAACATATCCAACATATAAAGGACTGCTTGCCATCTAGGGGAAGGGGTGGAGGGAGGGAGGGGGAAAAAAATCGGAACAGAAACGAGTGTCAATATAAAGTAATTATTAAATAAAAAATTTAAAAAAAAATAAAAAAAAAAAGAAAGAAAGAAAATGACCCTTGACAACGCCTATCAATTGAGGAATGGCTGAATAAATTGTGGTATATGATTATGAGGAAACATTATTATCCTATGGGAAATGATGAGCAGGATGCTCTCAGAAAAACCTGGATAGTCCTCCATGAACTCAAGCAAAGGAAAATGTTCTATATATAGTTATACTAATGCTCTGGAATGATCAGTTGTAAATATCTGCTATTCTCAGCAGTACAATGATCCACAAGTATTCTGAAGGACTTATGAAAAATTCTATCTATAGCTAGAGAAGAATTGTATGCACATATGTACTCTTTATTTTTCTTGAAGGCTTGGGTTTTTTTAAGAGTAAGAGATCTGTTTTCTTTCACAACAATACTTTTATGGAAATGTCTTGCATAACTTCATTTCATAATGGGAGTTGAAATGGGAAGAGAATCTGAAACTCAAAAGTTTTTTTAAAATGTAAAAAATGTTTGAGATGTAATTAGGGAGATATTAAATAAATAAATATTTTTAAAAAGAAAGAAAATTACCCTTGACAAGTTGTGGCATAGGAATGCAATGATGGAATGCCTCTGTACTATAAGAAATGATGTGCTCAATAAACTTAGAAAAGCATGGATAGACTTAAATGAAATAATAAAGAGCAAAATGAGCAGAACCAAGAGAACATTGTAAATGGCAATAGCAATATTGTTTTAAGAACTGCAGGGAGCCAATGAAGGAAGACACTATCTGCCTTCAGAAAAAGAACTGATAATAGAAGTGTATATAGAATATATACTTATACACATGCAATATACATATACACATATTTGTATCTAATGGTAGTCATATCTAGCATGGAGGAAGGGAAAAATTGGGGGGGGAGAAAGTTGTATGATTACTTGATTACATATTTAAAAGCAATAGCAAGTTATACATAATAGATTTGCAGTTTCATGTGTAATCATCTTTTTATTATACTGTTATAAAAATTCTTTATTTCTTACATTCAGAATGAAATAAAATTTATAAAAAAAAAAAGAAAAGAAAAGAAAAGAATATGACCCTTGCACTGTCGGAGTTGAGCAGTTCTATGTTAGATATAGAAAAGGGACCATATATTCAGTGTCCTCAAGATAAGTATAATATGGTATAAAATACTCTAATTACTGAAACATCATTCATTCTTGGAAAATCATACAAGAATCTTATTTTAGCAAATAAATTGACTTTTTTCCTTAAATGTTTGCCTTGGTTATTGTATTATATACATATACATATATATTATCATATATTATTATAGATTTATTATATTACCAGGTATTGATATGTATTTTACTGTGTGGGTTTACTGGGAAGTACATTGTTACAAAGAGAAAACTTAAGTGAACTTTGTTTATTGAAATGAAAATTTCTAAAGGAAATTATATTAAATTTAGCATTATTTTTATTTCCATGTAAAATTTAATTATGGTACTCTGAAAAAATTTTGTATTGTTTTCAAAAAATATTTTTAGTAACGTATCTTTAAATAGAGAGGCTTTGTGGTATAATGGAGTTGAATTATTTGTTTGTTTGCTTGGTTTTTTGGTAGGAGATGCTATTTTATTACTTTTTTAGTTTATTTTAATACACATTGTTTTATGAATTATGTTGGGAGAGAAAACTCAGAGCAAAAGTGAAAAATTATGGGAGAGATTAAAAAACAAAAACAGGAAAAAAAAAAAGTGAACATAGCATGCATTGATTTCATTCAGTCTCCTTAGTTCTTTTTCTGGTTGAAGATGACATTTTCTATCCAAAATCTATTGGGATTGCTTTGGTTCACTAAACTACTGAGAAGAACCAAGCATTTCATAGTTGATCATTACACAATCTTGCTGTTACTATGTACAATTTATTCCTGTTTCTACTAGTTTCACTCAGCATCAATTCATGTAAATCTTTCCAGGCCTTTCTCTAATCAGCTTGTTCATCATTTTTAGAGAATAATAATATAATGGAGCTGAATTTTAAAGTTCATAAGGACCTGAATTGAATTTCCATTTTTGACATGTACAGGCTATATTATATCACTTAATGATCTAGCCAACTATTTAAGACTGTAAATTGCAGAGAAGGTGCCAATCAGCTTCCAGAGGAAAAGTTTCTACATACTTATGCCAGTGAAATTATAGTCTTTATCTCTACTTTAAATACCACTGGATAGCAACTAAGGAGTCAAAAAGACCTAGCTTCAAAACCAATATGCAAGGGACAATGTCAAAGAAAGAAAGTGAAAGATAAAACCATAACAATGACTCTTAAATTATCTTAAGTCTCTTTAAGCCTCTTTAAGACTTGCTGAAGAAACTAAGAACGTTTTAGTGGTTCCCAACAGCTAAATTGTCCGCATCAGATTTAGAGAGTATCCAGGAGAAAAATTTAGTTGACAATGTCAAAAGCTAAAGAAAAGTCAAAAATGATGAGAAGTAGCACAAAGCCCTGGGATTTAGCCATTAAAACATTAATGGTGACCATGGCAAGAGTCTTTTCAGTCAAGAATTGAGAGAGGAATCTAGATTGCAAGAATTTGACAAGTGAGGGAGGGAGTCAATTAGTCAGTGTGAGGAAGTGATGGTATTGCCTATGGAAGGTTTTTTTAGGAGTCTGATTATAAAGAGAGATGTTTTATATGAGTTTAGCTCAAGGAAATGGCAGAGTTAAATGAAGAGTTTAAGAATGTTTGTTTAAGGTTGTCTAAGAATGAGGAATATGCATATTTGTAATCACTAAGGAAAAGAGCAGTAGATTAAAAAGAGATTCAAAATGAGAAAAGATAGAGGGAAGGAATGAAAGGACAAATTCCCAGAGAAAATAGATAGACATAGGTAAAAGGACTAAGTAGAGGATGTGACTTTAATAAAAGGGACACCTTTTTCCAATATTGGTACAAATAGAAGAGAGAATGGGGACAACATTGATAGATTTTAATTTATAGAGTAGAATACAGATCTTATCATGACAGTCTGAATTTTCATAGTAAATGAGCACTGTCCTCTGCTCAGTGGGAAAGAGATGAGAGAATGAAGAAGACGAGAAAAGAGAAATAGCTTCTGTGAAGAGTGCTATGAAGAGTAGTAATCAAGGAAGTGTAAAAGAATTGCCATTTGACCACAGGACAAGATTAGATGACATAAATTTGTGATAAAATGGTTCTGATAACCACCTACCCCTCAGGATTGTTGTAAGAGTACAGTGAGATATTTATAAAGCTCTTTGCAAACTTTAAGGTTCTATGTAATTCTAGTTATTATTAATGGTAGACAGCAAGATAGCACAGTGGCTAGAGTGCTAAAGCTGATGTCCAGAAGAAAACCTGAATTAAAATCTGATCTCAGACATTCATTAGTTATATGACCTTGGTCAAGCCAGTTAACTTGTTGGTCTCAATTTTCCTCATCTGTAAAATAAAGATAAATGATACCTTTTTCCCACTGTTGTTGTAAGGATAAAATTAAATGATATTTGTAAAGCACTACATAAAATGCTAGATGTTATTATGGTAGTGGTTATAACTCAAAAACAATGTGAATTTTTTAAAAGAAAAGATAGAGGAAGTGAAAATTTAGGGTTGGATTGGCAAGACATTGAGAGGACAAAAGTTCAAGGACCTGAAAAAGAAAAGATTTTATTTATATATATATATATATATATATATATATATATATATATATATATATATATATATATATATATATATATATATATATATGTGTGTGTGTGTGTGTGTGTGTGTGTGTGTATAGTAGTTATTGGTGACAATAAAGAAGAGTTTTAAACAGTGAAGCAAGAAGAATGGAAGCATTTAGAAGTTGTGATTGGAAAGGAGAATTTAAAAGTTTTAAGATCACTGAGAAAACACAGTTATGGAAAATGATAAGTTCTAGATTATGAATGTCATTGTAGCTAGATAAGTGAAAATTTAACTAATAAAAGTTGAGTTTGAAGAACTGGGAATCCAGGGGTTTGAGAAGGTCTTAATAGGTATATTGTTGTCCCTAGGTATGAGAGTAGGGATTCTAGAGGACAAAAGACTGAATCAGATACTAAATTCCTTGAAAAAGTGAGAGAATGACTATTAGACAGTAAACTACCTTAATAAACATGTAGTCTAATAAGTAAGGACTTCAAAAGAACAGAGTCTTTAATGATAAGATCCAAAGGAAAGTGTTAAAGGAGGAATAAGAAACAAAGAACATATCTTGTTTTCCTTTTGACCCAGTGCATTAAAAGGAGAAGGGACAAATGCAGTGTTTACAAGAAGGAGTCAGATTTATCTGATTACAGGAATATGCTTCCTTAATTTTGTTTTACTCCAAGTCAGAGTTTCTTATCCTAGGGTGAGTATACTTTTTTGTGTTTTGATAACTGTATTTGAATATAATTGGTTTCTTTTGTGATTCCATACATTTAAAAACATTTTTTTTTCCCTTAGGAGGTGTCCATAAGTTTTACAGACTGTGAGATTCAGATCCTTTGAAGGGCTACATCTAAAGATATTTTATAAATAAGCATTTATCAAGTGCTTACTATGGACACATACTCTGCTAATTGCATTGCAAAATATTATGTCATTTGATCTTTACAGCAACCCTGTAAAGTAGATCCTATTATTATCCCTATTTCATGGTTGAGTTGAGAAAACTGAAGTAGAAAGAAATTAAAGGACTTGTCCAGGTCACACAGTAAGTGTTGGAGGTAGATTTGAACTCAGGTCTGCCTGACTTCAAACTCAGCATTCTATCTACAACACTGTCTAAATGTCATAAACAGTCTGGGTTCTTACACCCAAAATGGAACTAGAAAGTGCTGGAAAGCCACACCAAAGCATTCCTATCGAACTTTCCATGTTTCCATAGCTGAATATAAGCTATCCATGTGCATGACATTGTATGAGAGTGTCTTATACTATTCTTTGCATGGAAAGACTCACATTCTTTCACTTCCAAGCACAATTTATTTCTGACTCTCTGTCCCTGTCATTCTCATAATATTGTTTTATTCCCATCCTCCTCCTTTCCTTCTCTCTCTCCAGCCCCCATACTCAATTATTGCTTTGCATTCCATTAAAGACATCTAGGCATTAGCTTCTTAACATGCTAATTGTCCTGATTAATAGTGGTAGGAGAATGCATTGACCATTCTTTTATACCCCAGGCTGTTAACTAACACCTATGAGCTACTTTCATCACTCTCAATTCAAGCACACAGCTCCTACATCTTCAATGTCTATTACCAGTATAGTAAAATACATGGAAGATCTTTAGGGCATAGGATTCACCACCTAGGGGATGATGAATAGGTCTGTCAAACTATCTGTGTCTTATAGGGTTTTTTGGTAGAAAGAGTACAGGAAAAGAGCCAATTTTGACCTCTAATACCTAATAGTTCTCTGTAAGTATTAGGGTAGTAAGGTTCATATTTATAAGCTGTTATGACTGCTAGTGAGATCCATGTCAACATCATTCTAGACAGCTGTCACTCCCCCAGGTAGTTATTGACTGTAGTTCATGAGATGAGTGCTAGGACAAATAAAGAATAGAAGCCATATTCCATAGATAAAAGCATGTTCTAGATATATGAGCAGATTGAGTTATTAGTGCAAAATATAATAATGGGACTAAGGTAGCCTAGTCAGCCTGGTGATAATGTAGCAGCAGAGATAATGTTCCAATTAGTGTGTTCTGCCCAGTGTGTGCAAACTGAAAATGTTCCTACAAGACTATGAATAAATAGCATAATTCAAAAATATGAAATAAACTGGGGACCCTGGTTGAATATTATGTCACAGGGAGGCATAAAAATGTTCTTTAGGATCATTTAAGTAACAGTGGGAAGCATAGCACATAGGATGAAGTGAACCATCCTTGATAAAGCATCTACATTCATTCACATGGCATCGTAACTTCAAGATGAGACAGATGTGGGATAAAATCCATTATTGCCACTATTCAGGGAATATGAACCTCCATATGTATATAAGGTGTTGAACATAAAAATATACTCCTGATCCACTGGTAGACTGATATAACAGAAGTAGAATACTTTCTATTGGATCCCACTGGGAGGGAAATATAAGCAAGAGTAGGAGAATAAGAACCTCCTTAAAACTGATCTTAATGAGAGTATGGACAACATGCCACTCTAGGCTAGTGTCTAAACATTTCCTGCTTGTTACTATCAGATACAATTTGATAAGTTCCATTAAATTAAATGGCTACATATTGAATCTAGTAGAGAACCTGCTCTGTAATAGCATAAGATTTCCAGTAGCATAAGATACTTCATCTCCTTGCAAAAGTTTACAAAAGTATTCATTGCTGTAATCTTCAATACTTAGGACCCTATAGAAGTTCAGAACTTTTGGTAACCATGGCTAAAAAATGATATCTGCTGGAATGTCCAGTTTCAAAAGTTTGTGGGGCCAAGGATGCCATAAATATCCATTTAATTTCAACTTTTCCAACCATTCTACATTCTCTGAGTGGTGGCAATAATGGATTTTATCCCAGATCTGTCTCATCTAGAAGGGGAGGTGATGACCTCACAATTCCCTTCCTAGGGTGATCTATGAATAGGTCCCTACCTAAATGATAAAGATATATGTAGACCTAATATACTTTCCTCTGATTTCTTTTCTCTCAATCAGCACACTAAGAGAAATATACAGACAAAACTGTATCAAAGGCACTTCTAGAGACCTCCTTCAAGTTAAGAGAGTTTTATGTTCCCTCCCCATCACCCCTTTCTCCCATCCCATCTAGCCCAAAACAACATTTATGAAAGATAATATTTTTTTTTACTTCTGAACCAGGATCAGCCTGAAATTGCTATCTGATTACCAAGTGGTGCTGGTAAATTTTTTAACAACTAGCTCACCAAAAAGGTTTGACACATTTTTAAGTTTAATTTACATTATTTTCTCCATTGCTTTCTCAAGTCTAGGCAATCAATGAAACGATAAATCAAGACTGAATTATAGCATTTTCTGATGTCTGAGATGTAAATGCTCAGATTGAAAATTCAGCAGTCTCAGGAGTCTAGATGAGCTGGCTCCAGCACATCTTTGCTGCAAAATGACTTGCAAGGAGGGAGTTCTAGCTATATTCAATAGATGAATCAATGGATTGACTTCAGGAAGAGGCTCTCTATCTAAATGGAGTTTACTTGTTAGTCTAGAGCAGGAGTAGGGAACAGAAGTAACTGACATAAAATTACCAAAGCTTTGGGGCATTAAGTTGAATGAGAAGAATGGTTAAAACTCCAGTTTTTCCCTGTTTGCAATTCATTCCCACTACACTGTGATTAAGATTGTTCTTTTTCTATCTCAAGATTTTTCTAATCACAAGCACATCTTGACTCCAATGAGGCAGAGCTGGTGAAAGAAATAATATTGTTTGACTCCCTTAATCAATGACCTATGGCTGATGAACAAGCTGCTTATCATACTGAAGGACTTCCAGAAGGGGGCTCCAGAGACTGGGGAGTTGTGCTAACAAAGTTTCTGAGCTCCCAGACCATGAGACCGAATGTATTTGTGAAACTGAAGATAGTAAACTTTTGGCTTAACTAAATAGTGGAATCATTTTCCTTAGAACTAGATGAAAAAGAGAAGGTTGTTCTCCCCCTTTCTCTCCCCGCCCCAGATTTCATTGGGTTGGTCCTCAGTCCAGGGAAAATTATTTATGGACTTTTAAATTCGCCTTAATGGTAGGACAACATGGCCTTCATGGTCTTGCTTAGTTGGATAGCCTGACTGACAAGTTAACCCCCTTCTAGACCTCTTTAAAAATATTATCTTTTGTTTTTTTACATCATCTAAATTTCCTCATGTATTCCTCCTCCCCCTCCCAAAGAACCTTCCCTTTTTAACAAAGATACAAAAATAGTTTTCTTTCAGATAATGAGGAGGCATTGATTCAAACAGAAAGACCTGATTTGTCCTTTGAAGCTAGCCCTAATTAATAGATGTGACCCTTTCTACAATTAAAAAAAAAAAAAAAGGAGCATTATAATGTCTCCTGGATATCAAGTCGAAGCTTGGCATGCAATATTCCCTGGAAATTTCATTATTATCTTTCCCCCAAAACATCATCATGTGAAGACAAACCCACTGTCACATGGCAAGATGTGAATTCCAATATCCTGAATCCTTACATTTACACATTCTAGCTGTGTGCTCCTGTTTGCTTTAATTTCCTCATCTATAACATGAACTGGAATAGAAAATTACAAACCACTCCAGTTTTTTTGCCAAGAAAACCCCAAATGAAATCATGAAGAGTTGGACAGTACTGAAATAATTGAACCACCACCAACATCCTGAGTCCAATCAAGTGTCCTATTTGCTATCAGAAATAGCTAACTTTCCCAGAACTCATGGAATCTTTCTTTATGAACTCATATGAATCTAATAGCTTTTCTACCTAATTTTTTTACCCTTAATTTCTACATTTTGTTGAAACTTTGATTAAAAAAAAACAAAAACTAAATTTATAGCCAGAGGACCAGGGTTCAAATCCTGTTCTGCTACTTTATATTTGTAAGTAAAAAAAAAAAAAAAAAAAAAAAAAAGGAGGTAGATAAGAGATATGTAGAAGATGGAATCAATGAGATAAGTCATTTGGTTAGATATTGGGATTGGGGAAGAGTAAGAGAGTGAAAACACAAGAATAACTCCTAGGCTGCTTTAAAAAAACTAAGGTGCAAATAATAGAACTAGGGAAATTATAAAGAGAAGTTAGTTTAGGGAGTAATCAACCAATCAACAAGCATTTTTTGAGTTCTATTTTGGAAATATTGAATTTTGTTTGACTATGGAACCTCCAGGTAGAGGTAAAAATCAGATAGTTGAAAAGATTCAGGACTATAGCTCAGGTTAGAGCTAGAGTTTAGAGCTATAAACGTGAAAGACTTCTGCACGGAGTTGATTTCATAGGAGCTAACTGAGCTCATTAGGAAAGAGATGGGAAGGTGCAAAACAAAACCCTACAGGAGTCCTCAAACTTTTTAAATAGGGGGCCAGTTCACTGTCCCTCAGACTGCTGGAGGGCTCGACTATAGTAAAAACAAAAACTTTGTTTTGTGGGCCTTTAAATAAAGAAACTTTATAGCCCTGGGGGAAGGGGATGATCGTCCTCAGCTTCCGCATAGTTTGAGGACCCCTGCAAGTATAACCTATACAAAGATCTATTGAGTAGAAACAGACCAATGAAAGATCAATGTTACAAAAACCCAGGGAAGAGAAAGTATTCAGGAGGAAGTAATATTCAGAAATAACAAATGCAAGGGAAAAGTCAAGAAACATGAGAACTGAAAAATGACCTTTGGATTTGGTGATAAAGAAATTGATGATCCATTTCCATTACTAATGAACAAAGTCAGATTGAGAAGATGAAAAATGGAAAAAATAAAGACAATAGTGATATTGTCAGAGGAAAGCTGTTTTTTAAATAATTCGGTAGACCTGGTCTTGTTTGTAAACATCAAAGAATGAAAAATAAATATTAGAAGAGGATAAAAATTAGGATAAGAGAGGAAATATTATAAGACACAAGTTCCTAGAAGAGAGGGGATGGGTGACAAGAAAGATATAAGGAATAGTATTACCCTTGGTGAAAAGAACCAAGTCATCCTCTAAGACTTAAAAAAAAGGAATAGAAGATGAGGACTGATGCTAAAGTAGTGAAAAAATGGGAAAGAGAGGAAGTTCAGTGCAGATAGTTTAGAAATTTTTTATTGATGCCTGAGGTAAGATTATCTGTTGAGAGGGATGGAAAAGTGGTAGCATAGATAGTTTGAGAAAAGAAGGCTTGGAACAAGCACTTTGAAAAATGTGATAAAGTGTTTATCAGAAAAGAATAAATTCTAATTAAATATTACTGTAATTCTAATTAATATGCAGCAATGAAAACCCAGGTAAAACAAAATAACATATTTTATAATAGATGCAGTCAGCATGTTTTTGTGAGCTCACAGGACTTCAAAGTGGCTCAAATATTTACTGAGTGACCTTTAGCTAAAGGTCACTTTAGCAAATCACTTCACTACCTTGGGTTTCAATTTTCCCATCCATACAATGTGAGGGTTGGACTAGATGATCTTGACATTCAAAGATGTACTGGTAAATGTATAACGATTTCCTGAGGGGGAAAAATATATGTACAATATGCATTTAAATTTAATATATTTATTAGTTTCTTCATCATGACTTAAGATTAGACAATCAAGAAAATAATACATCAAACCATAATATACTTGCCAATTTCTAGGAACAAATATTTACATTGAAAATTTAAAATTGGCTCCCAAGAATTCGTTCAAGCTGACTCCAGTATACCCATTTCTAAATTCTACAATACTATATGATAGTTACTTGGATCTTAATTCTTATCTCTACACAATGATCAAATTGTACATGCCTATCCAGCAATATCAGTGCTAAGCCTATATCCCAAAGACATAAAAAAAGAAAGGGACCTATTTTCAAAATATATATATATACAGTGTCTAAGATTTCAAAATTAAGAGGATGTCCTTTAATTGCGGAATGGTAAACAAACTGTAATATATGATTGTGAAGGTATATTGTTATGCTATAAGAAATTAAAAGCAAGGGACTTCCGGCCAAGATGGCGGAGAGGAGGCACACAGTTGTGTAAGCTCCATGTTTTTCTCTCAGAATCCATTTCATTACAAGCCTCTGAATTAATGCTTGACTGAAAAAAACCCATAAATAGTTACCAAGAGACGACATCCTTGAGATTCACCAGGAAAGGTCTGTTTTTGCTCGAGGGCGGGGACAGTTTTAGATCTGGCACAGGCTGAGGGCAGGCAGCGACAGCGAGAGCACGGGAGGTAGCTCACAGCCGAGCTGGGGTGTGATCTCAGCCGTCTCTGCGGGGGGATCTTTGCTGCAGGATTGGATACTTTGCCCTGGCAGCAAGTCAGTTGCCCAGCAGAGAAGTTGAAAACACCAGGGGTGAAGAATACAACCCCAAACAGCTGGAGTATTTCGGGATTTGGCCACCCCTCCCCCACAGTGTCTCAGCACGCTCTCGGAGTCTCAGAGTGCAGGCACAGCACAGTCCTGCTAGTGCCTCGCTGCTGCCCCCGCAGTCTGTAGAGGAAGCTCAGTAATACCACCCAGCCCCTCCCCCCCAAAAAAGCAGACTCCATTTAGGGTTTTTTTTCTTTTTATCTTTTTGCTAGTTTGTCTTTGATTCTTCTCTGACAAAATGAGCAAAAAATTGAAAAAGACCTTAACTCTGGACAGCTTCTATACGAATAGAGAGCAGACTCTAAACCCTGAGGAGACTAAAAACAGACAGTCTCCAGGTGAATCCCCAAAGGAGGAGATCATCTGTTCCTCAGCACAGATGAACCTCATAGAAGAAATTAAAAAGGCTCTCACAAGAGAGCTACAAGAAAAGTGGGAAAAGGAGAGGGAGGCTTGTAATGAGTCTGGAGAAGTTATCCCACTCGTTTAAAGACAGAATGGATAAAGAAATCAAATCCTTGAAAAATAGGATTAGTGAACTGGAAACAGAAAATAGCTCTCTAAAAAACAAAATTGGCAAAATGGAAAAAAATTCCATAGAACAAAAGAACTCAATTGGACAATTAGAAAAAGATATTTAAAAAGTGAGTGAAGAAAATACTTCATTGAACATCAGAATTGAACAAATGGAATTGAATGACTCGAGGAGACAAGAAGAATCAGTCAAGCAAATCCAAAAAAATCAAACAATGGAAAAGAATGTGAAATACCTTCTTGGGAAAACAACAGACCTGGAAAACAGATCCAGGAGAGACAATCTGAGAATCATTGGACTCCCAGAAAAGTATGATGAAAAAAAGAGCCTAGACACTATTTTCCAGGAAATTATCAAAGAAAACTGTCCAGAAGTCATAGAAACAGAGGGTAAAACAGACATTGAAAGAATTCATCGATCCCCTACTGAAAGGGATCCTAAAATCAAAACACCAAGAAATATAGTGGCCAAATGCCAGAACCCTCCAACGAAGGAAAAAATACTGCAAGCGGCTACAAAAATCCAATTCAAGTATCAAGGAGCCACAATATGGATCACCCAGGATCTAGCAGCTTCCACATTAAAGGATCAAAGGGCCTGGAATATGATATTCCAAAAGGCTAAGGAACTTGGTATGTAACCAAAAGTAACTTACTCAGCTAGAATGAGCATCTTTTTCCAGGGAAGAAGATGGTCATTCAACAAAGTAAGCGAATTTCACCTATTTTTGATGAAAAAAACAGAACTTAACAAAAACTTTGATCTACAAATATAGAACTCAAGAGAAATCTAAAAAGGCAAAGATTAATCTTGGGAACTATATTTCTGCTATAAAGATGTATAAAGAATACATGTATACCTTGTTCTAGAAACTAGATGTGGAAAGGACATTGTACCAGAAAAAGGGTAAAGTGGGGGTAGTACATCTCATGAAGAGGCAAAGGAAACCTATTATATCTGAGAGAAAGAATGGAGGGGGATGAATATAGTGGGTATCTTACTGCCTTCAGAATTGCCTTTAAGAGAAAAATTTTAGACATATTCAGTTTATGGTGAAACTTCTCCCACCTCATTGAAAAGTGAGAAGAAAAAAGTGAAAAGGGAAGGAATAAGCTAAGCGGAAGGGAATACAGAAACTGGGAGGGAAAAGGGGTAAGATAGGAGGAGGAACTCTAAGGCAGGGGGAGAGATACTAAAAAAGGAGGGCTGTGAGAAGCAAGTGGCGCTCACAAGCTTAATCCTGGGAAGGGGGGTAAGGGGAAAAGAAGGGAGAAAAGCATAAACAGGGGTTAACAAGATGGCAAGTAATACAGAATTGGTTATTTTAACCATAAATGTGAACGGGGTAAACTCCCCCATAAAGAGGAAGCGGTTAGCAGAATGGATTAAAAGCCAGAATCCTACAATATGTTGTTTACAGGAAACACACCTGAAGCAGGGAGATACATGCAGGTTAAAGGTAAAAGGTTGGAGCAAAATCTACTATGCTTCAGGTGAAGTCAAAAAAGCAGGGGTAGCCATCCTGATCTCAGATCAAGCTAAAGCAAAAATTGATCTAATTAAAAGAGATAAGGAAGGGCACTATATCTTGCTAAAGGGTAGCATGGATAATGAAGCAATATCAATATTAAACATATATGCACCAAGTGGTGTAGCATCTAAATTCTTAAAAGAGAAATTAAGAGAGCTGCAAGAAGAAATAGACAGCAAAACAATAATAGCGGGAGATCTCAACCTTATACTCTCAGAATTAGATAAATCAAACCACAAAATAAATAAGAAAGAAGTCAAAGAGGTAAATAGAATGCTAGAAAAATTAGATATAGATCTCTGGAGAAAATGTAATAGAGACAGAAAGGAGTACACTTTCTTTTCAGCAGTTCGTGGAATCTATACAAAAATTGACCATATATTAGGACATAAAAACCTCAAACTCAAATGCATTAAGGCAGAAATAGTAAATGCATCCTTTTCAGACCACGATGCAATGAAAATTACATTCAACAAAAAGCCAGGGGAAAGTAGACCAAAAAATAATTGGAAACTAAATAATCTCATACTAAAGAATGATTGGGTGAAACAGCAAATCATAGACATAATTAATAACTTCACCCAAGAAAACGATAATAATGAGACATCATACCAAAATGTATGGGATGCAGCCAAAGCGGTAATAAGGGGAAATTTCATATCTCTAGAGGCCTATTTGTATAAAATAGAGAAAGAGAAGGTCAATGAATTGGGCTTGCAACTAAAAATGCTAGAAAAGGAACAAATTAAAAACCCCCAGTCAAACACTAAACTTGAAATTCTAAAAATAAAAGGAGAGAGCAATAAAATTGAAAGTAAAAAAAACTATTGAATTAATTAATAAAACTAAGAGTTGGTTCTATGAAAAAAACAACAAAATAGACAAACCCTTAGTAAAATCTGATTTAAAAAAGGAAAGAGGAAAATCAAATTGTTAGTCTTAAAAATGAAAAGGGAGAACTCGCCACTAACGAAGAGGAAATTAGAGCAATAATTAGGAGTTATTTTGCCTAACTTTATGCCAATAAATTCGACAACTTAAATGAAATAGAAGAATACCTCCAAGCTTGCCCAAACTAACAGAGGAAGAAGTAAATATCCTAAACAGTCCCATCTCAGAAAAAGAAATAGAACAAACTATCAACCAACTCCCTAAGAAAAAATTCCCAGGACCAGATGGATTTACAGGTGAATTCTACCAAACATTTAAAGAACAATTAACTCCAATCTAAATAAACTATTTGAAAATAATAGGGATTGAAGGAATCCTACCAAACTCCTTTTATGATACAGACATGGTACTGATACCTAAACCAGGTAGGTTGAAAACAGAGAAAGAAAATTATAGACCAATCTCCCTAATGGATATTGATGTTAAAATCTTAAATAAAATATTAGCAAAAAGATTACAGAAAATCATCCCCAGGATAATACACTATGACCAAAGTAGGATTTATACCAGCAATGCAGGGCTGGTTCAATATTAGGAAAACTATTAGCATAATTGACTATATCAATAACCAAACAAACAAAAACCATATGATCATCTCAAGAGATGCAGAAAAAGCATTTGATAAAATCCAACATCCATTTCTAATAAAAACACTTGAGAGCATAGGAATAAATGGACTTTTCCTTAAAATAGTCAGGAGCATATATTTAAAACCGTCAGTAAGCATCATAAGCAATGGGGAAAAACTGGAACCTTTCCCAGTAAGATCTGGAGTGAAGCAAGGTTGCCCACTATTACCATTATTTTTCAATATTGTATTAGAAACACTAACCTCTGCAATAAGAGTCGAGAAAGAGATTAAAGGAATTAGAGTAGGCAATGAGGAAACCAAACTATCACTCTTTGCAGATGACATGATGGTATACCTAGAGAACCCCAGAGATTCTACTAAAAAGCTATTAGAAATAATTCATAATTTTAGCAAAGTAGTAGGATACAAAATAAATTCCCATAAATCCTCAGCATTTTTATACATCACCAACAAAATCCAACAGCAAGAGATACAAAGAGAAATTCCATTCAAAATAACTGTTGAGAACATAAAATATTTGGGAATCTATCTACCAAAGGAAAATCAGGAATTATATGAGCAAAAAAGTTTCCACACAAATAAAGTCAGACTTAAATAATTGGAAAAATATTAAGTGCTCTTGGATAAGCCAAGCGAATATAATAAAGGTGACAATAGTCCCTAAACTAATCTATTTATTTAGTGCTATACCAATCAGACTTCCAAGAAATATTTTAATGATCTAGAAAAAATAATAACAAAATTCATATGGAACAATAAAAAGTCGAGAATCTCAAGGGAATTAATGAAAAAAAAAATCAAATGAAGGTGGCCTAGCTGTACCTGATCTAAAATTATATTATAAAGCAGCAGTCACCAAAACCATTTGGTATTGGCTAAGAAATAGATTAGTTGATCAGTGGAAAAGGTTAGGTTCACAAGACAGAATAGTCAACTATAGCAATCTAGTGTTTGACAAACCCAAAGATCCTAACTTTTGGGATAATAATTCATTATTTGATAAAAACTGCTGGGATAACTGGAAATTAGCATGGCAGAAATTAGGCATGAACCCACACTTAACACCATATACCAAGACAAGATCAAAATGGGTCCATGACGTAGGCATAAAGAACAAGATTATAAATAAATTAGAGGAACATAGGATAGTTTATCTCTCAGACTTGTGGAGGAGAAAGAAATTTGTGACCAAAGATGAACTAGAGACCATTACTGATCACAAAATAGAAAATTTTGATTATATCAAATTTAAAAGCCTTTGTACAAACAAAACTAATGCAAACAAGATTAGAATGGAAGCAACAAACTGGGAAAACATCTTCACAGTTAAAGATTCTGATAAAGGCCTCATTTTCAAAATATATAGAGAACTGACTCAAATTTATAAGAAATCAAGCCATTCTCCAATTGATAAATGGTCAAAGGACATGAACAGATAATTTTCAGATGATGAAATTGAAACTATTACCACTCATATGAAAGTGTTCCAAATCACTATTGATCAGAGAAATGCACATTAAGACAACTCTGAGATACCACTACACACCTGTCAGATTGGCTAAGATGACAGGAAAAAATAATGATGAATGTTGGAGGGGATGCGGGAAAACTGGGACACTGATGCATTGTTGGTGGAGTTGTGAACGAATCCAACCATTCTGGAGAGCAATCTGGAATTATGCCCAAAAAGTTATCAAACTGTGCATACCCTTTGATCCAGCAGTGTTACTTCTGGGCTTATATCCCAAAGAAATACTAAAGAAGGGAAAGGGACCTGATTGTGCCAAAATGTTTGTGGCAGCCCTGTTTGTAGTGGCTAGAAACTGGAAATTGAATGGATGCCCATCAATTGGAGAATGGCTGGGCAAATTGTGGTATATGAATGTTATAGAATATTATTGTTCTGTAAGAAATGACTAGCAGGATGAATACAGAGAGGCTTGGAGAGACTTTCATGAACTGATGCTAGGTGAAATGAGCAGAACCAGGAGATCATTATATACTTCAACAACGATATTGTATGAGGATGTATTCTGATGGAAGTGGATTTCTTTGACAAAGAGACCTAACTGAGTTTCAATTGATAAATGACGGACAGAAGCAGCTACACCCAAAGAAAGAACACTGGGAAACAAATATGAACTATTTGCATTTTTGTTTTTCTTCCCGGGTTATTTTTACTTTCTGAATCCAGTTCTCCCTGTGCAACAAGAGAACTGTTCGGTTCTGCACACATATATTGTATCTAGAATATACTGCAACATATTTAACATATATAGGACTGCTTGCCATCTAGGGGAGGGAGTGGAGGGAGGGAGGGGAAAAATCGGAACAGAAGCGAGTGCAAGGGATAATGTTGTAAAAAAAAAATTACCCTGGCATGGATTTTGTCAATATAAAGTTATTATAAAATAAAATAAAATATTAAAAAAAGAAATTATAAGCAGTATGATTTTTTTTAATTTAGAAAGACTGGTATGAACTAATGCAAAGTGAAGTGAACAGAACTAGGAGAACATTGTACATACTAACTGCAATATTAAATGATGAAAAACTGTGAGTGAATTTGCTATTCTCAGCAATACGATGATCTAAGACAATTCCAAAGGATTGATGGTGAAGCATATTATGGAAGCATAGCAGAGAAAGAATTGACACTATCTAAATAAAAACTGAAGCATGCTATTTCTTCTTTCTTGTCTTTTCTTTCTTCCTTTTTTCCTTTTATTTGAGTCTTCTTGTACAAAATGATTTAACATGGAAATATTTTACATGATTGCTCATTTTTAAACCACATAAAATTGGCTCTCAGAAAAGGGAAAGGGAAAAAGACAAGGAGGAATAGAATTTTGAACTTAAATTTTTTTTAGGTTTAAAAATTATTTCTAACCTGTAATTAAGGGGAAAAGTTACATTAAATTATTTCCTAGAACAAAGCAATCTATTTTTCATCTAAAAGAACAAAAAAATTGCTTAACAATTTAATTACTTATTAACATGAGGACTGGTGGAAAGAGGAACCAAAAAATTGTGTTGATCAATTATATTTAAAGGCTAAGGTTAATAAGCATAGACATGCCTAGAAATTATTTCACTTGGAACAAAAATAGTTGGGGGAAGGTGATGGATGACAATGATAAAAACAGCCCAATCACTCCCAGAAAGGAATGAACCATTCATTCTTCCAAAGTCTACCTCAGGAGTTGGAAAGGAAAGTAGATCCCAGGAGAATGCCACAGCAATAGAACCCTGGGCAAGGCTAGGAGGGGATGTGCTTTCTGGGTTATCATGAAGAAAAAGGGTGCCCACCCTGACTCACCTTTTATGTCAGTATTGGATCAAAACCTTGGTAAACACTCAAGATTCTCAGTGATTTTATTCAACATTCAATAGAACTCAAAAGTCACTCCATTGGAAGAAAGAGGAAAAACATTTCTAGCAGCTGTGCTTGAAGAGGCTTCTGTCAGTATCTGTTACATCAACTATGTTTAGAACATCTGTGTCAGCAGTCATGAATACTATTGTGTCAGCATTTGTATTTTATTCTCTCTCTTCATATAGAGATATATATTATATATTTGAAAATATGTTCACATATACCTATTCTATAATTAAATTTATAGATATATATATATACATACATACATATGTGTATATATATACCAATGAGAGGGATTGATTTATCTATAATTCAACATGGAAATATCTTCATTAGACATTTCTATAATGCCTTCTGAGTAGTGTGTTTGTGAATGAAAAGACAAACCTTCACCTTTTGTTCATTGTAGGAGAGAATTCTAGGACAGCTATAACTTTTCATGATCTACTAAGGTTCACATCCAAAAGGAATACATATGATGAGTTGGACATTTCAGGAACCTGTGCTGTGTATCAACCATCTTCTTTTGAGAGCTTTTAATCTTTTCTAGGAGCATTTCTGTCCTGATTTTCTGCTTTAAGTACTACTTACTTACTACTATACAAAAACAGTTCCACAATCTATTTGTAGCACCTAATGAGAGAACCAAGGCACTTATATTTTTGCAAAGTTAGAAAATCTACATTCCCTTTTTTATTCTCCCTATTTTTCCCAATAGTCCCACCTCCAATGATAATAACAAAAGTACCAATGCAATTTTATCTCTTAAAAATAGGTTTTTATCAGAATTCAGATGAAATGTATAATTCGTTTTTGTTCCAAAGTACCAATAATGAAACATACCTCCTACCTCAGCAGAGGAGTTGAATTAGGGGGCTACAATAGTGTATATACATCATCAGACACAATTGCTCTATTGGTTGATTTTATTTCACTGGTTTTCTTTATAAAGGAAGGTTCAGTTGGGGGAGAACAACAGCATCCATATGCCAGGATTGTTGTGAAAATTAAATGAGATAGTAATGTAAAGTGCTTAGCACAGTATTTGGAACTTTGTAAGCTTTGTATAAAGGCTAGATAATCAGAAGAGAGAAGGAGGAGGAAGAAGAGGAGGAAGAGGAAGAGGGAGGAGGAGGAAGAAGAGGAAGAGATTTCCATTTGCAAAAACTAATCAGTGTTAATTGGTTAAATGGAATGGTTAATAGGAAGAGTTAATTACTTGGTGCTTAACATCAGAGGTAACATCACAGTGGAGGTTCAAGCTAATATACAATATAGCATTAGAAAAGAAACACTTCAGACGCCTTGGTAGTACCCATAAAATCCTGAAAGACAGATGTAGCCAGCCCTTCCTGGGAGAATGACATCAGAGCAATCACCACATTGACAAAACAGTATTGTTTCTTGCAGTAAATTTCCTCCCTGACCTACAAACAGACTTCCTAATTTATATTTCACTTTCTATCAGAGCTTCCTTTTTGAGACTGAATAGTCCCCATCTACTGAACTAAAATGTCTGGTCTTATTCAAAATTATTTTTAAAGGCAAAACTACTTTTTAAACATATCTTCCTAAGCCTAGAGGCCTCACAGGTATAGCTGATG
The DNA here is from genome assembly GCF_016432865.1 of Antechinus flavipes. Classification (NCBI taxonomy): domain Eukaryota; kingdom Metazoa; phylum Chordata; class Mammalia; order Dasyuromorphia; family Dasyuridae; genus Antechinus; species Antechinus flavipes. Next base: position 238,917,909 of record NC_067401.1, on the reverse strand, counting down.
AGCAGAAAATGTAAATTAGAGTGTTTCAGACCAGGTAAGAATTCCATCAAGTTTCACACATGAGAGTGCTTCAGCTGCTGGTGAAATTACACGTTTCTTACTGGTATGAGAATTGTCTGTTTTAGCACTGTGTGTTTTGTGCAATTTTCATATCATAAAGCTGAAATAATGGAATCTTCGAACTAATTTTCTGGGAGAAGAACAACATTTGATTGAGGAGCCATGAGTCTAGATTTAAATTTTAAAGAGAACTTTGAGGAGGTATGTCTTGTCCCTATTAAGGTTAACTCTTCTATTTGTGTTTTCCTCCTCTGAAGGTTTACCCCATCAAACATTCCCTCCCTCTTGTTCAGCTTTAATTTTTTTATTTATAGTGCAGAGTTCTTTTTTTTTTTTTAATTAAAGCTTTTTATTATTCAAAACACATGCAGGGATAATTCTGCCACATTAAGCCTTGCAAAATCTTGTTTCCAATTCCCCCCACTTCCCCAATCTCCTCCTTTCGATGGCAAGTAGTCTAATATATGTTAAACATGGTGGAAATATATGTTAAATCCAATATAAGTGCAGAGTTCTTAAGGTTCATAGACTCTAAGTTTAGAATCCTTCAAGCAGAGTCTTTCTTCTTCTATATACTTCCATATCCCCAATATTTGAGGACAAAAAAAAAAAAAAGAACTTAATTTGGCCTTGCCATGTTCTCATCCCTTCCATTTTCATTTATCCCTTCCATTTTCAAGCTCCTAGTAATAACTCTGCTCTTACTGAACTCATTGTTTTACTACCCACTCACTTTTCAATCTCTATCATTCAGATTTCTGAGTGTAATACTCTTCTGAATTTACTCTCTCAACATATACTTGAGTCCATCAACAGCCTAGACAACTCTCCTTTCTTTTCTGGTAAACCCTACCTACCAGGGAGTTATGCAGGCTTAAATTATTACCCTGCAAGCAAAAAAAAAAAAAAAAAAAAAAAAATGGAGTTGCTAGAGAATAATCCTTTCCTCTGATTCACCCTTCACTGTGGGACCTAACTATGTCTTGTGGATTTAGATCACTACTCTGATTTTTAGTTTTTCCTTATCAGGAAAAATTGGAAAAATTTTTCAGTTGTGACCTACACTGTGACCTCATTTTGAGGTTTTCTTGGCAAAGATACTGGAGTGGTTTGCCAATTTCTTCTCCAGTTCTTAATTGCTAAATCCAATGATCTTTTTTTTTTTCAATTCATATTCTCCATTGTTATCATGCCTTCTGGAAGAAGGAAGAGTTCTAATTTCTGCCAATTATATCCCAAAATCTGTTGAGGATGCCAAGATTCCCATGATAAGCTTAGTTGTTAATCACAGTGTAGCTGCAAATCTGAAAATCTACAAAATAATTCCTGTTTTTCTTGAGACAGAGAGTTTAATGAATATGATAAGCACAGGAAATATAGGGGAAATTTTAGCTCATCAGATATATTAATATATATTTTAAAATTTCCATTAAAATGAAATTCTAACAATAAAAAATTAATAATCTTAAATTTACAAAACACACAATTATTTCTGTAAAGAAAATTATAATTAATACAATTTCTAAAAGACCAACAGACTTTTCAAGTCTGAGGTGGGGGAAGGGAAAGAAAGAGGAAGGGAAATAGGACAAAGGAGGGAGAAAAAGAAGAGACAAAGAAACCAATTTCTGAATGATAACTCTTCCAGTCTCTGGAAGAACATACATTTATTAATACCTCAAGAGAAGCTGGGAGGAGGGGAGATGGAGGTACAGGGAAGAGGGAGCACAGTGAGAATCTTTTACTGATTTATGCTTTGACAAAACTCATGTTGGGTCATTGGTCCTTTTTGAGAATTAAGGATAAACAACAAGCATATAGAATCATTCCAGAAAATTCCTCTCTCATAGAAAAAGAAGAAAGAAAAACTAAATTCAAGAGCAGACACTAGCCCTAAAAAAGCATAATTATAATTTCTGTTCAGATCAAGTCACAGAGATATGACAATGACTCCTAGAAGCTCTACTATGAAGAAGTCATTTTGGAGCAAGAGAAAACCATCTTTTCTATCTAGTCCAGATGATTTACTGGACTCTAAATATCTCTAAATCAAGAAGACTCTATTCAATACGTAAAGTCAATTCTGTGATCCCTTGGAGACCATTTCAATTATCTGTTCTTAACAGTCATTATTAAGGGGAGAGATTACTGGAGAGAAAAGGCCCAACTTCCTCACCACCCCCAGCAATAACTGTTGACCAACTACCACCAACATACAAGAGACCTGGGAGTGGCAGGACCGCCCAGACCATTAATCCTGCTTTCAGGCCATCCCTCACAATCTACAAGAAAACAATTCATGTGAAGAAGGAATCCATCCTCCTCTAAATGTTACCCACAAAGCAGACAAATCAACCTAATTGAAGCATTGATACTCAGGTGTGCAGATGATGGGAAGAGACATGAGATAGCATAGGTCAGTAAAGTCAGACTACAGACCATAACTGCCACTTTGAAGACTTTTTCCCTTAAACTCCTATAGAGATATCCCTGAGCCCCCAAACTACAGCTACTGAAAATTCAAAAAACAAAGATCTTGGCACTGTCAAATGCTTCAGTATCATAAATTGTCAAATTTTATCAGTGGAAATGACATTAAAGAAGAATCATTAACACAACTTTGCTGTTAGACCCAAGGACCTTTCCATATGATTTTCTGTTAAACCTTCCATCTATGTCATTTTTCCAATTAGGATGTGAACTCCCTGGTTACAGGACTCTATTTTATATTTGTATCTTTGAGGCTTAGCACAGTGCTTTGTACTTATTATAAGCGCTTAATTTTTTTTCATTTATTCATTCATTCAGCCTTTAACCCTATTTGAATAGTCTAGAAGCTGCCAACCACCACATTACCAAGCATGAGAAAATTTTAAAAAACTATTCAGCCAAATCCTTCCTAGATTATGACTGGTACTCTAATACTAAATGCCTAATTTAGTCTGATCAGTATACTCTCCTATCTGTCTACTCCCCAGCCTAAGATCACATTAAGCTTTTTAGCTGTGATATTACACCATTTTCTCATATTTTTCTTGTTGTTTCCCAATAAGACTCCAAGATCAAACAAACTAAAATCTAGCTGATCCACACCCAGCTTATATTTATGAAGTGAATGATTTAAAATTTTAAGTCAGGTTTTATATTTATTCCGATTCAAGTTCATGTCTATCAATTAAACCAAATTTTCTAGCCTCTTAAAAGCCATGTAGATACTGACCTCAAATATGTTAAATATATATTTCTTGGTTTTCTTTCATTCGCAAATTTATAAATCTACCATTTATCCCTTTATATTATTTTTTAGAAAAGTTAAAAACTCAAGGTTAGTGGTGGATTCCTGGGGCACACAATATTGGCCAATTAAACTAGTGTAATATTATTAACAAATGACACTTTCATAATGTTTTAAAATGTGCAGAGTTTCATACATTTGTTCTAAACAACTCTGTCATAGATTTTATAAGATACAGTTTACATTTGAAGAAACCAAAGCTCATTAACTTTCCCAGGGTTACTCAGCTAGTACAGCAACCCATCCACTATTTTGTGTTGCCTTTTTTACTCTTTGATTTCAAATATTCAATCATTTCTGTATTTAATCAACTATGGTTATCTCATCCAAATCTATTTCTCGTTTCCATAAGAATAGCATGACACTTTTTTTTCAAATGCTTGCTAAAAATCCACATAAATTACAGCAACAGGATTTCCCTGATGTATCAGAATAGGTACATCAAAAAAAAAAAAAAAGAAGAAGAAGAAGAAGAAGAAGAAGAAGAAGAAGAAGAAGAAGAAGAAGAAGAAGAAGAAGAAGAAGAAGAAGAAGAAGAAGAAGAAGAAGAAGAAGAAGAAGAAGAAGAAGAAGAAGAAGAAGAAGAAGAAGAAGAAAAGAAAAAGAAAGAAAGAAAGAAAGAAGGTTACCTCTCTTGACCTATTCTTGATGAAACCATGGTGGTTTTTTGTGTTCACTTCTTCCTTTTGTAAATGTTCACAAACCACCTTTTAATAGATTTTGGAGGATCGGAACCTGCAATTTCACCACTTTCTTTTCTATATGTTCACTAAGGATCTTTGACTAATATGGCCCAGAAATTTGCCCAAAATAAAAGTAAAGTTCACCAGCCTATAGTTTTCAGGCTTCATTTTCCTCCTTTTATTGAAAATTAGGACAGCATTTGACCTTTTCTTTGGCACCTCTTTTATTTTTCCGTGATCCTTCAAAGACCACTGAGAGTGAATGAGCAATTATATTCTCCAGCTGATTCAGTGCTCTGGAATCAATCAACAAATATGTATCAAGCTCCTGCTAGATTTCCAGGACTGGGCTAGCTGCTGGGATACAGTTCCAATAATTGAAACATTCTCTATTCACAAGGAGCTTATAACCTAATGAAAGATGCAACAAGTATATATAAAAATAGAAATAAGACAAATATAAAGTGAATAAATACAAATATATACATATGCAAAGTTAACTATAAAGTTTGTTGTTGTTTGTCCTTCATTCGCAAAGAAGATCAAAAACATCATGTCTTGACTTGTAAGTGAATTGGACTTAAGTGAGGCAAAGCTGTGCAAAGTCACCAGTCTAACTCTGTCTTCCAGAGTCATTTGGGTCCAGTGGCAAGACTATGATCAAAATTACTGAAGATGGTCTCAGATGCAGTGGGAAGCTTTGGCCTTTTAACAAATAAATGTGGGAGGTGTGTGTAAAGTTCTTGGGAAAGGTACTAACATTTGAAGGCATCAGGAAAGGCTTCATGCAAGATGGTACTTGAACTGAACCTTAAAGAAAAATAGATAATCTACAAAGAAAAAAAAAAGGAAGGCGGGGGGATGCCTAGTACAAAGGCACAAAAACCAAGTATCCTCTGTGGGAAAAAAAAAGAGAGAGAGAGAGAGAGAGAGAGAGAGAGAGAGAAGGCTGGGGAAGAATAGAAAGAAAGCTAGAAAGATAACTCTATCCTCATGGCAATGGTAAGCTATTGGAATTGATTGAGGAATTTGAATTTAGAATTTGAATTGAGGAATTTGAGTGAGGAAATTTACTTTGAGTAAGGAAATTGCTTTGTCAGTAGCATGTAGAATGAACTGAAATAGTAAGAAACTTCAAACTAGGAGACTAAGGTAATAAGAGACTAAACTCTGGTGTGTTCACGATGAATAGAGAAAAGGGATTGGATGCAAAAGATTTTAGAATTGGAAATGGCAAGGTTTAGCAACTGATTGGATATTTAGGGTGAGGTAAAGTGAAGATAATAGCAAGGTTGGGAAGCTGAGAGAATAGAAGAATACCATTTATTTTTAAGGAGAAATACTATTTATTCTCCATAGAGAAATTTGGAAAAGAGAACTGTTTAGGAATTTGGGATTAAAATATTGAGTTCAGTTTTGAATGTGTTGAATTTTAGCTATTTCTGGGACATCCAGTTTGAAAAGTCTTAAAGGTGATTGGTGATGCAGCATTAAAACTCAGGAGAGAGACTATGGCAGAAGATAACATAGATACATAGATATATAGGTATGAATATATGGACCTTGATATACATACATATATGTATGTGTATATGATGTGTGTATGAATTTGAGATATTTGCATAGGAGAGTGAAACCCATGGGAGTAGATGAAGTCAATGAGAGAGTTCAGAGAGTTTGAAGAGAGAAGGTAAGGGTATGATGAGATATGTTTGAAAGACTGGCAAAAGAGATTGAAAACGAAATGTCAGACAAGTAGGAAAACCACAAGAGAATAGTATCACGAATACCCAGAAAGAAGAAAGTCTTCGGGACAAAAGCAGCTACACCCAAAGAAAGAACACTGGGAAACGAATGTGAACTATCTGCATTTTTGTTTTTCTTCCCGGGTTATTTATACCTTCTGAATCCAATTCTCCCTATGCAACAAGAGAACTGTTCGGTTCTGCAAACATATATTGTATCTAGGATATACTGCAACATATCCAACATATAAAGGACTGCTTGCCATCTAGGGGAGGGGGTGGAGGGAGGGAGGGGAAAAAAAAATCGGAACAGAAACGAGTGTCAATATAAAGTAATTATTAAATAAAAAATTAAAAAAAAAAAAGAAGAAGAAAGTCTTCAAGAGAGGTGGTCAAATAAAGTTAACTGCAACAGATAAGTCAGGAAGTATTATTAAGAACAGCTTGCAAAAAGCATTCTAGTGTAAAAGATATCATCTATAAAGTATATCATTGGAAAAGTTTAGGGGTAATCTAGTAAGACTAAAGAATAACTAATACATGAACAAGAGCTTTTCTGATACCTGTGAGATGTTGCCATGTACTCCTTTCTATAATTTCTCATAAACTTTAAAATTTCTTCACTCAGGATGAAATGCTTCTGAACTTTGTAAAATGAACCCCATAAAGGCAGATAGGAACTCTTTTACTATGCCTATCTTTTTGTTTCAATTCCCTATTAGTCATTTTGTTCTCTCCTGTTTAGTTAAAAGATAATTTCTTTGAAAGAGACAATGGAAGCAGTTAAAAGTTGAGTAGTACTTTTATCTTCTCATCATGATCCATTATCATCATCTCATCCATCCTTAGCAGAGGTCCCCTTCCTTCTTCCATATTCTCCTCTTACACAGCATTTCCTTTACAAAACTCTCTTCTTCTTGCCCATAGATGACAGCCTCTTATTATTTTGAGCTTTAGTTCTTCTCACTTTTACCAGACTATACTTTTCTGTTTATCCTTTCTTATCTGTCCTTGCTTCTATCTTTTTTACATATATTTTAAAAATCTAAGTTGATTCACAAGTTCCTTATGCATCAACATTGATTTCTTTAACCAAGTCCTTTTCTTCCTCTTCAAAATCTCTCCTCTCTGTATCTCATTCTTGAAAGCCTTCGATCTCGATAGCATTGACTTTGCTTGTATGATAATTTTTAGCCTTTAATGTTTTATTTAATTAAATATTTCCTAATTACATTTTTAAAATTCTGAAAATTTATTTTTCAAGATTATGAGTTCCAAATTCTCTCCCTTTTTTCCTGTCTCTCCCCAGTCATTGAAGATCCTTTATAGTTTTAAACCATGAGATCCAACTTATTCTTTCTCTGAAGTCTTTAAAATCTCCTTTTCCAAAATATGCTATATATCAGTAAATAATGAAACATTTCAATGAAGCATGAAAATATAAGTAAAGGATTGAAATTATGGATGAGTCAAAGAGCAATGAAGAGATGAATAGTGAATGTAGATAGTAGTCCAGAGCACATTATTAACAACATCTTCCAAAAAGCATTCTAGTGTAAAAGATATCATCTACAAATTATATGATTAAGAGATCTTAAAGGAAGGAAAGGGATGTGCAAAATGTTTGTGGCAGTCCTTTTGTAGCAGCTAGAAACTGAATGGATGCCCATCAATTGGAGAATGGTTGAATAAATTATGGTATATGAATGTTATGGAATATTATTGTTCTATAAGAGACAACTAGCAGGATGATTTTAGGAAGACTTGTAGAGACTTACATAAACTGATGCTAAGTGAAATGAGCAGAACCAGGAAATCTTTATACACGACAACAAGAAGACTATATAATGGTCAATTCTGATGGTCATGGCTCTCTATAACAATGAGATGATTCAAATCAGTGCCAATTATTCAGTGATGAAGAAAGCCCAGAGAGAGGCCCGTGGGAACTGAGTGTGGACCACAACATAGCATTTTCATGCTTTCTGTTGATGTTTGCTTGCATTTTGTTTTTCTTCTCAGTTTATTTTCTTTCTAGATCCAATTTTTCTTGTGCAGCAAGATAACTGTATAAATTTGTGTGTGTGTGTATATATATATATATATATATATATGATTTAACATATATTTTAACATATTTAATATGTATTGGACTACCTGTCCAAGGGAGGGGTGGGGGAAAGGAGGGAAAAATTTAGAACAGAAGGTTTTGCAAGGGTCAATGTTGAAAAATTATCCTTTTCTATAACTTCTCATAAACTTTAAAATTTCTTTTTTCAAGGCTCATGGCTATATTCTCTGGAATATCATTCCTGACATCCCACACCCACACTGATAATGCTTTTTCCTTCCATAAATTAACACTTTGTTTTTATCTCTGCACATGCTTCAAATCCCTAGTAAGATATTATGTTCTTTGAAGGGAAGGATTGTCTTTGAGAAGAAGGATTATTTGTTGAGTTTTCAACAACTGTCAAAATATTACATAGTAACTGCTTGATAAAGTTTGTTGAATTGAATTGATTTGGGAAACCAAAGGGGGAAAAAAAATGTTCAATGTCTTAAGTAGACCCTCTTTGGAGGATTTATGGATAAAAATTATACCATATGAGAAGGGATAGATGTGTTGTAATCTATGCATTTAAATCAATGAGATGATGAATCTAAGTATTAAAGTACAGAAAAGGGAGAGAGAAGTGAAGCAGAGTTGAACTGCCATCTTCAAGACCATGAATATTCTTAACTGCCTTGTTATTAATTCATGGGAGACAGAAAAAGAGGAATCAATCAGCAAGCATTTATCAAGTACCTAGTATGTGTCAGAAACTGTTCTAGGCATGAAAGCACAAATGTGAAGAATGAAACAATCCCTACTCTCAAGGAATAATTTTGATTTTAAAATAGGAAAGCTTTGAGGTGATCTTAAAGAAGAAATTCTTGACTAGTGAATTATTAAAACATGAAAAAAAAAGAAAAAACCTTCTAAAGGAAGCTATAAGAGTTTTGATATCTAAGCAAGTAAGATAATTCCTAATCCTGAATGGTTTATATAATCATTTCCCTAAAAGCAAGAAGTTAGTTTGGATTATCTTTCAGGATGTCCTATAAACTCTATCAAGCTAGAGATACATTGAGTACAGGCCTGGTAATAGACTCCATGTCTGTTGTATGCTCAGTGTAGCCAAGAAAGGTTTATTACTAGAACACTAGCCTCCAAGTAATGAATTTTTTGACCATAACAACTCATAAAACATTCTACTAAAACACAAAGAGTCAGTGGAAGGAGCATATACAATAATACTTTGAATCCTTGTATTTAAACATGAATTTGTGTATGCATATATTTTTTATTTTTATATATATTCATATTCATCCACATATCTACATACGTCTATATGCACTCATACACCCACATGCATACACACATATATGTACACACATTTACACATATCTAAACATGCATCTAAAACAATATTAATATGGCTGACATAGTAGATTTCTCTTGATTGAATCTTTAAGTTTGACTATTTCTGAAATCAATGATTACTAGCTCTACTTTTTTTTTCTAATGCATTCTATTCCTAATCCTTATTGTAATATTTGTGCATATCTCTTATTTCCTAATCCTGCTAATACTTCTACTTTAATTCTACTCCTTAATTTATCTTGCTATTATTTAATCTCCTCCTACTCATGGATCCTTCTCTTATCTTTCTCCCCCACCCTTTCTTTCCTTCTTTATCCCATTTCAATTAATTTACACACCTTATCCCCATCTAAATCACAACTGATTAGAACAAATTAAAAGAAATACTTCTCACCTATCTGACTAACTAACTGGACAGAAAAGGAAAAAAGGCAAATGCCAGAAGGGATATGAAAAAATTGGGACACGATGCACAGATGTAGAGTTGTATACTATTTTTAAAATTTTTTTAAAATTAAAACTAAATACAAAATAAGAAAAAATAGTAAAAGAAAGACAGGAAAGGAAAAAAAAAATTAAAAAACAAGACATTGTCATGTGCCCAGCAGAATGTTAGGAAGGATTCAAAACATGCAGCAATTAATTTCCATTTCAAGAAAGCATATATGGTAATAGAAAAGACTGTATTCATGATTATCTTTCTTTGCTTTGCTTTCTTGAAGGTTACTCTTTTGTTTTTTGCTGTGTACCTTTTTCTTTATTGTTTTTCTCCCTCTCATCACCCTAATACACCCAAGCAGGCTACAGTTAAGCCCAGATATATTTATATACACATACATACACATCTATATTCACATACATATGCAATACATATATCAATATACATAAATATATCTACATACATATACACATATACACACAAACACATTTTTCTATGTGCTTTTACACATATGTAAACATATATCTAAAATGATATTAATTTGGCTGACATATAAAATAGATTTCTCTCTTGATTGAATCTTTAAATTTGACTTTGAGATCAATGATAACCAGCCCTAATTTTTTTTCCTAATAAATTCTACTCCTGATCTTTGTTGTAGTGTTTGTTCATATCTCTTATTTGGTATTCCTCTTATTACGTCTATATTAGTTCTACTCCTTAACTAGCTTGCTATTACTTAACTTCCCCCCACCCATGAATGTCTTCATTATCTTCTCCCCCCAGCCTTTCCTTCCCTCTTCATCCCATTCCATTAATCTATATCTATTATGTCACTTCCTTTAATTTAAATACCCTTTTGTACTCCACTTTATCCTATGCCACTTTTCTTCCCTCTTTATTTGTTTCTCATTAATCTACACACCTTGTCTCACTGCCATAAACCTACATATCCTTCTATAGCCAATCTTATCCTATTCCTTTCCCCTTTGTTCCTTTATAGATTTTGGAGGCTGCTATACTCTTCATGGCATATGGGGTGTGTGTGGAGGGTGTATTGTTCTTTATTTAAGGCATTCCCAATATGAGTAGGTTTTCAGAACTACTAGTTCTCCCAACTCCATCTAATGCCTCTGTCAGTTCTTCCTCTGCACCTCATTTATATAGCATAATTACTGTTTTTATCTTTTCCTAGATAGTTTTGCTTTTTAGAATCAAATCATACTCATCTCTCCCCAATCTTTCTTTTGAGCTACCCAATTACTAGTGTCAATCTTAATTAAACATATGGTATACATTTCACGTAAAAAACATAAACAATTTGTTCTTCTTTGAAATTAATCTTAGATGTTGGCTCTTCTATGTTAAATTTTCTATTAAAAACAGGTTTGTTTGAGACAAATCTGCAAGTTTAATCCTTGTATGTAAATGATTTTTTTTTCTATTTCCAATATAGTACAATAGGAAAAAAAAATGTTAGATTTAGAATCAGAAGATCTGGGCTTGAATTGTGGCTGTGTCACTTAGTATCTGTGTAACTGGGGATGAGTAATAATCTCTATAAGGCAAAATTTACTTATTTGTTGAAAGAGAGCTTTAGAATAGATAATATTTAACATCCTTTCTACCTCTAAAACTTCAATAATGAATCCATAGTTGGTTTTGCTCAGCTACAAATAGTGGACAAATGCTAGAGTTAGAAACAGAAATGAATTTTCTAATTTTTGCTCCAAAACTCTGTTACATTATATTTTCTCTAGATACATGTATGTAATACACAACTATATTTTTCAAGGCATGGACATCTGCCAAAATTTTGATTTCATCTATCAAGGAGATTGGTTCCACCAGTACAGATTACAACCAGATTATGATTCCATAGAAAAATCCTAGTATTTGAGGCACATAAAGGTCTAATGGCTTGTTCAGGATGTTACTAAATGTCACTGACAGGAGTTAAATCCAATTCATCCTGACTTCCAGTCCTCAATGGTACACCATACTACCACTTGTGACTTTTTCATGACGGGACACATTGACAAGTTGTCTCCGCTGATTGAATGTAAGCTAATAGAGGGCAGGAATGTTTGTCTTTGCATTCACAGTACTTACTATAGTGCCTAATGTATAGTAGACACTTAAATTGATTGATGACTCTTAGTTTCAAGTGGCACAAAATGATGGCTAAAACTTTATCACTGTAATACAAACTTCTGAAAAATCATCAAGAAAATTATCCCCAAATAACTTTTTTTTCAAATTAAATTTGTATGAGTTTTCTATAATTTGATTGGTCAGAAAAAGCCTGTCATTCAATATTAGGGTTAGGAATTAGATCAGTGAAATTATTGGTATAAGGAAGACCAAAATTAGGAAACCACTTGGAGGTTGGTATCTTCCCTGCAATTTATAGTTTTAGAGAAGGAATTGAGAATGCAAATTACTTATGCAGAATCACACAGCTAGCATGTGTCAGAGGCAGAACTTCAATCCAAATCTTTCTGACTTCAAAGCAGATTCTCTATCTAGGGGTCCTCAAGCTTTTTAAATAGGGGGCCAGTTCACTGTCCCTCAGACTGTTGGAGGGCCGGACTATAGTAAAAACAAAAACTTTATTTTGTGGGCCTTTAAATAAAAAAACTTCATAGCCCTGGGTGAGAGGGATAAATGTACTCAGCTGCCGCATCTGGCCCACGGGCCGTAGTTTAACTGAATGTTTTTTTTTTTAATAGAAAAAGGAAAACAAAATAATTGTTTACATATTTCTTAACTGTCTTAAATATGAATATTAAATCATCCTTAACTGTCAAGAGACGAATTATGGGGAAAATAATTAATTGACCAACAATTGTTTATTAAGTTTCTATCCAGTCTCAAGCATTGTGTTTAGTACTAAGGACACAAGTTAAAAATGAAACAGTCCTTATCCTCAAGAGACTTTCATTCTATTGGTGAAGACCACATATACACTCTCATAAGGAAATACAAGTTATATAGACAGTAATGCTGTTTTTATAACTTTTTTTTTTCCTATTGCACTATGTTGGAAATTTTTAAAAATTTACATACAAGGATTGAACTTGCAGATTTTCAGGACTTTGACTCAAACAAATCTGAATTTAATAGAACTGTATAAAGACCATTGAGGGTGGCAGGTATTAGGAGCTGGGAGAAATCTGTAGCAAAAGGTTTTTTAACTGAGTTTTGAAAGAAAATAGAAATTCTAAAAGGCAAAAGTTTAAAAAAAAAAAAGAAATACATTCAAAACCTTAAGGACAAGCTGTGTGAGACATAAATAGGGGAAATGAAATGTCATATCTAAGGAATAACAAGATAGTCATTTTGTTACTAGGAAAGTAAGCATATCCTTCAACCACCCCTCATCTCCCCCCAAAAAGGAATTAATTTGGGTAAAGGAAGTATTGATAAAATTCAAGGATAAAATTTAATATAACCCAAAAGTTAATTATCTCAACCAAAATAACTGAAAAGGGAATAAGAGTACAACTATTAACAAAGATTATTTAGAATTCCATGAGGAGCACTTTGGATTCAAATTCTATTCATGACTCCAAAGGATAGATCAAAATGTCTGTGTTCCTTCCTTGGAGCTATGCAGAAAAGGTAATTATGAGCTCAAACCAACATATTATAAATGTGGACTTGTCACCTCAGCAAACTGCCAGCCAGCAAGACTTGAACTAAGACTAAATATTGAAAGGACAATTTGCTGCCTCCTTATGGTACTTCTTTCTAAGGTCAGTGCCAAATTTTCTATGCAAAAATCATAAAGACCTGACTTTTCCTATTGCCTTGCTTGGACCCCCTTTGGCCTTTCTTAATGGGTTTCCCTGTATCCTTTTTGGTTAGTGAAATGCAAAATATATTATTTAAAAGCAACCAAATCTAATTCCACATTTTAAAAAATGAAGCCAGTAAAGGTAGGTGAGCGAAAGTCAAAATCTCAGGCACTTATCCATTTGCACAGTTGCTAGAAACCTGAGAGATATTTTTAAAAGCTTCCTTAATCCATGCAGTCAGTCGTCTTGAGAGTCAACATGTTCGTACTGTCAGTGTTCGGTCAAGCCTGAAAGCTTCAAATGCTGTAGCTCAGGTCCAAAATTGAAGTTGTAGAGCTTGAAACTGTCAGCCACATCATGATCTTTTTCCCCCAGTTTGTCAAGAGTGTTCCTGCTATCAGTGCTCATTTTTCTCAAAAAATCCATTTAAGATTGACTGTCTAAAATTTTCCTTTGAATTAAATTTCCCCAACTTCATGATAGCATTTCCAAAAAGCCTGGATACTTTTCTTTCTTCTAAGGAAAAAAAAAAAAAGGAGAGAATGGTTATTAGGGAGTCTGCATGTCGAGGCAGATCATCTCCCACTTTGACAGTTTAGCATTACTCTGCCCACTACTATTTTTTTTTCCAGTTGAGACATCAAAACCTTTTTATGTTCACACGGTCTATGCATTTTTATGACATCTATCACCATAGAGCCCTGAGTGCTCAGGCAGAGATATTGCACTTGAGAAGGAAGAAGTTGCCATCCAAAGCCCTTGTAGATTATGTCAGAGTGAGTGATGAGTGTGGAAGTTTGTAGGAGAACAGCCAGGCCTGTGGGATTCTAAGATGCTTTGTCTAGGTCAGAATTTGTGCAAAGCTCAGGTAAAGAAGAGTTTCCTGAAGATTTTTTTTTCAGTTTGACATAAAATGAGTCCCTAGGGACAGGCAGTTCCATACCCCATATCCTCTTAATAAAGGACATTTTATGGTGTCTGTTAATTTGGTTTTAAAATTATTTGTTCTTCATCACATAGCTTTTGATTCTAAGATAATAACTAGCTTTTTATTTTTAGCACTATAAGGATTGGGAAACACTGTATAATATTTCATTTGATCCTCACAACAGCCCTATGAAGTAGGTGTTATGATTATCCTCATTTTACAGATGAGAAAAGTGAAGCTAAAAGATTGTGATTTGCCCATGGCCACAGAGCGATAAGTGTCAGAGGCATATTTGAACTTCTAATTAATTCCTCAGTTCTAATTAGCCAAAGTTTGATATGGAAAATGATCTATCACTTGTGTATTTTCTTCACTTTATCTTCCAGCAGATACAATTCATACAATCTAGTTTCTCTTTATGTATCTTGTGTGTTTTCCCTCCAGCAACTAAAAGACCACAGAACTAGTCTGGAGAAATTTTCTAGGCTTCTATTAGGAAGGTGAAAGTTGCCCTTACTTGGTGAATAATACACATCCTTTTTCAATCATTCATCTTTCTTCAGTGTTTATTTGTGGAGGAAGGGGGAAAGGGAATTGGTTCCCAAAGTAGGGGGATTGCTTTCACAAGAAGTGATAAAATTAAAAAAAAAAAAAAAGAACAACTCTTAACTAATGCAAAAACTTATACATAATTTGGATGGTATCTTTTACAGTGCTTTAATCACTAGTAATAAACTGCCACTTGTAAATTATAATCTTAATTCTTCCAAGTCATAATTTTGATTTTTCCAAGAGTATGGTACTTCATAATTTTACAGTCTTATAGCATGATTGGAAGAATATTGGTATTGAAAAGTGTGTGTGTGTGTGTGTGTGTGTGTGTGTGTGTGTGTCCATGGTTTCTGTCCCCTTCATGGAAGAGTTTAGGATTACTGAATACAGTGCACAATTTACAAAATGCAACTCATCCCATTTTCTTCCTCCTTTTAAGTCAAGTTCATTGTCCACCTACAGAAATGCATAGAAGAGTAACTGAACTATTCAAAAGGAAGAAGGAATGGCTGTGTGAGGCTTTAAAAAAATAGTATCTAATACTTCAGCCTGGAAAGACAAAAACTGATTTTCCTCCATAGTTAAGTAATCAAAGAATAGAAACAACTACTTTTCAGAAGAAGAAATGTAACATTTATACTTTAAAATGTTCCAAAACACTAAAAAATAAGAGCCATTAACATTTTAAAATTGGGATGGTTTTACCTCATTTTACATTTACATTTACATTTTATATAAAATTGCCAAAGAGGATAAAAAATGGAAAGTGCAATCAGTGTTGGAGGAGCTGAGGGAAGACAAACATTCTCCTATGATAGGTCCTCAAACTACAGCCGGGGGCTTGGGCCAGATGCAGCAGCTGAGGACTTTTATCCCCCTCACCCAAGGCTATGAAGTTTCCTTATTTAAAAGCCCACAAAACAAAGTTTTTGTTTTTACTATAGTTTGGCCCTCCAACAGTCTGAGGGACAGTGAACTTGCCCCGTATTTAAAAAGTTTGAGGACCCCTGTAGACCTATACTATTGGAGAACTCTGGGTTAAATTAGCCATTCTGGGAAAAAAAAAATGGCATTATGTAAGAAAAGTCACTAAAGTGATCATGTCCTTTGGCCTAGTGATCCCACTACTGGGCATAAATATATCCAACATGGTCAGTAACAGAAACTAAGGTGCTACATATAGCATAGCCATAATTGTATTCCTTGTGGTAGGGAAAAAACTGGAAAAAAGTAGGTACCTATTGATGGAAAAATGTTCAAACAAATGGTAGTGTGCAGCTGTGATAGAATATTATTTTGCCCTAAACTTTTTAAAATATGATAAATTTAGAGGAAAAAAAACATAGAAAAATTGTACTTCGAAGGAATGCAGAATAAATAAAATATAACCAAGAGAACAACATTAAAAATCAGCTGAATTGAGACTAATTGAAAGGAATAATCATAATTCTGGAGAACAGATGATGAAATACATATTTTCTTCTTGGTATAAAAGGTTTGAAACATTATACATATTGTGAGATGTGCTTAATTTTTAATGAATCATTTCTGCATAACTGTTCCAAGGCAGGTTCCATAGATATAGGACTGTGGATAATATATCAGGAGATGTATATGACATAAAAATAACATCAATTTCAAAGTGGGAAGTGAGGAGAAAGAAGACTAGGAAAAGAAAAAATAGGAGTATAATCCAAAATATAAAGTCATGAAGAGCACAAGGTAAACATTTATTCATTCAACAGAATTTCTGTGAACAAGACATTAAGGTATGACTGTATGGGGAGGAGCAATAGTTACAAAGCCACGTGAAACATTTATGACTCCTGACTTCAAGGAGCCTTCCACTATTAAGTGAAAGGGAAAGCCACAGAAGAACACAAATAACTACTATATCAGAATATTCAAGAACTATGAGGAACACAAATAAATCAATAAGGGGACTCAGAAATGGACAAGACAAGAAGAGGAAAATAGACAAGATTTCATAGAAAATACTTGCAAAGTTTCCTATAATTGATGTGAAAGAACAGCATTTCTTGAAACTGGCAAATGATGAATTTGGGACATATAAAAGTAACAACTATTACTTAACAAGAAGTTGTATAAAATGGAAATTTTTGCTGATTGTTGATAAAAGCTAAAAATAAAAATATGTTCAAATAGGATTTTTATAATGGTGAATGTTCAGTAGTCCATAATAAGAAATTTAAGAAAATTAGAGATGATGGAGAGGACAAAGGAAATTATATGCTTAACAATCTGTGGATGATATTAAGGAAAATATACTCCTATCCAACATCACTTAGTGATTGAATCTAGATATAGAAGAGAATAAAGAAAAATTTTAATAAAATATTATTCCACTCATGCTATTTAGTTGGAGTAATAGTACTTTATTTTAAAATAATAATAATTTCTCCTTTATAGTTTGGATTTTAAAGCCAGAAATGACCTTTGAGAATATCTAGTCCAATCAGCTCTCTTTACAAATGAAAAAACCATGGCACAGTTTGACTTAAGTGGTTTATTCAAGATTACAAAAGAAATTGGTAACAAAATAAATCAGAGCCCAGGTGTCCTGACTCCTGGTACTATTTCCAATCTACCAAATAATAAACCAAGATACAAAGGAGCTTCAATTTGTAAAATGAAATCTATTCTCACAAGAAGAACTAGTTAGTCAGGGGTAGTAACTGGAGTATTAGATATGGAGTCAAGAAGCTTTTCATTCAAATCCTCTTTTAGATAATAACTAGGCTTGTGACCCTGAACAAATTACTTCTAAGGCTATAAATTGTATCATCTGTAAAATGAGAGAGTTGGAGTAGATGACCTTTTAGGTCTAGCTCTTAATCTAAATGCACTTTGAAAGTTAAAAGAAAGAAGCAATGGTCAAGTGAAGGTGTGGTTGAGTGAATGGAGAATGGGCTAATAAGTCAGAAAAATCTGAGTTCAAATCTTGTATTTGACACATACTTTCTATTTGAGCCTATATATATACATATATATATATATATATATATATATATATATATGTAAATAATAAAGCATTCAACCTCACATTGCCCTAGGTACTTTCCAAAACTATAAATTCCCATTGGGTGCTAATCCTTAATGTATAGAAAGAATTTTCTGACTAGGAGTATAAATAGAATCATTGGCTCAGGCAATAACACTAATGGTAATAATAATAATAATTCAATTATAGCAGAGACAAAAAAAGGTAGGTTTTTTCGTCCCCAAAGAGAAACTTCATACTATAAAGTCAGTTTGTATCCACTCTTTCAAATGAAGTCATATTTATCTTTGAGTGAATTAATGTCTTATTTAGACTTGGACTCAATGGTAAACTGGAATATGCTTACTATCTTGAGGCAACTTCCATACTATTCAAATGTTTCAGATGCAATAAAGTCTCATTGACTTGGGCCTGCCCCTATAAACCTCAATTTTTAGGAGCTTTCAGTGTCAATTACCTACCACAACAAAGCAGTCAGCAAGTCTCTTGATATTGCCGAGAGTGTCATATCATCAATCGCAAACCTGTTTACACTTCACAGTAAAATTTAATTTCTTGTAGTTCCTGCTGAGAGTTAGGCTGCCTTAATCAATTGAATTCTTAAGGAAAATGAGAGTCTCCGAGGTAAACCTGAACTTATTAAAACTGAGCTTCCAATCAAAATTTCCAGAAGCAATGGGGTTTCCTAATTCAGTTCATTCAATACATGCAACTCAGCAGTTTTAAAGAGGTATTTGCTGGATGTGGTAAATTTTCTCCCCATTAAGAAAAGTTGAATAGAATTCAATTCA
Source organism: Antechinus flavipes (assembly GCF_016432865.1). Classification (NCBI taxonomy): domain Eukaryota; kingdom Metazoa; phylum Chordata; class Mammalia; order Dasyuromorphia; family Dasyuridae; genus Antechinus; species Antechinus flavipes. Next base: position 238,899,167 of record NC_067401.1, on the reverse strand, counting down.
TGCAATATTAATAACTTGCTCTACTTTAAGGCTTAGTAATAAAGTTATTTATGCTGCCAGCGGCATTTAGTGACATTAGCAATGGAAAAATATCACTACACAGGCATGGCCAGGACTATGCTATTTAAAAACCGAAGAACTTCAGCAGAGTTCTGCAATATTACACAATAGATCTGTGGAGAAAAGGAAAAATGACTGTAGGACAAATATACATCCAACATATTAGCATGTAAGAGCAAAGAAAAATATTCTAAAATAAAATAGCAGGGCAATGCCTGTGGAAACAAAAGAATCAAGATGGGCAAGAGATGAGATCATAATAAATAAATAAAATGTGTAGAATGATAAAAAGGTTGATGTGAAACAAATTCTCTCTCTTCACAGGTCAACTACATTTTTTCAAGATTTAAGTTAGACCCTTACCAGATTTCTAGGCAGAAATTATGTTCTGGAACAAGTTTTTACTCTTCCAAATACAGCTATATTAAATGCCATTTAATTATTGTTTGATATTGTTTCATGCATATCAGTTTTATATCTTCTTGTGGGTTACAAATACCATCATGATTGTGATGATGATAAGGATCATAGCAGCAATAATAACAATAATGAATATTTATGATGACAGTAATAGTGATGATATCCATCTTTAAAACTAGGAAGATCTAAAGTTGCATCTCGGATATATTGGCTGTGGGCAACAGATTATCTCTCAGTTCTCTCAATAATTCTCTATGACTACAAGTTACAGAGAGGGAATCGGCCAACTGACATTGGTAAATAGAGATACCTTCCCTGGGAGGTTCCAATGCTAGTGAAATTATAGACTAAGCACTCATCCTATAACACTTAGAGGAATCATGGCAGAATGACTTGCAAGTACTGGCAAGAATGTTAGGCTTGGAGTCAGGAAAACTTGAGTGTAAATCCTACCTTTGACATGACTATGTGACTCTAGGTGAGACTTTTGAGTTCTCTGAACCTTAAATAATTGCCTAGGACTTCTGTTTTGATCCATAGGGAGGTAGAGGTCAATACTAAAATATTTTTGAAATAACAGATTTTTCAAATAATTGTATCTAGAGGTTTGCAAAGCACCTTTTTAAATAGCAGTCTTGAAAGAAAGATAGGTAATGCAAAATGAGTGAGATGGAGTTAGAAGGCATGTATTAAATCCTGGGCATTATGACTTGCCACCATCAATGTGATTTTAGTGAGCCATTTAACCTCTCTTTGTGAGATCAAAGTGAGAGCAAAGTATAGGTAATTGACACTGAAAGCTCCTAAAATTCCCTTCCATCTTTAAATCTATAATCTTCATTTTATAGATGTGGAAACTGAAGCTCAAATGGATAGAAAGATAGATAAATAAAGTGATCTTCCCAGGAGGACATAGACAATAAGTGTCAGAGCCTGGAATCAAATCCAAGTCTTCTAGTTGGAAGTCTGGAGGTTCATTCCATGATAATACTATATCTTCTCATTGACTATGTATTCCATAGTGCTTCTCATTTCCCCCCATAGCCATATGTGCCATTTCATGTGCCCCATGTTGGGGGGTAGCAGAAGAGAAGTGAATTATGAACAAACAGACAAATCGATTATGTCTGTCAAAACAATAGTGTTTTTGTTAGTGGGGATTTTTGAGAGTTTTGGAGGGGAAGAAGGAAGGAGACAGGTTTCTGAATTTGTAAACCCCCTGTAGGGGGGGGGGGCAAAACTCCGCCCACCAATGCAAATCATCCCAATCTCTGCAACTCAAAGTCTTGAGAGGTAGTTGGAATTCTAAGATGTTAACTGATCTGATCTGATGTGACCTGTTGAAACCAGGTCATCCTGACCATAAATCAATCTATTGATCTCTTTTCAATGCTGTCTCCACCAGTAGTGTGATGACAATGTACTACACATTATAAACTAAAAGTTTGTGAGAAAATGCACAGCCCCAAATGCTAATTGGTAGCCCAAGAAAAAGAAAACCCCAAATGGGGTCATGGAAAGTTGAATGCAACTCAAACAACTGATAAACAACGACAATCTTTAATGCTTGGCACATAGTTGGTAGTTAATAAATATTTATTGAATTAAATTTTACAAATTGAAAACCTTATGGGGAAAATATGATTCTTTTATGTACAATCTTAACTAAAATTTGTAGAATGCATTTAGTAGAAAATGTCTGATACCTTTGATTTTATTGTTAGCTTATAGTTAGACTTTTTGGAAAACCTTCTTAAATTGTAAATTCCCAGTACAATGATTTTCACAATATTCTCTTTGAAAGTAAAATTTGGAATTCAAAGCAACATTTGGAATTTTATGACTTTAAAAGATCTCCTTAAATTGAACATTTTTTAAAATGTATGCTTACCATTTATACTTAATCCTATACCTAATAACACCTGCTTAGTTTAAACACAACATTTAGCACCTCTTTGGATCACCAGAGATTTTAGTATTGAAGCAACATCTGGCAGTCTTGGCTCTAAACTGGATCACAGTAAAGATAGAACTTAGTGGTCCTTAATGATGAGAACTAGTTGTGAAACTGCAAAGGCTTAAAAATAGTGGACGAGGAGAGGCAACATCCAGGTAATAGGTCAGAAACTTAAGAAACTGATGTAAGAGATAGATTCTACACAAGGTCAATAATTAGAAAACATCTTAGACAACAGGTTAACTAATGACCAATGTCAAATGTAAGTACCATGGAGAAGTCTAAGAATTATTTGCTCTAAGAATTGAAAGGAACTATGACCCTTTTGATTGATTACTGTTTAGTTCTACTTGGACTACAGAAAAGCAAATAGAAACTCTGAGAGATGAAATTACTTTCCCAGGGCCATAAAGCTAAGAAGTAGTAGATTCCTTATTTTCTCTTTCCCTTATACCAAACATATGATAGGAAAATTTGTCTTAGTCTTAAAAGTACTTCCTTATTAAAACAGATTTTTCTTTCTGATATCCTCATGCAACTTGCACCCTTTTGTCACCTACTTTTGTGTGTAATGTCATATCTTTTAATATGCATTGGTTCATACTAGGATGAGGGCAAGATTTAGGCTACCTAATAGCCCCCTAGGAGATATAATCTATTGGGGTCTTCAGGTTACCCACATATAAAGTATTCTTCCTACACAGTTTAGTACCTTCTTGGAATTTAGATTAGAGTTCTGGCAGAGTGGTCTCTGGTCTAAATGCTAAAAATTGTGTTGAACTTGGAATAATAAAAAATCCAGGCTCAATTTCTTCATCACATCCATATTATCTCAAACCCTAAGTAAATCACTTAACCTTCATAAATCTCATTTTCAAAATTGATTAAGTAGATATTACAATTATAACTATCTCATAGAGTTGTTGTAAATATCAAAGATAATATAAAGTACTTTTTTTAAACTAAAAGTTTTACATAAATATGTTGCTGTTGTTTTTAATCAGTCAACATCTTATCATCTGCCTAAGATAGTCTCTGTCTCTCAGATAATACTCTAAAAAAGCAAAAATACATATCAACTCCCTCAGGAACTGAGGAAATAAACTTCTAAACTAGAGGTATTAGTGACCTGAAAAAGTCATGAAAATTTCCAGAAGGGAGAATTATCTCCCAGTGAGCAATGACCCTTTTCTTCTCACTCTAGTCATTCCCACAGCTTGCCATCTGGCACTACTAGGCAGTGCTGCTCTTTAGTCCACACACCGAACAAGTAGAGATCCTGACAAAAGCAACTAATCACATCTAGGAAGTAGGGTAAACTAATGGGAAAATATGACTCAATCTTCAAATAAAAGGATAGGAAAAGTAATCTGTAAGTAAAGGTATGTACACCTAATGAGGTTATATCATTGGAAGTCACAATGACATTGAATTACTTTTTATTCATAATGGAATTTAACTGAATGCACAAGTAGATGAAATGACATTAAAAGTAAGAACATCCTCAAAATGTCAATGAGCAAGTAAAATAATTATTATAAAAATGGAAAAAGAAAATAACTTTTCAGCAATAGATTATTTTCTAAGAATATTTACTTACAAATCCACCTCAACTGAGAAAATCAAATATAAATAGATTAATAAAGCTAAATAATCAAATGCAATGGATTAAGACTTTTATGGACAGGGGAGTAAGTTAAAAATTAGTAGCATGGAAACAGTATAATATATAGGTTCATTACATAGATATATATATTCATGTATACATATAAATATGCACATACATACACAATATACATTAAAGCTTAAAACTACAATAAAGCTTTGTGGGGGTCTGCATATGCATTTTGTTGTTTCAATCATTTTTCAGTCATGTCCAAATCTTTGTGACTCCATTTGGGGTTTCCTTGGCAAAGATATTGAAGAAGTTTGCCAATTTCCTTCTCCAAGTGACTGTACAGATGAGGAAACTGAGGCAAAGTTAAATGACTTGCCCAGGGTCATATAGCTAGTAAATATATGAAGCTAGATATGAACTCAGCAAATTGAGACTTCCTGACTCCAGGTCCAGTATTCTATCCACTATACCACTTAGCTGCCCATGTGTGTGTGTATATACAGAGAGAGAGAGAGAGAAAGAGAGAGAGATTTATAGTTTGCAAATCACTTGATGCTATTTCATTCTGTCTACACCAGCCCTTTGATGCAGGTGCTATTTATTATCTCTAAGTAACAGATGAAAAATTTAAGGCCCTATAATGTTATTATTTGCTGTGTATCACAGTTATGATGAATTGAATCCAGTTAGATGGAGAGTCAGAAATAGATTATAAAAGAGATTTTAAATGAAGATAAAAGGTGTGAATTGTATGTGTACACACACACACACACACACACACACACACACACACACGGCTTTATACTGTAATTTTGCTCACTCAAAAACATTTGAAAGACTGGGTTTTTTAATGTGTTTTGTTTTTGTGCATGACTATGTTTTCATCATAACAATCCTGAAATTTAATAAAAGCCTCACCATACAGGTTTCCCATTAATTAACAGTCATCTACAAGGTCATGCATAAGTTTTCTTCAAAGTTCAGCTCAAACACTGTCTTTTTCATGAGACCTTTCCTGACCTGAATTCAAATCCTTCTGATACAAACTAGTCTCAGTTCCCCAAGGCAGCTCACTAAGATTATGTTATCCATGGGTTTTCCACCTGTATAAATGGGGCAAACTTCAATAATGTGAGTTCTAAAAGCCAAAGAAATTAGATATCCAAATGGGGAAAAAAGATTTTGCAAATAGTTCTTCTCACAATTTGTGAATAAAAAAGTATAAGGATTTTTTTTATATTTTCTTTTTTTTAGGAACAAAATGCTTTCTCTTTCTCCCACTTCCCTTCTCCCCCACCCCATTTAAAAGAAAGAAAAATAAAATGCTTGTAACAAATACATATAGTCAAACAAAAAAACAAATTGCTGCATTTGCCATGCCCAAGCTGTACTCTGAGTCCATCATCCTGGACCAACGAAGATGGATCAGATCATGTTTCATCATGAGTTCTCTTGAATAATGCTAGCTTATTGCTTTGCTCAGAGTTCTTAAGAATTTCAAAGTTGTTTTGTCTTTAAAATGTTTTCATTAATATAAAAATCGTTCTCCTGATTCTGCTCACTTTTCTCTATATTAGCTCTTACAAGTCTTCCTAGGTTTCAAAAAATCATCTTTTTCATTATTTCTTAGAGAACAATAGCAGAATAGTTCTTTATAATAATTCTTTTTTTCCCCTTCATTCTTTCATTATTTCCTATCCTCAGGCTTTTTTTAAGGCCAGGTTTTGCTTAGGGACTATGCCCAGAGAGCCAAGCACAATTCTGGTTTGTGTTCTTTGGGGTCCTGCTGCAATTTTTTCCAGTTATTAAATGGTATGTCTTTCAAGTATCTCAGGAACAGCTCAGGTTGCAAGATCTATAAGCAACGTTATAAATTGCTTATATTATTGATATAATTTTTTTAAATGCCTAAAATTGTCTCATTCAGGGTGAAACTTATTTCACCCTGAGTTGTGATCTCAATTTTTCAAGCTTTTGAATTGGGGCTGGGTGGAAAGAACACAACTCTTTCCCTGGTTGAGATTCATTAAATTGCTGCTGGACCAATTACCATCAGCTACTTAAAAGGCTCTTTAGATTCAGAACAAGAGAATTGCAGAATCCCCTTTGTTTTGAGCTTTTTGCCTAGATTATTCCACTGCAGACTTCAGATTGTACTGTGGGTTGTATATGATAGACTGCTCTGATTCCAGGTCAGAACCACACAGCTGCAGTTCACTTACAAATAATGCTGTTATTTAAATGAAATAAAATTTGTAAAGTGCTTAGCATAAGGCTTAGTAAATAATAGGTGGTCAATAAATGCCTATTCCCTTCTTTCTATTCCTGTTCTTTGCACAGTACACAGTTTTAGACTGATAGGCAGGGAACAAGAATATTAGCCAACTCATCACTCATACCTTAGAGCTGAGTCATAGATCCAGGGACACTGAGGTACCTGTGTCTAGGAGTGATCATCTCTTTGCCCTAATCTCTCTCCCTTTCTTCCCTGCCTCTATGAAACAGTAAGCAATCTAATATAGGTTAGACATATGCAACATGTAAAACATATTTTCACATTAGTCATTTTGTGGAAGAAAATTTGAACCAAAAAAGAAGTAAAACATAATATGTTTTGATCTAGATTGAGACTTCATCAATTCTTTCTCTGGAGGTGGATAGTTTGTTTTTTTCATTATGAATATTCTGTAATTGTGGATCATTGTATTTCTGAGACTAGATAAGCCACTCACAGTTATTCATTGTACAATATCATTGTTGCTCTGTATGGTATTCTTCTGGTAGTGCTCATTTCACTCCATATCAGTTCATGTAAGTCTTTCCAAAAAACCTTTCAATGTTGGACCTTTTATTTGAATAAAGATTTACATTATTTGACTGAATACCAGATAAATACAGTTTTATCAGTCTGATAAATTTATCAAGTTTATTCCTGTATTTTGATTTAAAACAAGATTATTATGAGAATGTTTACTCATACAAATATGTGATAAGTGATAGAACTTTACAAACTAAGATCTTGTTAAGAGATGAAAATTCATTTTTAAAAATTTTAGTCACCTAACCAATTAACAAAAATGAATTAGCTACTTAACAATATATTATATCTACTTAATAACTGATGACAAGTGCTGTATTAAATAAGTATACTTAAAGTACATTGCATATCTTGCTTCATTTTTTAAAAATAATGTTTATATATAAATTGACCTTTATAAGGAAAGAATCTCTTCAGGTGGTTTTCTTTTTGCCTGCCATAGGCATACAAATTATTTTACAAAACAAAAATCTCACTAATGACTAGTCTTTTAACCAATTCATTTGAAACTCTACCAGACAGAAGAATAGTAACAAGAACAGAATATAAATTAACATCAGAAAACAGCTGTAACACAGCAATGAGAGTTAACATAGCTTTGTTTCTGCAAAATATTTGTGATGATCTATGATGTTTTTAAAATGGCTCAGTGATCATGGTTTTCAGTCTGATATTTATGCTTCAAAATGCAAGATTTCATAAGATCTTGACCACTTGACAATTACTCAGTTGACAAAGTACAATTAGTAGGCAAATAAAAGGGAATGAAATAGCTTCTACGGTACAGTATGGAGAATTCAAATAAGGGTATACATATGTATCTCATTATGGGAATTCATTTTCTACTCAAATGTTGAGCCCTTATGGTAGTTTGGAAACAATTTGATGACTGGTTGAAAAACTGCAAGAACATGTTACACTTAGAAATAATTCACATTTAATGTAATCACTGTATAAACAACAAAATCATTATATATATATGACTATGCCATTTCAAATCACTGCAGGAACAAACCTATAGATGCATATACTTTTTAACATAGAGGAAATATATATATTTGTAATAATTGGATAATTATTTACTGTTCAAGGGGCCATTAAAGTACCATTTTAGTACTAATCCCTTGGACTATCATAATAAAAATACTAAATGGGAACCATTATTCTAGTCCAATCTCTTCATTTTGAAAATAATGAAACTGAAGTTTAGATAGGTGATGTTATTTACTCAATGTTATATACCTATTAAGTGTTAGAGGTTCAAATCCTATGTCTTCTTGATTCCAAGTCTATTATTCTATCCAGCATAGATCTGATTCTAGAAAAGGTATATTCACGGACCAGTAATCAAAGTCAGCTTTTCTTTAGAATTCTATTACCAAACGATGCATATAATTTATAGGTAGGGAAATCATCTGTTAAAAGTTGAAGCAGCTAGCCTAAAGTCATGACTCTTAAGCATCAGAGATAAGAGCTATATCTAGGTCTTTCTGAAACTATCTAGTAATGTTGCCATGATATCATGAATCACCTTCTCTTTCCTTTTTACCAGGGAGCTTTTTAGAGGACTATCTGCAAATCAAGCCTCTATGATATTCTCAGAAGAATTTTTTAACATCCAGCTACTCAGTCAACAAACTTATTAAGTGTCCTAGATGTTATGTTAAATTCTAGGGATACAAAGAAAAGCAAAATATGATTTGGCTCCCAGGAAGTTCCTAGTCTAATAAAGGAGTCAATATGCAAAAAACTACACGTATACAAATTATACATAAGATAAATTGAGGATAATCTTATCAGGAAGATATTAGCCTTAAGAAAGAACAGAAAAGGCTTCCTATAAAAGGTAGAATTTTAATTGGCACTTGAAGGAATCTACAGGGAATCCAGTAGATGGATGAAGAGGGAGAAAACTCCAGAGTCAGTGAATATGACACACAAAATGATAAATGCTATAATAACTGCTAAATATAACATATTGTAATAAACATAAAACAATATAATAAAAATAAGGTATAAGGTATAATACAAAGATATGATTTTTAAAACTTGAATACAAGAATTTCTATTGAAGAAAATTTCTACCTCAATTTTCAAAAGACCTATGATTTCATCAGTATGGGTGTTGCCTCCAATGACATACTAGATAGCATACTGGATAGTGGGCCAGGCCTGGAATCAGAAAGACCCAAGTTCAAATACTGCCTCAGATACTTACTCACTGTGTGATGACCTGGGCAAAGCATTTAAATCCATCTCAGTTTCCTCAACTGTAAAACAGGGATAATAATAGCACTTACCACCCACATGTACAAAAATGTTTATAGCAGCCCTTTTTTGTAGTGGCAAGGAACTGGAAACTGAATGGATACCCATCAGTTGAATGGCTGCATAACTTATGATATATGAATAGTATGGAATATTATGTCCTATAAGAAACAATCAGCAAAATGATTTCAGAAAGGCCTGGAGAGACTTACATGGATTGATGATAACTGAAGTGAGGAGAATCAAGAGAACATTGTATATAGCATCAATAAGATTATACGATGATCAATTCTGATGGATATGGCTCTTCAATAATGAGGTGATTCAGGCCAGTTCTAATGGTCTTGTGATGGAGAGAGCCATCTACACCCAGAGAAAAGACTGTGGAGTGTGGATCACAACATAGTATTTTCACTTTTTTGTTGCTGTTCCTTGCATTTTGTTTTCTTTCTTATTTTTTTTCCTTTTTGATCTGATTTTTCTTGTGCAATATGATAATTGTAGAAATATGTATAAAAGAATTATACATATTTAACATATATTGGATTACTTCCCCATCTAGGGGAAGGGCGGGAAGAGAGGGAGAAAAAAATTGGAACACAAGGTTTTACAAGGGTGAATGTTGAAAACTATCTAAGCAAATGTTTTGAAAATAAAAAGCTTTTTAAAAAAATAATAGCACCTACCTCCCAGAGTTGTCATAAGGATTAAATAAAATAATAATGGTAAAGCACTTAGCATGACAACTGGCACATAGTAAATGCTATAAAAATGGTGGTTATTAAAATTATTAGTTATTCTCATAGTCTTTTGTCTAGGGATGAAAAGTCATCACCCTATGGTCAACTTGGTGATGAACCTCTTGGAACTTAGCTAGATTGATCTTGGGATAGAGAATATGTAATTACTAAGCCTATTATTTAAAGACTTTCCAAATGCTTAGACCTGCCAAAGATGATATGCTATCAGTAGAATCTTTGAGAACTTAGAATCTCTGTCCAATAAAGCCTCAGAATGAAACTTGAGTGGAAGTCAGAGAAAATTAAATAGTTTCAATGTATTCAAAACAAAATAGAATTGATATTAATGTGTCCATGAAAAGAATAAAAAAATACATTGCATCTGAAAAGAAGGGAAGTAGTGTTGTGGGGTTTTTTATTTTGTTTCTTGTTTTTTAATGAGGATGCAGTATGGGATGGGTATTTTATTTTCCTGTATCTTGAGGCAATCAAATGAAGAATAGCTATAATGTAATCATTAGAAACTATAATGCATTACTAGTTTAATATGAGTTCTTTGAAGACAATTATACAGTGAAAAGATTATTGGCTCTGGAGCCAGACAACCTGTGTTCAAATACTGCTTCTTATAGTTATTAGCTTTGTGATCTTGGAAACTTAACCACCTTGGGCCTCAGTTTCTTCCCTGTAAAATTATTAGGATAGGAGGGGAAAGATAGTAAGACTTAATGAAAAGGATAATACTCAACTAGGATTCAGGAGGCCTGAATTCTAATTTCATCTATACCACTAATTAGCCATATGACTTTGGATAATGACTACTCTAAGCCTCAGTTTCTTTAATACTAGAATGAGAATTTTATTTCTAAGATTCCTTTCAATTCTTTCATTCAATGATTTATATAGATTAATCACATGATGAGAAACATGTAGCCCAGAATACTTAGATATGGAAAAAGTGCATTTGAGGACAAACCATGTTGACTGAAAGCTAAGATGTAGAGTTATTAATATAGAAAGAATTAAAATCAACAAAAAGTTGCCCATTTATACCTAGGAATTTATTTCTTTAAAATAATGTCTAGTTTAAGTTAAAACTACTTTAAGTTTAGCTATTTTAATAAAGTTACATTTAAAAAAATAAAATGTAAAAGTGTTGATATTATATTTACTAAACAAACTTAATTAATGTTTTATGGCTTAGAAAACATGATGCTTACTAACATTAGCTGATGCACTATACCTATATTACAGGTTCTTTTGATTTCTCTGAGAAGTGAATTACAATCTTTTCAAAAGGTGAAAATGTAAAATTAAAGTTGTAAGGTGACAGCAAAATCATAGGTAGATATGACTAAATCAAGGGAACTTTAAATACTGTATGGCATGTTTGGAATGACAACCTTAAATTTGGGCATTATCCTGTGAAATTTTATTATGTGCACTTACAGAGTATATATAACAGTGCCCAGCTAGACACTCTAATCTTTTCAGCTTGTAATATGCAGAAATCAGAATTATATCTAGTAAAAACCTGACATTTCACTTTTGCTTTGAGGTTTCTTATCAATATTTCTCCTTCATTCCACAGTATTTTTGTTGCTCTTTCCAGATGTTATTGCTGCCGTTTTAATGGATACAACATACAATAACACTACATATATGTAGATATATATATGACTTGTTTAAGACTGTGTGTGCATATATGTACATGTATGCAATGTGTATATATGTATATACTCATATATATACATATACATAAATATATACATCAAATGATGGCATAGCATGAAACGAGATTTTATTTCTTAGATCTGGAGAAATGAAAAGTGTTTGCAAATTAGCAGTTAGTGATCATAAAGTGTTACATTTCACTGAAAGTGTGAGCTGCTGATGAACCTTGTTATTATATTGGTGTCCAAAACTTCTAGAAAGATGTAATGGAAATTAAATAAATGTCTTCTTTATTCATTCTTTGTAGAGTATAAGATCCTTAAGGGAAAATATTATTTTCACTTGGCCTTTGTACTTCCCACTTGAAACCTTTTATGCCTTCTACAATGGAAATCCTTCTGTTGGTTTGGCCAGAATATATAGGCAGGTAAGCTATAGACACACCCATGTTTCATTAAATTCAATAGCTTTGGGACTGTGATTAGCATCTCTTATTACAAAGGAGAGTATGGATAATTTTCACATATCTCCTTGACCTAAATTCACTCTTGGGTGAAAAATAAAGATGATTCTTCCCAAGGCTTAATACCTGCCCTGGTAGACAAGTTTCTTTAAAAACAGTATGTGGATTCCTATATAGAACATGTATTCTAAAGTAGTAATGATATTCTCTATTATGAGATGTGATGTATAACAGAAATTTCCAAACTTTTATGATTTTGCATCCCTAGTATATAAATTTTTTACAGCACATGCCATGTATGTGTGTGTATATGTATATATATTTACTTAAAAGTTATATGCATGTACTGCCATACTGATAATTGTGTACATTATTTTAAAATTATGAGATAGATATTAAATAATATTTGGTCCTAGAATTAATATGGATTGGCTGGAGTTTATTAAGTAAGGAAATGATATAGATAAATTTGTCCTTTAGGAAAATCAGTTTGGCAGCTATATGAAGAATAGATTAGAAATGATCATCAGCTATAGAAAATTTAGCTACTCTGATCAATACAATAATCCAAAATAATTCCAAAGGAATCATGATTTTGAAAATGCTATCAGCTTCCAGAGAGAATTGGTAAACTGAGTGCAGACTGAAGCATTATTTACTTTTGCTTTTGCTTTTCTTCTCACAACATGGCTAATATGGAAATGTATTTTATTTTATATAACTTTATACATATAATAGGTATTGTATTTCTTGCTTTCCCAATGGGTGAGGTAGAGAATATGGAACTGAAAAGAAAATTTTAATTAAAATAGAATAGATTAGAAAGGAAAGACATTTGAAACAGAGAGATTAATTATAAGACTATTGAAATACTCCCAATGAAAGGAGATAAAAGCTTTGAACTAATATAATGGCTATATAAGTGGAGAAAGTAGACATATAAGAGAGATATTGTGACAACCAAATGGATATGTAAAGGCTGCTAGAACTAGCCGTTGAAAATTGTAAAACTATGAATATGGGTGATTGAAAGTATGATGGAGCCCTCAACAATATAGATGAGGTTAAAATTGTTCTGAATGACTAATTAAGATTAACTTCAAGAGGCAGGCAGTTGGGAGCTTGCATAGGAGAGGAAGGTGGTCACATTTTGCGGGGGGGGGGGGGGGGGGGGAGGAGAATATGAATAGGTGTGGATGTGTTGGAAACAAACTTCATGCTTGACATTACCAAAAAAAAAAAAAAAAATGGACTGAAACCCATTTTCTACCCTTTGATTAAAGATTGATCACAAATACCTTGAGGTTAGGCTAGAGCCTTCCCCAAGGCTCTCCTTTGCTGCAAACCACTGGTATAAAGGAGAGCAGGACCTTGCATGTTTAATTTGATTTAATTTAAAAGTTGTTGTAAGGATGAAATAATACTATTTATATAATGAATTTTGTAAACCATAAATATAAGATAGAGGAAAGAGCATTTATTAAGCACTTATTATGTTCCAGGAACTTTACTAAGCACAGAGATTCAAATCCATGTAAGCAAGATAGTTATTTCATCCCCAAGGAATTTATGTTCTAATAAGGAAAAACAACACGAGAGAGAGAGAGAGAGAGAGAGAGAGAGAGAGAGAGAGCTGGAAAAATAGGGGATGGAAGGCCCAAACATATAGAGATGTTTGAAAAGTGGCATGGAAGCCTAATTATAGCCAAGATGAGACAAAGAGTTCATTTATCAGAGTCCAGAACCCCAAGTTGTGTCCAAATTTCCAGTAAAGGATGGGGGGGGGGGCAGAGACAAGATGGGATGAGATTAAAATGTGAGGTATTGTGGTATAGTGTATTGATCCCTGAACATGGATTCAGGAAGACTTGTTTCAAATTCTGCCTCTAATACTCAGAAACTCTGTGATTGTGGGCAAGTTGTTCAAATTCTCTCAGCCTCAATTGGCCATTATATAATATGAAAATAATATTAGTGTCTACCTCATGGGGTTTTAGTGAGGACTATATAACATGATATATAGAAAATGTTTTGCAAACCTTGAAGTACCATATAAATATCACATACTGTTATCTTATTGCACTGCCTACAATACTCTTCCATGGGCTGTTCCATCTATTTTTACCTTAAAGATTTTCTACAGTTTAAAATATAAGGTGAAAAAAAATTAATGTGAAACATTCTTCTTCTTGATTTTGAAGACAGGAGAATCCCCCTCTTCAGCTTTCTGTGACACTGCTATTTCTTGAATTATAAAAGACAGTGACACAGGAAGAATGATTTACACTTTTCCTTTCCTGGGCTAATTTTCCATTCTGTTTTGAAGACTGCAATGAGCAGAAAGATAGGTGCATAGCATATTTTGCTTCCTTGGCCTTAGGCTCCCAATTTTGAGAGCTGTATGAAGATAAATTAGATAGGATTGTTTGCTATTCTGCTTTCAGCTTGTTCTCCTATTTGGAAGAAAATCTACATTCAGCACTTTGGAACTGTGCTGATTGAAGATGCTACAAATCTCAGCCATGGTAGTTTGCCCCATATAATGCCACAAAATAGATCATACATCCTCAGGACAATGGGGTGGCAAACAAGAGGGTTCTCTGAAACTTTTAAAGGGAGAATGCACAATTGCTGTCTCTTCCATGCAGAGGTAATTTTAAGTATAGGAAGAACAGGTATAATTCACAGATGGTGCCAGGCAAGGTTCTCTATTTTCACCCTAAAACAACCCTATTTTTTTATTATAGCTTTTTATTTTGAAGTTATATGCATGGGTAATTTTACAGCATTGACAATTGCCAAACCTTTTGTTCCAATTTTTCCCCTTCTTCCCCCCACCCTCTCTCCCAGATGGCAGGTTGACCAATACATGTTAAATATGTTAAAGTATAAATTAAATACAATATAAGTATACATGTCCAAACAGTTATTTTGCTGTACAAAAAGAATTGGACTCTGAAATAGTGTACAATTAGCCTGTGAAGGAAATAAAAAATACAGATGGACAAAAATAGAGGGATTGGGAATTCTATGTAATAGTTCTTAGTCATCTCCCAGAGTTCTTTTGCTGGATGTAGCTGGTTCAATTCATTACTGCTCTATTGGAACTGATTTGGTTCATATCATTGTTGAAAATGGCCAGGTCCGGCAGAGATTCCAAACATGGCTACCATGTGAGGACCCTCTGTCCACTGGACCCTCTGTCCAGTGCCCTCCTTATCTCTACCTTCGCCTATATTTTAACTTTGCTTACCCAATAATAAACCTCTTTTATCAATCTAAAAAAAAAATGGCCAGATCCATCAGAATTGATCATCATATAGTATTGTTGTTGAAGTATATAATGATCTCCTGGTCCTGCTCATTTCACTCAGCATCAGTTCATGTAAGTCTCTCCAGGCCTCTCTGAAATCATCCTGCTGGCCATTTCTTACCGAACAATAATATTCCATAGCATTCATATACCACAATTTATTCAGCCATTCTCCAACTGATGGGCATTCAGTTTCTGGCCACTACAAAGAGGGTTGCCACAAACATTCTTGCACATATAGGTCCCTTTCCCTTCTTAAAAATTTCTTTGGGATAAAAGTTCAGTAGTAACACTGCTGGATCAAAGGATCTGGATGCACAGTTTGATAACTTTTTGATCATAGTTCCAAATCGCTCTCCAGAATGGCTAGATATGTTCACAATTCCACCAACAATGTATTATTGTCCCAATTTTCCCACATCCCCTCCAACATTCCACATTATCTTTCCCTGTCATTCTAGCCAATCGGACAGGTGTGTAGTGGTATCTCAGAGTTGTCTTAATTTGCATTTCTCTGATTCATAATGACTTGGAGCATCTTTTCATATGGCTAGAAATAGTTTCAATTTCTTCATCTGAGAATTATATGTTCATATCCTTTGACCATTTATCAATTGGAGAATGGCTTGATTTCTTACAAATTAGAGTCAATTCTCTATATATTTTGGAAATGAGGCCTTTATCAGAACCTTTGACTGTAAAAATGTTTTCCTAGTTTATTGTTTCCCTTCTAATCTTGTCTGCATTAGTTTTGTTTGTACAAAAACTTTTCAATTTGATATAATCAAAATTTTCTATTTTGTGATCAGTAATAATCTCTAGTTCATCTTTGGTCATAAATTCCTTCCTCTTCCATAGGTCTGAGAGGTAAACTATCCTATGTTCCTCTAACTTATTTATAATTTCATTCTTTATGCCTAGGTCATGAACCCATTTTGACCTTATCTTGGTGTAAAAACAACCCTATTTTTGTCATTGTATTCTTTAAGATTTTTTTTCTCAGGATTAGGAAGAATCATAGGACTAAGCCATATATTAAAGCACTAGCTCTAGGTAAAAGGGCTTGGATTCAAATCTTGCCTCTGACATTAACTATATTATCTTATTCTTCCATGGACTTTATTTTCCTCATCTGTAATATGAGGGGGTTGGACTTTCGTTCTATGATCCTATTATCTAGTTCTATTAAGGCCTAGACGAATAAGTGACTGATATACATTTTATACTGAACTATCTGAGGACATTTATGCATTGTGAGTATTCCCTATCCCCTCCAGAGCAGAATGTAAATTTCTTGAGGGAGTGAACTTTTTCCTTTAAAAAAATTAATAAAGAAATTACTTACAAAGCCTCCCCCCCCAAAAAAAAAAAAACACTTTGATATACAAAGAACAGAACACAGATTTCTTGGTTTAAATAGAATTTATGAGAGGGAGAAAAAGAAGAGGAGAAGAGAGAGAGAGACAGAGACAGACAGAGAACCAGAAATAGAATAGATTCAGATATAGATACTGATAAACAGGGAGAGAGAGACAGAGACAGAGAAACAGAGACAGAGAGAGTGACAAAGAGTCAGAGACAGAGAGACAGAAACAGAGAGAGACAGAGACAAAGACAGAGAGAAGGGGAGGGAGAGGAAGAAGGAGAGGGAGAGAGAAAATTAATTTAGCTAACAATCAGTAAAAACAGGAATGAAGGAATGGAACATAGGATAGCTAAATAGGGATAAAATAGAGAGAAGAGGACAAGAGAATGTGGGATGGGGGGAGAAGGGGTCTACTAGAACTTTTCAATTCCCAATGTCATATAGGATCTCCTATTTAAAATAGAAAGATAGACAGATAGATATTTAGAGCTTGAAGGGGCCTTTAAAAATGTCATCTAAACCAAGCTATCTCATTTTATAGATGAAGAAACAGAACCAGAAAGTTTAAATAGCTTTTCCAATATCATACAAGTAGTTAAGTGATAGAAATGAATTTTAAAATGGTGTCCTGAAACTCTATATCTAGCACACATCTTATGGTGCCCCTGCCAGAACATGAAACAATATTTTTAGAAAAGTATAAGAAATCATGGGCCAATAGTCATAAATAAAAACATATACTCTTACCTCAAAGAAAATTAGAAAATGAGGCCCAATGTGAAATTAGTTTCATAATATCAAGACCTGATTAAATCATCCTATTTTCACATATATAGTAAAAGTGCTGAGAACAGTTGTTTTTCCATTTGTCTTGTTCATCCACCTTCCCTGTTGCTTTTCCCATTGGCAAATTGGGCAGGGAAATGACTACTTTCCTTGGGGTTTTACAGATAAGCCTAAGGAGTTGGAGTTTCTAATACTATCAACTACAAACTCCCAACAAATGTGCTTTCTCTAATATGGATTAATTAGTTAACATATCCTCAATATAAACCAGTTGATATTAATTGGCTGTCAGAAAATGACATTAACTAAAAATGTGTAACAAGGACCAAAATACAAAAACACCCCTCAACCTCCTTCTTTCTGCATCTTTTCTGTACTTCCTCCATCCCTGAGGAAAGGATTCAAATTTAATGTAGCCTTTTCCCCCAATAAAGAACATATTCCTTGTCCTGAACATATACAAAGTCTATCACCAAGAAGAATGGGCTCTCACTGAAAACCTAAGAGTTACTGAAACACATAGGGAATAAATATAGCTGAGAAATGCCTCTTAGCTCTGGAATTGCTTTTCTCCCTTCATGAAATCTTCACTAAGTTCACTTCTGGGCATTATACAGCTAATAGACAAATTGTTCTCTTAGTCATCTGGGATAGCTCTTTGCTGGGTTGGGTCCAGCAGGTCACTTGATTGCTGCAGCTACCAGTAGATTCTATTACTAACTTCAGTTGCTAGACTTTTGATGGCATTCCCAATATTTCAAAGCTCACAAGGTCATAACTTGGTCAATTTCGTCTCCAAATATTCAATTAACTATGATCAAGAAAGAATAAATGGGAGAAAAAGAAACAAAAAGAACCATGTATTCATGGCAATGTGGAGGTGGGGATATAAGCAACTTTGACTGTTGCTCCTCCTCCTGTTTGAAAGCTCATAATTATTTCAAAAGTCTCCTTACACCAAAGCTGCCAGGCAAGAGGTGAATAGATCTTAAACTTTTGTATGCAAACTCAGCTCTAGCTCAGTCTCTAATGAGTCATTGGTTGGTCCTTATGGTTCCTCAGAAAACCAGAAGACATTTTCTCACCATACAGCATGCCAACAGAAAAAAGTCAGAGAATATCTATGCTTGCTCTAAAGTAAGGGGAAGGCATTTTCAGTCAAAATGACTGTTTAGTAGAGTAAGACTGCTAGCTGCCATGTAAATTGTCACCAAAATAAATATTGATCAAGAAATATAAATAGAAAATAGAATAAGTGAATATTTTCATTTCAGAATTGCACAAAAAGTTAGACATCAAAGAATGGGCAAGAAGAGAAACTGTTTCCTCAATATTTACACTATACAAACAAACACACCATTAGAACTCCAAAATGACCAAAAACCATTCAGAAACATATGCAATTCTGTGTCCAGTAGCAGCAAGAAACAGAAGCTCACCTCAGCTTTTTTCCTCATCTGCAAAATGGGAATAATAATGCTTATAGCATCTATCTCATAGAACTTTTGTGAGGAGCTTTCAAAAGGGTTTTGTAAACTCTGAAGAGCTATATAAATGCCGGTTTTTATTATTTTCTTTCTGAGCTGCTAACCAAGCTTCATTGATCAAAAAAAAGGTATGTGTATATAAAAAGACCTGATTAATAGTTATCATTTCTGCAGGGGAATTCTCAGCCCATTTATTCTATGATTATATGAAATTGGAAATAGAAAAGGCATTTCGGCTGATCTTTCTGCTAAGATGATTTCTGTGACATATTTTATTGCTTCTTTTGGTTCACTTTTAAAAGACTTGAGAGATATGTTTTCTACTTCTTCCCCTTGGACAGAATTCAAATTCCTTTAGGAAATTTTGTCAATGGTGTAAAGAGTGAGATGTTAAAAGAAATATGTTCTGCTCCCATTTCTTAGTAAAACACTGCAGAAAGAGTAGTGGGAGCAGTAAAGAGGAAAGAATATTGGCTCTGAAAGTCAGATGATGAGTTCAAACCTGGTTCTTACGTACTCTACCTGTATACCACTAGGCATCCATTTTTTCAACTATAAAATTAGTAGGTTTGGATTAGCTGGTGGGAACCCACTCAGCTCTAGACCTAGGCTCCAAGGATCCTAGTCTTGGAATCTTGAAATAGAAATAATAATAGTTGCAAAAATTAACTCAGAGTTTTCTGAGGAAAATGTAGACCTGTATTTCAGTCAATCAGTAGTCATTCATTAGGCATCTTATAGTGTATACCAATTATTATTCTATGTTCTGGAGTCACAAAGAAAAGAAAAAAACAGTTCCTGCTCTCAAGAAGCTCTCATTCTAATGCTGTAGACAGATAAATAATTAGGCACACACTGAATGCAATGCAATAACAGGGGAAAGTACTTGTAGTAGGGGGACAAGGAAAGACCTCTTGCAGAAGGTCTTTGACCTCAGAAGATTTGAGCCACATCTTAAATATTGAAATGAGGAGGGAGAGATTGCAGATATGAAGGAAAGCCAGGACAAAGGAAAGGAAGAAGAAAATGTGAGTTCTGTGTGAGGAACAGAAAACAGATTGATAGAGCTATATCAGAGTATTCGAGAAGGGAGAAGAATAAAGTGTAAGAATATTGGAAGGCAGAAAAGGGTGTCAGTTTGTGAAAAAATTTTAATAGCAAATAGCAAAATTTATATTTTATCTTGGAAGGAAACTATCATGTTGAATTTAAGAGAATCATTCTATCTTAATTAAACATTCATTCATATTATCATAAACATGACAATTCAAGATATTATTGGTAGTTTGGATGAGAGATGGAAAAACATACAAGTTAGGATGCCTGCCCTCAAAGAGTCCATAATAATGATAAGGAAACAAGGTATATATGTAAAAAAAAAAAAAGTATAAGTTTAATACATGATGTGTCCTACAAAAATGAAATGAAACTTTCCTTTTTCTCTTGGTGAGGAAGGGAATGACAGATTTGTTGCAGAGTTGTGAAAAGCTGGTAATGTGTTCAGCTGACTGTTTTTGCTGGTTTTGTTTGTTTTATTTAGAGGTTTTTCTGCTTCTCTCCTCCATCATTGCAAGCTAAGATTTGTTGTTTGTCCTTCATTCTCAAAGAACAACATGACGTCAGGGAAGTGAAGGTATGACATGCAAGTGTATCAGATTTACATAAGAGAGGGCTGTACAACCGGCTCCGGTTGCCAGATATAAATCAGGATCCAGGAGATGCCCCTGGATGCAGTGGGAGATGTTGTTCTTTTTAAACTAAGGTCTAATAGGTCCCAGTTTGACTGAGGCAATGCCCAATCACTGATTAAGTCTAGATAAAAAAAAAATGAGGCAGAAAAAGGACTCTTTTCCCTAGTCAAGATGACCCTGAGGAAGTCACTTGACCTTGTTTGCCTCAGTTTTCTCATCTGTAAATTGAGCCGAAGCAAACCATTCCAGTATGTTTGCCCCAACTAAAAACCCAAATAGAATCACAAAGAGTCAAACATGACTGAAACAACTGAATAACAAGAGGATTCACTGGGGTGGGAGGAGCAGGAAGTTTGTAATTGGAAATGAATGTGGCATAAAAACAAAATACTAAAGTACAATTTTTAAAAGCAGGGCAAAGTGTTACAAGAGTTCAAGGGAGAGAAAGTTTACTTTCAATTTGACTGATGAATAAAATAATATAGCAATAATAGTATGATAACAATATAGTATCATAGCAATTAACTCACATTCATATAGGACTTTAAGGTTTACAAAGTACTTGACATCAATCATTTCATTGGTAATATAATCCCTCACTTTTCAGATAAGGAAACTGAGTCAGGGAGATGAGTGACTTATTCAGGTTTGGGAGGATGATAGCCTAGGTCTTCCTGACTCAATCTAGTATTCTCTCCATTACAGTTTGATGACATTTGACATGGACTCTAAGAGGAATAGACTAACAGGAATAGAGAAAGTGTTTCAGATGCAATTAAGGATATTAGCAAAGGTCAGGAGAGCTATAGGAAGTATGTATATGTATGAAAAATTTTCTCCCCTACTTAAAGTGTCCCACTAGTGTACATTTTCACTGCTGCAAATTTAGATGGTTGTGACTGAAGCTGAGAGGTTAACTTTATGCTACAAAAAGTGGACAATATCTGGAGTTTAAAATCAGATTGTGAAGGCTAAACTGAATAGGATATATTTATTTTTCTTTCAATGGAATCAATGAAGGGTTCTAAGCAGGAAAATAACATAACCAAGAAGATACTTCAGAAAGATTAATCTGGCAATTGTCTATAGCAGGGGTATCTGCTGAAATACTACCGGCAATAAAACCAGCTGTCATTTCTATAATCCTTTTAAAGGTCCTACAAAGAGGATAAGCAATTTCCTCAGGGTCATTCAGCTCATAATATGTTAGAGCTAAAATTCAGAGTTAGGACTCAATCTAACTCCCAGTACACTGTTCTTTCATGGTTATATCTAAGCACGCTACAATAATGTGGCAAAATTGGTGTAATATATGGAGGCAGAAAGAAAACTTTCAATATCCTCAAAAAATCGAATGTGAAGAATAAGTCTCATGGAAGACACCAAGAAGTGCCAACAAGTACTGTCATGTGATGACCTCTCAAAGGAAAAGTCAGGAGAATATCTCTGTGTCATAAAATTGTCCATCTCCCATTCTCAATCACACCCATAGAAATTTGCAAAAATGATAATATACACCAGTGGTGCACTTTAAGGTGACGAGATTCCCTGGCTCCAATTATCAAGCAACTTCACACCAAATATGTCTCTTCTATGGATTAATTGCTCTATGGTCCTGTGTGACTGCTCCTCTGAGATCAGTCTGTCACATTAATGGACCCTTTAAAATAAGTTCTCATGTTGCTAAATGTTTCTCATAACAGAATTTCATATATTTTTGGTTTGAATCAGCAATAGCTTTTATGCAATTACCAAGGATTTTCAAGAGGTTTCAAGATTGAAAGTAAGGAGAAATGTTTTATCAGCAGAGTTTTACCTGGAGTGGACAAAATTCTTTTAAACATGCTTTGGGGAAATTAACTACCTCTTTACTCTTTTTTTCTCTTTTTTTCCTATACACAGAAGAGTTAACAATAAAGGAGAAAATATTAAATATGTTAAATATATGTATACTAAATATTATGTGCTAAATATTCCATTAATGTGAAAATTATCTGCCTCATATATCACTGAAGCTCTTATAGGCTATTCTGAACCATAACTCTTGTATCCTAACACACTGTGTATCTTTGTGTGCATGTGTTGTGTTTCCTGGACTTCAAAATCTAGGATCTGTCCTCAATTATTTTTGTATCTTCCCTAAGGTCTAAAACAGTGCTTGGGTGTAATTTTTAATGAATGGTTGTTGAACAAATGAATAATTATTCACTAGACATTACTGAATAAATGAAATAACATTTATTAAGTGTCTAATAGATGTCATGTTATGTGCAAAATTTCTGGGAATGATAGTAAAAAAAAAAAAAAAAATTGGGCAGACCCTGCCTTTAAGGGCTGACTTTACACTCTAAACATATAAAGGAAGAAAACACATATAGGAGAATGGCAGTCTGGGGAGGGAATTTAGTTCTGAAGGAAGTGATAGGGCAGTCAATTTCTATGCCTTTTACAGAAATGGATGAATTTGTTAGTTTTTCAAGAGCAATAAGTGGAAAGTTGGGAAAGTTGGGAAAGATGGGGGAAGGTCTGTATGCTACACAATAAGGGTACGTGGTAATATGTCTAATGGATGATTGGGTGGGATATAAACTGAACTGTTGGACTGACTAAATATAGTAGGTTAAAATCTAGTTCTTACACATGAATTCCTTGTGTTTCAAGAGCAACAGGTGAAAAGTTGGGGAAGATGGGGGAAGGTTTGTATGTTACACAGTGAGGGCAGATGGCAAGATGTCTGATGGATATCTGAGTAGGATGTGAAGTATACTGTTGGGCTGATTAGATATTGTAGAGAACCTAAATTTTGAATAGGTGCACTTGAATCAGACAACCAAGCACTTAAGGCTAATTACCTTTTCGTTATGAGATAATGGCTCTATTAGCATATGTTTGGATAAATGGCTCTTCTCACAGTTGATGCTGTTTGGTGTTAAGATAATTATAGGAAAGGATTAGAGGGTGGGGTGAGACAGGAGGAAGAGGAGAGAGGTTGGTGACTTTAGACTTGAGAATCCAAGATACATCATTGGTAAGCTTCATGGCAGTTTGTCTGACTCCTTCACTTCTCCCCCTAACGACCCAAGGATTCTAATTTATCCTGACTCTGGCTGACTCCAATGTCCTCCAAGGAACTAGCTCATGCTTCACAAAATAGAGTGGGTTAAAATCTAATTCTTACAAGAATTTGGACTTATTCACCAATCAGAATAGGTCAAATCCTCAAACAAAATTTATCTTATCAATAAAGCCTTTACTTTTCTTCCTTTCCTTTCACCCTGGCCATATCTGTTATTTCTAATAGCTTTTTAATAGACTCTCTGGGGTTCTCTAGTTATACCATCATATCATTTGCAAAGAGTGATAGTTTGGTTTCCTCACTGCCTACTCTAATTCCTTTAATCTCTTTCTCGACTCTTATTGCAGAGGCTAGTGTTTCTAATACAATATTGAATAATAATGGTGATAGTGGGCAACCTTGCTTCACTCCAGATCTTACTGGGAAAGGTTCCAGTTTTTCCCCATTGCATATGATGCTTACTGACGGTTTTAAATACATGCTTCTGACTATTTTAAGGAAAAGTCCATTTATTACTATCCTCTCGAGTGTTTTTATTAGGAATGAATATTGCATTTTATCAAATGCTTTTTCTGCATCTATTGAGATGATCATATGGTTTTTGTTTGGTTGGTTATTGATATAGTCAATTATGCTAATAGTTTTCCTAATATTGAACAAGCCCTGCATTCCTGGTATAAATCCTACTTGGTCATAGTGTATTATCCTGGATATGATTTTCTGTAATCTTTTGGCTAATATTTTATTTAAGATTTTAGCATCAATATTCATTAGGGAGATTGGTCTATAATTTTCTCTCTCTGTTTTCAGCCTACCTGGTTTAGGTATCAGTACCATGTCTGTGACGTAAAAGGAGTTTGGTAGGACTCCTTCAATCCCAATTTTTTTCAAATGGTTTATATAGCATTGGAGTTAATTGTTTTTAAATGTTTGGTAGAATTCACATGTAAATCCATCTGATCTTGGGGATTTTTTCTTAGGGAGTTGGTTAATAGCTTGTTCTATTTCTTTTTCTGAGATGGGACTGTTTAGGATATTTACTTCTTCCTCTGTTAGTTTGGGCAAGCTATATTTTTGAAGGTATTCTTCCATTTAAGTTTTCAAATTTATTGACATAAAGTTGGGCAAAGTAACTCCTAATTATTGCTCTAATTTCCTCTTTGTTAGTGGCGAGTTCTCCCTTTTCATTTTTAAGACTAACAATTTGATTTTCCTCTTTCCTTTTTTAAAATCAGATTTACTAAGGGTTTGTCTATTTTGTTGGTTTTTTCATAGAACCAACTCTTAGTTTTAGTAATTAATTCAGTAGTTTTTTTTATTTTCAATTTTATTGATCTCTCTTTTTATTTTCAGAATTTCAAGTTTAGTATTTGACTGGGGGTTTTTAATTTATTCTTTTTCTAGAATTTTTAGTTGCAAGCCCAATTCATTAACCTTCTCTTTCTCTATTTTATAAAAATAGGCCTCTAGAGATATGAAATTTCCCCTTATTATTGCTTTGGCTGCATCCCATACATTTTGGTATGATGTCTCATTATTGTCGTTTTCTTGGGTGAAGTTATTAATTATGTCTATGATTTGCTGTTTCACCCAATCATTCTTTAGTATGAGATTATTTAGTTTCCAATTATTTTTCGGTCTACTTTCCCCTGGCTTTTTGTTGAATGTAATTTTCATTGCATCGTAGTCTGAAAAGGATGCATTTACTATTTCTGCCTTACTGCATTTGAATTTGAGATTTTTATGTCCTAATATATGGTCAATTTTTGTATAGGTTCCATGAACTGCTGAAAAGAAAGTATACTCCTTTCTGTCTTCATTTCGTTTTTTCCAGAGATCTATCATATCTAATTTTTCTAGTATTCTATTTACCTCTTTGACTTCTTTCTTATTTATTTTGTGGTTTGATTTATCTAATTCTGAGAGTGCAAGGTTGAGATCTCCCACTATTATCGTTTTGCTGTCTATTTGTTCTTGCAGTTCTCTTAATTTCTCTTTTAAGAATTTAGATGCTACACCACTTGGTGCATATATATTTAATATTGATATTGCTTCATTATCTATGCTACCCTTTAGCAAGATATAGTGCTCTTTCTTATCTCTTTTAATTAGATCAATTTTTGCTTTGGCTTGATCTGAGATCAGGATGGCTACTCCTACCTTTTTGACTTCACCTGAAACATAGTAGATTTTGCTCCAACCTTTTATCTTTACTCTGCATGTATCTCCTTGCTTCAGGTATGTTTCCTGTAAACAACATATTGTAGGATTCTGGCTTTTAATCCATTTTGCTAACCGCTTCCTCTGTATGGGGGAGTTTACCCCGTTCACATTTATGGTTAAAATTACCAGTTCTGTATTACTTGCCATGTTGTTAACCCCTGTTTATGCTTTTCTCCCTTCTTTTCCCCTTACCCTCCTTCCCAGTATTAAGCTTGTGAGCACCACTTGCTTCTTACAGCTCTCCCTTTTTAGTATCCCTCCCCCCACCTTAAAGTTCCTCCCCATATCTTACTCCTTTCCCTCACAGTTTCCATATTCCCTTCCACTTAGCTTATTCCTTCCCTTTTCACTTTTCCCTTCTCACTTTTCAATGAGGTGGGAGAAGTTTCACCATAAATTGAATATGTCTAAAATGTTTCTCTTAAAGCGAATTCTGATGGCAGTTAGATACCCACTATATTCATCCCCCTTCATTCTTTCTCTCAGGTATAATAGGTTTCCTTTGCCTCTTCCTGAGATGTAGTACCCCCACTTTACCCTTTTTCTGGTACAATGTCCTTTCCACCTCTAATTTCTAGAACAAGGTATACATGTATTCTTTATACATCTTTATAGCAGAAATATAGTTCCCAAGATTTCTTTTTTACCTTTTTAGGTTTCTCTTGAGTTCTATATTTGTAGAACAAACTTTTTGTTAAGTTCTGTTTTTTTCATCAAAAATAGGTGAAATTCGCTTATTTCGTTGAATGACCATCTTCTTCCCTGGAAAGAGATGCTTTCTGGCTGGGTAAGTTATTTTTGGTTGCATACCGAGTTCCTCAGCCTTTCAGAATACCATATTCCAGGCCCTTCTATCTTTTAATGTGGGTGCTGCTAGATCCTGGGTAATCCTTATTGTGGCTCCTCTTTTTCTAATTGTCCAATTGAGTTCTTTTGTTCTATGGAATTTTTTTCCATTTTGCCAATTGTGTTTTTTAGAGAGCTATTTTCTGTTTCCAGTTCACTAATTCTATTTTTCAAGGATTTGATTTCTTTATCCACTCTGTCTTTAAATGAGTGGGATGACTTCTCCAGACTCTCTTGCCAAGCCTCCCTCTCCCTTTTCCCATTTTTCTTCTAGCTCTCTTGTGAGAGCCTTTTTAATTTCTTCTATGAGATTCATCTGTGCTGAGGAATAGATGATCTCCTCCTTTGGGGATTCACCTGGAAACAGTCTGTTTTTAGTCTCCTCAGGGTTTAGAATCTGCTCTCTCTCCATATAGAAGCTGTCAATGGTTAAGGTCCTTTTCAATTTTTTGCTCATTTTGTCAGAGAAGAATCAAAGACAAACTAGCAAAGAAAAAAAAGAAAAAACCCCTAAATGGAATCTGCTTTTTTGGGGGGAGGGGCTGGATGATGTTACTGAGCTTCCTCTACAGACTGTGGGGGCAGCAGCGAGGTACTAGCAGGATTGTGCTGCGCTTGCGCTCTGAGACTCTGAGAGTGTGCTGAGACACTGTGGGGGTGGCCAGGTCCCGAGAAACTCCAGCTATTCCAGGTTGTATTCTTCACCACTACCACCCGCCCCCCACCAGTGTTTTTAGCTTCTCTGCTGGGCTACTGACTTGCTGTCAGGGCAAAGTATCCAATCCTATAGCAAAGTTTCCCCCTACCTCTCTCCCCTCCAGAGATGGCTGAGATCACACCCCACCCCACTCTAGTCTGCTCGGCTGTGAGCTGCCTCCCATGCTCTCGCTGCCACTACCTGCCCTCAGCCTGTGCCTGATCTAAAACTGTCCCCAACCTTTCCTGGCGAATTTCAAGGATGTCTTCTCTTGGTAACTATTTCTGTTTTTTTTTTTTTTACAGTCAAGCATTAATTCAGAGGCTTGTCATGAAATGGATTCTGAGAGAAAATGCGGAACTTACACAGCTGTGTGCCTCTTCTCCACCATCTTGGCCAAAAGTCCCCCATCCATATCTGTTATTTCATCACAGGATTAACTCCCTGGTATGGACATTCATTCCTTCCATCAATGTAGATCAGGAAGTCCTATAGTTTTAGAGTCATTTGGATTATTGAAAGTTAAGTGCCTTATCTATGGCCATACAACTGGTATATATGTCAGAGGCAAGACCTAAACATAGATCTTACTACCTCCAAGGCCAGTTTTCCATCTATATCCTCAGCTTACAAAAGTATTTAATGTGTTTTATTTCATTCATTCTTATAATATCCAAGAGTATTAAGAAGGGAAAGAGTATTTTCTGAACAAAAGATATTTATCAATTCTAAGTAAAAAACAAAAGGTACTAAGAACATCTGCAAATCTAAAGGCCAATAAGTAATAAAATCTTAAATACCCTATTGTATAGAACCAGCTAGATGAAAACCAGACCAACAAAAAATGAATTTAAAATAATATTGGTAATCTAAAGACCAGTGGCATTTATATAATTTAAGAAAAAATGTGATTAAAAAGATAAACTTTAGGAAATTATATAAAGTTTATCTTAAGATCTCCCAGAGATATAACTATTTAGGAAATCTCTATTTAAAATTCTGTACTAAAAGAAATGACAGCTAGTACATTGCATAGACTGGATTCAGACATCTTCCTGAGTTCAGATGTGAACCTCAAACACTTACTAGAGCTGTGTGACCACAGGGAAGTCATTTAAGTCTTTTTGCCTCAGTTTCCTCATTTGTAAAATGAGCTAGAGAAGAAAATGACAAACCACTCCAATGGAAATTCCCTCCCCAAGTTCCCATAAAGAACTTTAAAAGGATAACAAATAAACAGAGAAAATATTCATTTCCCATAGTAAAGTCCAAGATATTTATCCAATAATCTATTAGAGATTATGTTCTTTCATTCATGTAGTAATGTCCAGTGAGTGACTATTCATTTGTTCAACATCATTTATTAAAAATTACACCCAACGCACTGTTTTAGACTTTGAGGAAGATACAGATAACTAAGGTCAGATTCTAGATTTTGAAGTCTACTATTAGAAAACCAACACATTTTGCCAAGAAAACTCCAAATGGGGTCACAAAGACTCAGACATGACTAAAAAAGACTAAGCAAAACTCACAAAAAAAAAAAAAAAAAGAAATTGAGAAACTGATCCCCCTTTGGTAGTGGAAAATGTACTAGATTTGGAATCAAAGGACCTAAGTTGAATTTTGTATTTCCTATTTACTATGACCCTGGGCAAGTCACTTATGGAACTCAGTTTCCTCATTTATAAAAATAAAGGGGGTGGATTAGCTGATCTTTCAAACTAGCATCTATTTGAAGTATTACTTAGCACACCAAAAGCTTAAGGGATCTGCCAGAGGTCTCACTGCCAGTTTATGGGAGATAAGATTTGAACTTGACTTTTCCTGCCTCTAAGATCATGTTCTATCATTCTCTACATACTATTTCCACTATACAAGCATTCCTCTGTCATTAGGATATGCATGTTTTAAGATGCTCATTTTTCCAACAAGATTGGAAAATAGATTGTATTTCATTAAGAAAACCAGAGATAAACTCTAACCAGTGCTAAGTCCAGCTCTAAATCTATGATCCCATGAGTCTTGATGGATGTTCCTCATAAAGAACTTATAAAGGATAACAAATAGAAAAAGTATTCATTTCCCACAGTAAAGTCCAAGATATTTATCCAACAATAAATGTCATTTCAATATGAAGCTTTTCTTGGAGTTGGCTAGCAATTGATATTGCAGGACATGTGTTTTTAAGTAACAATTAAGATGCTTGAAGATGCTGTTATCATCTTCCATCAGTGGAAGCTTTCAGATGGCTATTTTAATGAATCCCCAGCTAGAGTGGGCTTCAGGATTTACTATGGATTCAAAGTGACACAGCCCATATTTAATCAGGGGATTTAAAAGCTGAATGCAAAAGAAAAATTCACTCTGTCCAAAACCAGTTTGGACTTATCACTGAGCAAAAGTTACATGTAAACAATAAAACTCAGGGGCAAGAGTCAAATCTGTCATATGCTGCTAAGGGAATTTAAACACCAAGCCATATGCTCTAAATGTTTTTCTGGCTGAACAGTGTAACTTCAGTCTTGTGCTTTCTTTGTTCATGCATATAATTTTCAGGCAAGCCCCAAGACCAGAGACTGCACCAAACTATAGAGAGTCATCTCAAAACCACTTTTTAAAAAATCTAAATTATTAAACAAATAGCTCTTTAATATTTTTTAAATTTTAATTTAAAATATGTGTTTACTAACTGGAGAGTACACCAATGTCCTGCCAGGAAACTGAATTGTTTCCATTTTAATTTTCTTAGGAAGATTCTGAAGATCACCCAGCAGCTTTGAAACAATTATTAAAAATAATTTGACAAGGCATAATACTTGTTATAATATGAAAATAGGAAAGCCATGGGTGTTCTAAGCACATAATTATAAACAAAACATTTATTACTTTTTTTTTTACTGGCCCATTGATTTCAGTAGTATAAAGAACTTATTCTGCCAGGATAGATTAGCAACTACTTTGCAACTTAAAGTCCTAGGTGTCAGGTTGGTAGAGCACTGAATCTGGAGACTAGAAGATCTGAATTCAAATCCAACTTCAGATCTTTACTAGTTATATGAGCTAAGCTAGTCATTTAGTTTCTGTTTGCCTCAATTTCCTCATCTGAAATTTGGGGATTAAAAAATTAGCCCCTACCTCTCAAGATCGTTGTGAGGATCAGATAAAATAATTGTAAAGACTCAGTTTCCACCACTACACACCTGTCAGATTGGCTAGAATGACAAGGAAAGATAATGGGGAATGTTGGAGGGGATGTGGGAAAACAGGGACACTGATACATTGTTGGTGGAATTGTGAACACATCCAGCCATTCTGGAGAGCAATTTGAAACTATGCTCAAAAAGTTATCAAACTATGCATACCCTTTGATCCAGCAGTATTTCTACTGGACTTATATCCCAAAGAGATACTAAAGAAAGGAAAGGGACCTGTATGTGCCAAAATGTTTGTGGCAGCCCTGTTTGTAGTGGCTAGAAACTGGAAAATGAAAGGATGTCCATCAATTGGAGAATGGTTGAGTAAATTGTGGTATATGAATGTTATGGAATATTATTGTTCTGTAAGGAATGACCAGTAGGATGAATACAGAGAGGACTGGCGAGACTTACATGAACTGATGCTGAGTGAAATGAGCAGAACCAGGAGATCATTATATACCCCAACAATGATACTGTTTGAGGATGTATTCTGATGGAAGTGGATCTCTTCAATAAAGAGAGCCTTAATTGATCAAAGATGGACAGAAGCAGCTACACCCAGAGAAAGAACACTGGGAAATGAATATAAACTGCTTGCATTTTTGTTTTTCTTTCTGGGTTATTTATACCTTCTGAATTCAATTCTCCCTGTGCAACAAGAAAACTGTCCGGTTTTGCACACATATATTGTATCTAGTATATACTGTAACCCATTCAACATGTAAAGGACTGCTTGCCATCTGGGGGAAGGGGTGGAGGGAGGGAGGGGAAAAATCAGAACAGAAGTGAATGCAAGGGAAAATGCTGTAAAAAATTGCCCTGGCATGCGTTCTATCAATAAAAAGTTATTAAAAATAAATAAATAAATAAAAAGACTCAGTTTCCTCATCTGTAAAATTCAGATAAAAATAGCACTTATCTCCCAGGGTTGTGGTGAGGATCAAAAGAAATAATTGTAAACTATTCAGGACAGCACTAAATAAAAGTGCCCTGTTGCTGTCATTGTTATTATAAAATAGTAATTATTAAAGAATTACCTAGTAAAATAAGAGCCTGCCTGGGGATGGGTAGTTATGCAGTGAACAAAGCAGTGGGTTTGAGGTCAAGAAGTCCTGAAGTCAAATGTGAGCTCAGAAATTTGCTAGCTGTGGGTCCTGGGCAAATCATTTAATCTCTGTTTGCCTCAATTCACTCATCCATAAAATAAAGATAATAACTGTACCTGTCTCAGAGGGTTGTTGTAAAGATCAAATAAGATATTTGTTAAGCATGAAAAATAATATCTGGCACACAGTAGACATTTAATAATTGTTCCTTTTCCCTCTCCACAGTCTTGCAGTCAGAATGCGTCAGAAGTAGAATTGGAATTCCAATCATCCCGATTTTAAGAACAGTGCTCTCATCTGCAACAGGGATGTCTTGTGTCTTGGGATATGCAAGTTTTAACATTCTAGTTAATACTAACAGATTTAGAAATAAGTTTTGAAAGAAATCACTCAACAAAATTCAGAAAGTATTGTTTTTGAAAGGTTATACTTCAGGAAAGAATTCAGAGAGACAGCAGGCAAATTTCCTGTTTTTTTAAATAAATGCATTATTATGCTCTTTGTTCAATGATGCTGATGCTAATGTGGAAAATAGCAGGGCATAATTTGTGACTCTCAACCAATAATAATATTAATAATAAACCTCTATATTGTACCTATAATATTGTACTAAGTACTTTAGTAATGGCCCAATTGGCCACTTCTGGTTGGGTCCCCCTTGGGACACTTAGAGGTTGTTGCTTTTCCCACAAATCTGGGAGGTATTTGCTACTATCATTCTCACTTTACAGATGAGAAAATGGAGAACTAGATTAAGTGACTTGCACAGGATCAAACAAGGCAGATCTAAACACAGACCTGCCTAACTCCAAGCCTGATGCTCTATTCACTATCACCATTTTCCCAAAAGAAAGTGGCTCTCTGGTCAGTGACTAAAGCTATTGTTCAAAGGGCTGTCATTCAGCCCTTTCAGTTACTTTCCCATTTATCATTATGAGCAAAATGGTAGCATCTTGGCTTGAAATGAACCACTTCCATCTTCAAATTCAGCTGCAGACATTTATTAGTTCTTTGACCTGGAAAAGGTCAATTCATTTCTTCTAGTCTCGATTTCTTCATTGATAAAATGGAGATAACAAAAACACCTACATCAGGACTGTTGGGGAGAATCCAATGAAATAATATATAACATGTTTTGCAATTACATAATACTACATAAATACTCTTATTAAACCTATCAGAATTAATGTTGTAGACTAAATGTTGTTACTAACTGGTTATTACACCAATGTCCCTGCCAGGAAACTGAATTGTTTCCATTTGAATTGTCTTAGGAAGATTCTGAAGATCACCCAGCAGAATAAAGTCCTTCACACAAAGTCTTTTCTCAAGTTAAACTGCCAAGTATTCAAACTCTGCTGCAGAAAATGCAACTAATGGGTTGGGCACATTGATCAAATACCAAGGGTACTGTACTCTAAAAGACTATTTCATAAAGAATTCATACAAGGAAGGCACTCCTTTGGTGGTCAAAAGAAATAATATAGAGAGACTTGAGGTCTCTAAAGAACTTTGGAATTTGTTTGTAGCCTGAGAAACACTGGCATAGAACCTTCCAGCATGGTGTGCCCACATCAAAGAAGGTACTTTGCTCTAGGAGCAAAGCAGAATTTTACCAGCTCAAAAGAAATGTGAGATGCATAATTTAGAAAATCTACCCCAAATGTTCACATGGACTATTTGTGCCCCATTTGTAGCTGTTGTTTTTCCTTCATTCTTAAAGAAAACCATGACACTAGGGAGGTAATACCATGACATTCAAATGAATTGGATTTAAGTGAGGAGTGTTATGCAAAGCCACCAGTCATACGATCTCCTCTGAAGCCATTTGGGTGTAGGAGCAAGATAGAAATCAGGACTACTGGAGATAATCCAACCCATCCATATCAGACCATTTCAAGCTTGTATAGGTTTGATCAGCCATAGTCAGTCACATACCTTGACTATCTTAGTGATATCATTTTGGTTCTTTTTGAGAACAAAAAATACCACCCAACCAATTAACTGCCTGGCCTTAAGAAAGTTACTTAAAACCACTAAACTTTGGTTTCCTCCTCTCTAAAATTGATCCCTTCTATCTAGAAACTCTTGATTCTTAGAATATAATTTTATTTTTCATATCTACATGCACTTGTGATTCCAGAAGCCAGGATTAACTGAGATGCCACTGTCTTTAGTTGATTTATGTCCAGAAAATTTAAAATGATAAATTAAAGGGTTCAAATGACTTCTTCTATATCGTTTGAAGTGAAAGATACCAAATATCCATTCTATCCATTTAATTTTTTTTTTTTTTTTGGTTTGAATCATTGATTTCTTTGGCATGGGGAACTTCCAACATGGAAACTACCCTCATCCATGAAGATCAGAAACCTCCCTATAGCATGGAAACATGTCTAAGAATTTTGAGAACTTCACAGGATC
Organism: Antechinus flavipes; assembly: GCF_016432865.1. Lineage (NCBI taxonomy): Eukaryota > Metazoa > Chordata > Mammalia > Dasyuromorphia > Dasyuridae > Antechinus > Antechinus flavipes. The sequence goes on along the minus strand of NC_067401.1, from coordinate 238,864,934 downwards.
AGAGGTAAGGCTGGAAGGATCCAGAGATCATCCAGTCCAACCATCTAATTTTATAGATGAAAAAAAGTAAGATTCAGAGCCCAAGGTTATACAGAAAATGAGTTGCAGAATCTGGATTTGAACTTTGTGCTCTTAAATCCAAACCCAAAACTCTGTCTAGTATACTATGCTACCCTAGTGATGACACAGCTAATACATTCAGGAAACAGAGATTGAACCAGGTCTTTATTACTTTGGTCTTCAATCTGCTCTGCCACAGTTTCTTCAAATTGCTAAAGTAATGAAAATATCAAAAGAAAGAATATTCATTGGCAAATTGTTACTTCTTTAAATCCTTATTTATTATATTAGACAATAAAAATCTTGAATTTCAGAAGTTGGGGGGAAAATAGGCAAATGGGCCACCTTGTTCAAAGTTTTAATTAGCAAGACATTATTTCAGTGTGTTAGCATTTAAATGGTCTCCCCAGGCTATGAAATTAATACCTCATTGGCATATTTGAAGTTAAAATTACCATTTCAATAAGAAAGAATTAAGATATCAGAATATAGAGGACCTATACAAAAAGAAACTGCTTCCTATTGAGTCATAACTAGGAAGAAGCAATATCTAATACTATAGCTCTCTTTTGCAGGCAGCAAGATGGCACAGCAGATAAAGGGCTGGGCTTGGAATCAAAAAGACCTAAATTCAAATATAGCTTCAAACACTTACTAGCTTTGTGATCCTAGACAAGTCACTCATTTGTCTCAGTTTCCTTAACTGCAAAATGGAGATAACAGCAAAGCTAATCCTCAGTGTTGTTGTAAGGAACAAGTAAGATAATATTTGTAAAATACTTAGCATAGTTGCCAAGCATATGGTAGGTACAGAGTTACATAAATGCTCATTCCCTTCCTTTTTAATTAACACTGATAAGGCTATTTTTAAAAATGAATAAAAATAGGTATATTCATTTTAAAACATTATAAGCTTGGAAAAGGTTCCACTAGTTCTCATATGAAAATATTTATTATACCTAATAGCTATTTAGTAGGAAATGAAAGTATCATTCATAGTTATATAATCATCATGAATTGCATAAAAATGTTTGTTTACATAAATTATTTATAAATTAAATTATTTACCACTAAGATCAATGATACACCATCACTGTTCTGGTATAAGCATCTCTTATGACTCTCTCCCCTACCTCAACCTGTTTCTACAATAATTTTGTTGGATTTCCTCACTTTTCCAATATCACCCATCCAAAGAGCTCAAATGATTTCAGACAAAGCCAATTCCAAGACTTATCAAATTTCAATTTGTTTACTTTTACCACCCTTGACATTGCTTTGATTATTTCCTCCTTCTCTACTCCCTTACCTAATCTTGGGATGAGTAAAATCAGTTATTCCAATCACAGGCAATCAAAATGTTTTAAAATACATTGTCCCTCCTAAAAAATAAAACTGATAGCTATCCCTCAGTTGTAAAGAATATGCCCACATAGTAATTCTTCAGTTATTGTTATTACAGAATAATGTACACTAAAATTAAAATAAATAAAAATATATCTACTTCTTGTAGAAAAACTAATTGGCTAAATACAGTCCTCAAGAAATAATTTCAATTTGTTCAAATTAATTTGACACAATCTTCTACCTCTCTGATCATTTATCACTAGTCTTTTGTAATGATATCTTTAATTAACTGAATCCAATAATCATTTTTAAGTACTTTCTCTGTGCTAGATACCATTAAGTCCTAGCAATACAAAGACAAAATTAAAAAGTCCCTGTCCCTAAAAAACTTATATTTCCCTTTTCTCCCATTCCCACTCCCAAGTCATTAATTATGACTTCACTTATTTTTTCAATAGATATATATTAAGGGTCTATAGTGTACTACAGTACCATGTATTGGAGACTCAGTTCTAGATCCTATGATGCATATACACACTTTCATGAACCATGACTACAACTTCCAAATCATGCAAGGAAAGTGAAATGTACATGTATACAATTTTAATAATTCTACTCAACACTCTAAACAGCTGTTTCCCACAAGACCCCACTTGAATAATAAGTTGCACACTTTAGGTATATCATAGGTTTAATACATCCTCTATATTTCTCCCCACCCAACTTTGAATTTATCTTGTTAATTTTTATTGTCATTACTAAAATAAGATAGGAACTAACCCTCTGATTTTATTAATCTGGGGAACTCTCAGGAGAGGATGGATATTCCATCCAACAATGATGGTTGGCACTTTTTCTGCCACTTACAGTCTTAGAGCTTTCCTAGAGTATTATGAGATTAAAAATCTTGCCTAAGTTAAGCAGATAGTAAGAGTCAGAGTCAAGAATTGAACCCAAGTTTACCTGGCTGACTCTTTATCCTTTGTGTTTTTTTTTAATTAAAAAGTAAGCTTTAAAAATGAGTAATTACTATCAAAGAGTGTGACTTTAAAAATGAAAAAGTAGAAACTAAGTATGATCACATGGCAGGCATAGGAAAAATAGTCATTCTAGCTCTTCAAAAAAAATTTAATCATGCAAGACCAATATATTTTCTAAAACCATGCTGAAACACTGCTGCTAAATTAAAGAGGCTTTATTATAATTATTATAACAGGATAATTTTGGCAGTTATTAAAATATTTACTTGAAAGGAACTTCATATATATTATTTTAGAAACAATATTTTAAAATCTAGCAAAAAGCAACAGAAATTTGCTCTTTATACATTTTTGGCATAACACTGCCATACAGTTACAGAATTATAAAATAAGCATTTTATAGTACCATACAAATCCAGAAACTGGTTACAACTTCTACCACATACATATGGTATTGGTGCTAACAAACATGCATGGCATTCTGTAATTTTATACTGCAAAAGAATACAGAGTACAGAACAGGCCCATCAATCGTAACACATTTGCCACTGCAAAATGAAAATATGTGCATTTAAAAAAATAATTATACCACCATTTTCCCCTGAAATACATAAATATGATATAGTACCATTTCCAAAATGGAAAAGTAAATTGATTGTAGCCTGCCATTTATCTTACTTAGGGAATACCTTTCTTTGAAATCAGTTGAAGGGTGCAGGTAAATTATCCTTATTTACACCTTGAATTTTGATGGTAAACACAATGGTAAACACAGATTTGTCCATTTTCTTATGCATTTGATTCAGAAGTGTGGGGGATAATTATTTTGTCTTTTAACACCATGCACTCTGAACAAGCATTTGCTTAGGAGCACAAGCCTGGGGGCTTAGAAGAGGGTTTAGAGGTCAGCAAATTTAACTTTTTTCTTTTTACCAGTGGGAAAAAATGAGGCTCATAAAGATTAAGAAATTTATTCAGTCACAAAAGTGTTAAGTACTACTTATAAGAAATGAATCCAAAACTAATCTATGACATCCAACTCTCTTAATTCTTCCTCCTTTTTGTAGACAGAAATATGTATTAATAACTAAGCCAATTGGCTGGCATAGGAATAGAGAAATGAAACTTGTCTTAGAGAAGCTGGTTATTTAATAACTATAAGAGAGGGTTGGGAATGGAATGGGACAGGTTTAACAAGACGAGATTATAAATTTCTATTTCCATTATTTCCCAGACCAATATCACCACAATTAGTAAACTCACAACTTGAAAAACATTACTCAATAACAATACCCTGGATGAAGATTTTCCACATTATTCTCTTCTAATTCTAATAAATGCAGCAATTACTTCCAAATATTTAACTGGCTATGATGGTTAAATATGTTTCTGTATTAGGCTTGTTTCTGTTCCAAAGAGAACAACTGAATCTCAGACTGGGAAAGAACATTGAGACCATATACTCCAAATACTTTCAGTTTCAAAGATTCCTCTGAAAGTATCCAACAATTGGTCATTCAAACTTTACTGGAAGATGTTTCCAGAGGGAAAATCCATTAAGTCCTGGGGAAGTCCATTCAAATTTGGGGGAGTTCTCAGTGTTGGAAAGTTGTTGGCTTTTTTTGTTTCTTTTTTAAAATGTCAAGCATATATTTATTTCTTTGCAACTTCAACTCGTGGTTCTTTCTCTGATCATCTGAGACTAAATGAAACAAATATAACCCCTTTTCTATATTCCAATCTTTCAAGTAGTTTAAATAAGAACAACCACTTCACATCCCAGCACCACCCACACACCCACAAGTCTTCCCCTCTCCTGGCTCATCATCTTCATAGGAAGGATTCCTAACCTGGGATCTGTGAACCCTCAAGGAGTCCATGGATTTCAGAAAGGTTTTAACTTGGAGAGTTAAAAAAAAATCTCTATTTTCTCTAATCTATTATTATTATTATTATTAATTATTTTGCTGAGGCAATTAGGGTTAAGTAACTTGCCCAGGGTTACATAGTTAGGAAGTATCAAGTGTCTTAAGGTCACATTTGAACTCAGGTCCTCCTGACTTCAGGGCTGGTGCTGTATCCACTGCACCAACTAGTTACCCCCTCTAATTAAAATTTAATATTTCCTTCATACCTTTTCTGAGAAGGAATCCACAGGCTTTGTCAGGCTGACGAAGGAGTCCCCAACACATACAAAGGTTAAGACGTCTAATTTAAGAACAGTAATTTTTAAAGGTAGAATATCGAGCTATGCATCTCAGTTCTAATGCTTTCTAACTTTATGACTGTGGGTAAAATCACAACTCCTATGGACCTCAGTTTCTTGATAATCATATTACTTTATAGAATCAATATATAGAAAATATATTGTAAACTTTAAACATTCCAAATAAATATGAATTAATGTTTCAATATTTAGTGGTTTCTTTGTCTTCCCCTCCCCATTAGATTGTAAATTCTGCAAGTACCAAATAAATCCCAAATGTCTAATTCCACACACTTTGAAAAAACTGGAAGTTTTCCTGGAGACAGAAAATTTTAAAATAAGCACAGCTTTAAGGTCTTGCAAACCATCTTCCTTGTATTAACACTAACCCTTCCATGATTTTAAGAATGAAGAATAAATCTCAAGGTTTAAATATATCATATAAAGCATTGTGGTTAAATGCTGAGAATCCACAGCAATTGCAACTTTTGTCCTTCCACTTCTATTTTTAAAGCACACTGAATCCTTTTACTGACTTAAAAACTGCAATAGGACTGCCAAAATAATTTCTGACTCAGAAACAAAAAAAATATATAGGGTAATATATTTCCCAGAGAATAATTATTCACATGCAATTTTAATTTGTAAAACAGGAATCAAGTTGATCTCAGGATACTACACAACAAAAAAGATGGTGACCAACTCTTATCATTTATATGATATAAGGACAGACATTGACTTCAACTGAGTCAAAATTATGTTGTCTTGTATAGAGTGAAATGTATGAAATCTACGCTTTTAATGGGATGGTTTTTAACTCAGGAAAACATTTTCATCATCTTGCACATACTCACTAAAATAAATAATTTAGAGAGAGAAAGAGACAGAGAGAGAGAGACAGAGAAAGAGCGAGACAGAGAGAAGTCAACAAGCCAGAAAAAAAGCAAATATGTTAGTATTTCTTTTATTAGTAGTATAATTATCTTGAAAAGCAGGACTCAATCATGCAATCATAATTTGTCAAAGCAGCTATGATGTTAAGTGTTAAGTGTTAAGATGCCTTGAAAACTTTAAGAATCAAACTTCTAACATGTTAGTCAAAAGAGCTTTCCTTTCTGACCTCCATGAACCATTTATCAGTAGGTACAAAGGTGTGATATTTCATATTTATCTAAGATAGGTGTTGAAAGCTAAAAATAAAATATGCTAATTAATAGAAAACAAAAATAGTTTTTAACAACTACTTTCCACAAAACAATGTAGTTATTTAACTTTATGGAAAATACATTTAATTTCCCATTCCCTCTTTGGAAGAATACAAGTCTCACCAAGAGGCCATTTCTCCAAAAGGAAAAAAAAAGGAACAATAACTTGCATAGAAACCAATTTCATTCAAGATATTAAATATTATAATTTTGTATCATGATATGGTTTCTTATAATTTTTAAAGGAATGAAAGTATCAGCTTCTTAATGAAAACTGCTTACACTATGTAAGGCACATCTGGAAACCTCTAGAAATACTTATTTATAAGCAAATCATTACTAGTTTCAATCATATGTGATTTTTAAAAACATGGAATATTCCTGTACACATTTGCTGAGTAGGTGGGATATTCAGAATTGGGAAAGAATAAGCAGAGAAAAACTTATTGTCACCGCAGAAATTACTCACATGAATCAGTGCTATAAGCAATATATAATTATAAGTTGAAAGAAGAATGAGTAAATAAACATAAAATCCCTCGTTTGGGGGTTCCCAGATTTTTCATGTTTCACTGACAGCCATCTTTACTTACAACTGCAACTGAAATATTAGTCACCTAACTTTAATGAGCTTTTAAGTTGGCATTTTTGGATCTATCTCCTTGGCAGAATTTTAAATATTATTGTATTTATAACTTCTTTTACCGTGGTATTTAGATCTGCTCTGATGAGAAAAGTTAAAATAATTAATTTCAACCTGGACATTGCCTAATGACTGCATCTGTTGTTCAGTATGGGGAGGTGTTATTCCTAGAATCAAAAAGAGGTCTCCCCCTAAGAGAAGAGGCCTAAAATCACAGCTGCAGGTGCAGTCAACAACCAAGACAAAGCAAGACAGGGCAGTTCATATTGTTCTTTCTTTCTAGGATAGGAAGAAATACTTGAAAATGCTTTAAAATATGATGTCTGGTTTGATAAATTTAGTTACTAGAAATAAGTCAATTCTGACAAAATTTTAACTTAGCAATATTTGATTTTTAGAGAAACACATTAAATTTATTTTATCAATTTTGTTATTAATAAGAAGCTTTTCCTTACTAAACTTACTAAAGCAATGCATACCTAATATGCTACATTTGATTTTTATTCCTACCCACCACTCTAAAAAAAACCAACAAAACTGCTCTTCAGAAAAAAGCTTAAAGGAAAATACATATTTTACTAAATAAAATCTGAATCCATGATGACTAATAAAAAATACTAACTGGAAACCTTCCTACTTAGCCAAAAAAATTTTTTTTTTTTGTTTAAAACCTCCCTAATGATTTTAATAATCTGTGGTCACGAGATTTGTTTTCTTCCATAGACTGAAAAAAAGATGCTCTCAAAACATGAATTGAAAACAGAGTTAAAGTTTTTTTCCCCCTGAAGTGCATAATACATTTGGATTAAGAGAAAACTGATATTTTCACTTAAATCTCTAATAAAATTCCTTGGAACTTTTTTATGGGAACAATCACCAAAGCTGTATGGTGAATGGCATAGATTTTTAATGGTATAGATTTTTTCATTTCCAGTATAAAAAAATTTAAATGGCAAATTATCACAAACATCCTGAAATAATCCATACAGAATTGCATCTATTTGTCCTGAAATAAAGTTAGCATTAGTCAATATCTGACTCCAGATATAATGTAGCCTCAGGTACAGGGTAAGGACTATATATCACGAAGACTCAATAATGTTCCTGGTACTTTAGACATGCTTCACTGAATTTTTTGGTAATAATAGCTTTTCAATATGCCTTAGTAATCACAATAGTTGTGTATTTATTTTAATATAAGATGACAAAACCAGACCTACAAGACTGATTCCTGTTTCAAATACATAGAAATGCATTTTGCATATTTTATAAAACAAGCTACTAAATTCATAGAGTATTTTTTGATAGAAAAACAAATTCAAGATATTTGGCACTTTGTGCAGCTGCAAAAAAATGATTATATTCTCTCACTAGCCTTTATTCTCCTCTCAAGAACCCTCTTTTACCTTAACTACATATTTCAAAAAGTTCCTAGTGTGAGAAAGACCAGACTCCATGTGGAAGAAGCTCAGTTTTCTCTATATCACTATGTGTTAGAAAATTTCATGAAACAAGTTAGACAATATCATATACAAGAAAAGGAACTCAATTAGAATTTTTTTTTCCTGAGGCAATTGGGATTAAGTGACTTGCCCAGGATCACACAGCTACAATGTGTTAAGTATTAAGTCAAATTTGAACTCAGATCCTCCTGACTTCATGGCTAGTGCTCTATCCACTGCACCACTTAACTGCCCCTACAAAAATATTTTTAAAGAGTAATGGACAGTGCTGGACTTGGAATCAGGAGAGCTTAGGCCTGAATCTCACTTCTGATATTTTCTACCCATATGAATATGGACAAGTCATGTTCTCTCAAGGAGCTTCGTTTTTCTCATCTGTAAAATGAGAATAAATCATATCTGTAGTTATCTAATTCACGATATTTGTCACTGAGACTAAATGAGATAATATACTATAAAGCTCCATTTAAATGTCAGTTATTGTTCTTGCAGTGGACAATCTAGGGTCTGTTTCCACCTCAATGAGTTATGCTATGCTATAATTATTAAATAAAAAATTATATTCTGTTATAAATGATTATTTAATAACTTAGCTGTGATTACTAATATTAGGTGTTTACTTAATATTTTGAGAACACAGCTATAAACACTGAATATAGAAGCATAAGTCCAAAATGCAAAGGTACTTTCAAAAATTAAAAAAATCTGTTATTTTTAATAAGCTCTCAAAAACTATTCCTCATCAACATTGTCCTCAAACAAACAAATGTGGGAGCTTTTTCTATCCCCCAGTTCACATCATACAGCATTTATGAGGTACCCACAAAAGCATGGTGCTATGCTAAGCACCATACATTATTCTATATATTTCCTGCATAGAATAAAGAAAGGGATATGTAAAAGCTCAATATAACTATAGGACCATTGCATAAAATAAGAGAAAGCAAAAATAGGCACTTTACAAAATTTACACAAAATGGTCAAAATCATACTTATTGGCATAACATAAAGAACTATCATTCACATTTCAGATAATTATGATATCCTTCACTGATAATAGCCATTAATATAGGATTTCATTTTGTGTAAAAATTTATAATTAAATTTTGAAAAAAAATCAAACATTACAAATAACATCAAACATCTCTAATGACACACTGAATTTAGAAATTGGGTAGGGTAAGGAAATAGTGGCTGAATGTTTTCTAAGACCTCCAAAATGTAATACTGAAAAAGTAGAAACATATAATAGAATTCAAAATAAATATTAAAGCATTTTCTGGATTCAAAACTTTTAAAATGCCCCTAATCAGAGAGAGAGAGAGAGAGGAGAGAGAGAAAAGAGAGAGAGAGAGAGAGAGAGAGAGAGAGAGAGAGAGAGAGAGAGAGAGAAGAGAGAGAGGGAAGAAAAAAAAAAAAAGCTTTTCCCCAAAAGAAATGAATAAAACAAAAATGTTATTCCCATTGAAAAAAGTAAGTTCAAGGTGCGTGCTTTAAAAAAATCTTACTAAAGTAGTTATGATTCTCTCTTTTCTAGTCACATTTTCTACAAATAACCCAATTAAAAATGTCATACAGATTTTTGAAAGTTAAGATACCTATACTAAAACCTCCATGAAAAGCCTACTTCAGTGACTTCCTTGGTGTTGGGCTTACCCTTAGATTTTCAAAGGCTATGCTACTATAGCTCAATCTCTGGCAGATTTTGAAGGCATGCTTAAAGGCTTCAAATATGATTATGTGTATTGTGTGTCTGTTATATGTGAAGCAATCTAAGTCTGGAGAGGTTTATCGCTGAAATGTTGACCATTATGATTTTTCTTTTAATCTATAGCAACTCCTGTAACTATCTACTAAAGTCTACATTGATGGCTTAAATGCCTGCAGAGAAGAAATCTTGTAGTTTGGTGTCCTGCATTCTAAGTATATTCAAACCAAATGTAATTAATTTCAACCTTTTTTTCCCCTAGTTTCAAAACTTTACACTTTGGAAAGAAGAATCATATAATCTTTTTTCACTATATTTAGAGGACCACATCACTGTATCGATCTTATAAGGCACCTTATAGAGATATGTCTTTATATTTTTAAATGTCTTGCAAAGTTTCATGACTTTGCTAAGAATTTTTTAAAATCCCTCCCTCTTTATTCCTTACATTTTTACATAATTATCAAAGTTACAGGATCAATGCCTAAAAACAAACACAACATCCTCAGAAATAATGTTTCTCTGTGTCTTTGGCATCCAAATTTATATTAAATGCTTAACTCAGGAAAATATACCTATTTGTTTAAGAGAAAATCTACAGAATTTAAAGTTACACTCCTGCCAACATTCTATTTCTAATTTTAGCTGAAGGCCAGCATAATCCTTTATTTGGGAAATTCTTAATGCTCCTTGGCAACTTATCTTGTCAATTTACAAAGATTTAAAAAGTGGGATTTAGATATATCAGTGTAATTAAACCAAGAATGGCCTTTTCATTTAAGATTTTCAAAATAAGGATTTTTTGAGATACTCCTCAAAGACAAAATTGCTTTTGGAATACGTCTAAGAAGACCAAAGACCTCTACTTTCTTTTATTCTATTAAAAAAAAAAAAAAAAAAAAAAAAAAAAAAAAAAAAAAACTAAGGATGAAGCAACATAACCCAACACAACAGAACTATTTTGGTTTTCCCTATATAGAATGCAATCTATTCTAAAATGAACTATTTCTAGGTCAAACACAAACAGTTGTTTCAAGGTACCAAGTATGTTATTTTAAAGCTATTATAAACTGTATACAAAACTGAATTTGAAAACCCAGAACCTAAAAGCATTATCTGATGCATCTTGTCTTAAGACTTCCAAAATGAAAACAACAAAAATTGTTTACAACAGGAGTCACAAGCAGATGTCTAGATCCCAATTTTAGGATTTTATCTCCTCTTTATTCTTTGGGATGGGCTCTACAATAGTTTTTTCCTTACCTAAACTGATTTGCGTATTTTCAGAACAGTTACTAGAACAGTTCTTATTTTCATCAGAGGAGCTTTTTCTTGTAACTCCTGAATTTTCACAATCTGGGCTCTGACATTCACTGTCCTCACCTTTTTCAAGAGAAGCAGAAGTCTCTTTTTTATCTAAGAGATTATTAATAGTTTTTTCTGGCTTACAATTTGGATTTTCAGCATTGCTGTCCTTTTCACTATTTCTCAGCTTAGCAACTTCATTACCAGCCTCCATTCCAGGCCTATCTGCATTTTCTTCATTTTCTTTCAATTCTCCCTTATTTTCTTCAGCTGCTTTGCTACTTAAATGAACAGCTGTGGAGTTATTCTTAGATTCCTTGGATTTTTTGTGCATAGAAGATTGAATATTGTGGCCAGAGACAGGAGATGTAGGGGTCTTTGCTGCTTTGCTTCCTTCAGGCTTTTGTTTTTTAGCAGGGCCCCAAATAAAATGATCTGGAGGGGTATAATGATGTTGAGCAAACCGAAGGAGCTTCCTTCTTTCTCTTCTGTCTCTAATAGTATATACAAAATATTCCAAAGCACTCTGCTTGATATTTGGAAGAGTGTTCTCTACAAGAGCTTCTTGAAGAATAAATTTTACAAGAGGGGATTTAAAATGTTCATATCCGAGCTCACCAAGGCTTTTTAAAATCCGGGTAATTCTTAAGTAGTTGTGCTGAGACCTGGAAAAGATTATTAACAGCAATAAGGAAAAGAGCAGACGGAAAAAACAAGAAATTAAAACTATAAGAAAAATGGTAAATGAGAAGAAAAAATTATCAAATTACCTTTAATAGAAAAAGGATCCTTAAAGTAAAAATAAATTAGGGCCTTTTATTTAGAATAGTATAAGAAACAAAATGGAATAGTGGGTAGCGAGTTGCCTTTCAAGCCAGTCTCTGACACACTGTGGCTAAGTGGATATGACACAACTTCTCAATGTCCTAGGCACCTTTCTAAAACTAAGAGACAGAGCTGTTGACTTGCATTGATAGTTTCCTCACCCAATGAAGCCATAGGTCCTTACTCTAATAAGGTATAAAATACAAATTTAGAACTAAAAGGAATTTCACAAATAAATGTGTTCAATTTCTTCAATTACAAATGAGGACATTAATGCCTGAAGAAGCTATATTTGAACTATGACTCAAATCTAGGTCTTGTGATTCCAGAACTAACATCTTTCCCCCATAACATACTACAAAGCCTTGATATCAAAATACATTTTCTAATTTGTGTGAAAAATCAAACAAGCTTCTGTTATAAAACACATTCTTTGTTTAATGCTTTTCATTAGAAAAACATACAGAATAAGAATTATTCCCAGTAATGTTGAAGGAATTAAAATTTGTTTATTAAATACTGAGAATCAATAGTATAACTAACTACTTAATTGTAAAAACACCACTGTTGTTGTAATTGTGATTTGTATAAGCATAACAAGGGCTGACACAGCTGAATGCTGCCAGCTGCAGTTTGGAGGAGTTGATCAGCAAAATCAGCAGAATTAAGCAATTGGAAAAGAATAAAGAGGGGAAATCACTTCATTTTCTGAGCAGTTCTAATTGGTTAGCAAAGAAAACAATTAAGAAGGAAAAAAGGATCACCTTATTTGCATCAGTTGCAAATCCAATGACCTTATTATTTTCTTCTATTCTTTGTTATTCTCTTCAGCATTTCCAAAGACTAGCGATCACTAGTATTTTTTTCTACATCTCAAAGAAAGCGCTTCCATTTTAAAATCTAATTCTCTTTTCAACATCAAAGTCTCTTTATATAACTAAGCATACTCAGCTTTCAGACTTTTAAATACCTCAGCATACTTTTTTTCCTACATACTCTGTCTTTCTATGCCCTCCTTCCACAATTCAACTTAGCCCCTCCATGTTATTCCTAATGACTTTTACTTAAAATATTTTCCAACTGTTTCAATCAGTGCTTCTGCACACAACTATGTTGAAGGAAATCTTAGTGTTCCACTTGATATGGGACTGATTGTATTGAACCATTTAGAAACAATCATCCTACCCATGAATTCTACAAGTCAGCAAGTATTTGTGTCTACAATGTGCCAAGTAAGCAATAGAAAAGTTTTTTTTTAAAGTAAAAATAATCCCTGCCCTCAAAGAATTCAGATCTAAAGGAGGTGATAACATATAAACAACTAGTTACAAGCAAGATATATACAGGATAAACTCAAGGTAATCTTGGGGTGTGTGGAGGGGAGGCATTAATATTCAGGACCAGGAAACAGTTCTTGCAGAAAGTGTTATTTTTACTGATGCTTGAAGAAAACCAGGAACTGGAAATGAGCATTCCATGCATAGGAGACAGCTAGTAAAATATGTAGGATTGGGAGACGGATTGTCTTATGCAAAGAGCAGCAATGCTACTAGATTATAGATATATAAAATGGAACAAGAAGACTTGTTTCTAACATGTTTCTACAACTCTGTTCTATTTTAACACAGCTCAAACCTACAATTGGGAAAAGAGCAGGCAGATGAATGGATGGCATAACTCTTGAAGAAATACATCAGAAAACAACAGTGACTATTCTAGGTTTCCATTTCATTGTGCAAATGCTGATTCTCAGCATTTAAAAAAAAAAACAAAGTATGGGGCAGGGGGAGGGAATTCTGAGAATAGTAATTCTCTTTTATAAGTAATAGTGAAAATAAGTCTGAAACATTAAATAGATTTGGCTCTCAGAACCACAGTTGATGTCCCTGATTCAGACCAAGAGCTACATCAAAGAAATTTTTAAACAAAGAAATAAGTAGATGTGAATGGAATGTTTTATTTTTTTTAATGGGCACTCTGCCACTTACTTTATAACTGTACATTTTCCAATCTTTTTCTAATAGTGTGTGCATTAACTTTTTTCTGGGCACTACTAAATTAAAAGTGTATCATGCCTTTCTACCTTCCAGCCAGTAACAATAACTTTTTTCTGGGCACTACTAAATTAAAAGTGTATCATGCCTTTCTACCTTCCAGCCAGTGACAATTATATGGTCCAATTTAAGTGCATCTAGTTTAACTTATTAAAAAGCAAGTAGAATTTGCTTCCAAAGAAGTTCAACACAGGCAACCATTTGTACATGGTCGTAATGTTTATCAGTAAAATATAAGCTGTATGAGGGTAGGAAGAGTTTTTGTGTTTGTTTTTCTGTCCTCAATATATACTACAGTGTTTAGCATAAGGGAAATACTCAACAAATCCTTATTGAAGTAAAATGAAGTTAATAATGGCAAATCAATTGGACTTTGAGGAATTAACCAGACTAACGGTATTTTTAAAGCTGAGATGGAGTTTTGTGATATGCCAAAGATGAATGGAATCTCACTGGGTCCATAATATTAAGGATAAAATATTACTTGATTCTGTTATTTAGCAAAGTTCTCTTCTTCACTGTACTTCATTGCTAATGAAATGAAGAAATGCAAAATAAAGAAAGCTCTTCTACAACTCAGTTCTTGGTACACATTTGTTCTCTCACTCCTCAGGTATTAAGTAAATATGCAAATATTTGAATGAGTGCTATTTGGTAAAGAATGTGATAAAAATGACAAAATGATTTTCAAGTTGATGGTGGCTTTCTAGGATCATTATAGAATTGATTTATAGCTGCAAAACTCCTTAGAGATCATCTAATCCAACCCCCTCATTCTATAGATAAGAAAACTAATAGTCCAAGAGTTTGAATCATTAAGTGATCTTAAGTTTTTAGGATCCTATAACTAGAGTTGGAAGATTTTTCAGAAACCATCTTCCTTTTATAACTGAGGAAATGTTTTGGTTTTTTTAATGGTAAAAAAAAAAAAAAAACTTTTTGTTAAAGAAACACCAAGAGGGATTCTCTTGGCAAGCATGTCATTCTCTTTTTTTTTTTTTTTAATAACTTTTTATTGACAGAACCCATGCCAGGGTAATTTTTTACAGCATTATCCCTTGCACTCATTTCTGTTCTGATTTTTCCCCTCCCTTCCTCCACCCCCTCCCCCAGATAGCAAGCAGTCCTTTACATGGACTAGTTTACAGTATATCTTAGATACAATATATGTGTGCAGAACCAAACAGTTTTCTTGTTGCACAAGGAGAATTGGATTTAGAAGGTATAAATAACCTGGGAAGAAAGACAAACATGCAAGCAGTTTATATTCATTTCCCAGTGTTCTTTCTTTGGGCGTAGCTGCTTCTGTCCATCCCTGATCAATTGGAACTGAATTAGCTCTCTTTATCGAAGAGATCCACTTCCATCAGAATACAGAGGAAATGGGTTTTAAGAGATTAATTGACACGTCCACCACATGTGCAAAAATGTTTGTAGCATCAAACATTGGCAGTGTCAAAGAACTGGAAACTAAGTAAATGCCCATCAGCTAGAGACTTGATAAATAAGTTTTGTTACAGGAATGTAATGGAATATTATTGTTCTATAAGAAATGATCAGCAAGATTTCAGAAAGGCCTGGAAAGACTTACATTAACTGATGCTGAGTGAAGTGAGTTGGAATCAATAGAACATTGTACACAGCAACAAGAATATGTAATCATAACTGTGATGGACTTGGCTCTTTTCAATAATGAGGTAATTCAGACCAATTCCAATAGACTTGTGATAGAGCCATCTGCCTTCAGAGAGAGGACTATGAGGACTGAATGTGTATCACAACATAGTATTTTCATCTATTTTATTATTTTTGTTGTTTGCTTGCTTGTTTTTTTTTTCTCTCTTTTTTTTTCTTTTTGATCTAATTTTTCTTGAGTAGCATGACAAAGGTAGAAATATGTTTAGAACAACTGCACATGTTTGACCTATATTGAATTACTTGCTGTCTAGGGAAAGGAGAAAAATATGGTACATAAGGTTTTTCCAGGGTAAATGTTGAAAACTATCTTAGTGTGTATTTTGAAAAATAAAAAGCTATTATTTAAAAAGTGACAAGTCCAACAGATCCAAAATCAGAATCTATTTAAAATATAGCACTTCTCACTATCCAATGAATACTTTTAAATCTCTCATTTCCTAAATTATTCCCTTCTCTTTTACCTAAATATTTCAAGTACAGCTATTTCCTTATCTGTAACATTGTACTTCTTTATGAAAGGTCACAGTCAAAATTAATTACCATTTAGTGGCCAACGTTCTGGTGATATCTCTTCAGTCTTACCTAAGGCTGATCTCTGGATAACAGACATATAATTCATTCTTCCAATTTTTCCATTTTCACAGATCTTTTCTTTTTTTAAATTAAAGCTTTTTATTTTCAAAATATTATATATATGGATATTTTTGACATTCACCCCTACAAAGGCCTGTGTCCTAATTTTCCCTCCCTTCCCCTCACCCCTCCCCCCAGTCAGCAAGGATCCAATATGTTAAACACAAGCAGTTCATATATATATATATGTGGATATATATATATATATCCACAACTATCATGCTGCATAACAAATCAGATCAAAAAGGAAAAATGAGAAAGAAAACAAGATGCAAACAACAACAAAACAAGTGAAAATACTATGTTGTGGTCCACATTCAGTTCCACTGTCCTCTCTCTAGGTGCAGATGACTTTGTCCATCACAAGACCATTGGAACTGGTCTGAATCACCTCATTGTTGAGGAGAGCTACGTCCACCAGAATTGATCATAGCATAACCTTGCTGTTGCCATTTCACAGGTCTTTTCAAGCATAACTTTTATAAACCTACAGTCTCCTTCATGCCATGATACATGATAATGAGACTTCAAAGAAGTCCTTTTTTATAGTAATGATGATACCCAGTTGTGTCATGTAGCATGATACCTGCTCCATCTTTTCTGGACCTGGTTTTGAATTTGTCTCTTATATTACCAGTGCAAGGGTGAGTGAGGAAGTTGGACTAGAAGGCATTTAAAGATCTTTTTAGTTCTAGATCGAAGATTCTAAAAACTGTTTTATAGAATTTTAGAACTTATAAAACACTGTACTGATCTCACTTGATACTCAAAACAACCCTCAGAGTCAGGTACCACAGCTATTATTCCCCTAACATCCCCAAATGGAAAAAACTAAAGTTCAGAGAAATAGGTGATTTGTCTAAAATAGAATTTAGTTAGTAAGTTGCAGCTTAGGTATTCAAATCTTTTCTTTTAGGTCAATCCTTATTTCGAATCCATATCATGTTCCAAATCTAGGACCTACATATCATGTTGTTTCTTAAATAAATATAATACAAAAGTAGGGAATAAAAGCAAAGGTGAAATCCAAACAAAAAGTTTTCTAGCAACATCTGAAGAAAAAAAAAAAACTTTGGTTGGATTGAAGAGAAGCTGGCCTAGTGTAGTAACCAAGTGAGTGTAAAGAAGAATTTGAACATGAAATGTTAGTAAAAATTCATAGGAATTGGAAAGTGATTACATTTAAGGCATGAGGCTGAAGGAAAGATGTTTCTAAAGGTTTGAATCTGGTGACTTAAAACAGTGGTACTGTCACATGAAATTGGGGAAATTTTGAGAAAGGAAAGAAATTGGGGGATTTGGGGGGCAGGAAGCAGTAAATAGTTAAGTTTGAGACAGATCAGATTTAGTTTGATACCAATGAGACATCCAATTTAAAATAACTAGCAGGCAGCTGGAAATGTGGGACTGCAATTCCATAAAGAAATCAGACTGAAATGTATAAATCAGGAAGACTGTTGCATTGTAATATGTCATAGGAGTTGACTAAAAAAGCCAGGAAAGAGCCTAGAAGGATATTCTCCCTTAGGAGGCAGGAGATGAATGATGAATTAATGGAAGAAACTGGGAAAGACCAGATTTAATACTCAAAAGAAGTTGGAGACAGATATATTTGAGAAACAAGAAAGGAAAGGGGTTGGTCAATAATGTCGAATTTTGAAAGGTGAAGAAGGTCAAAAGGATAAGAACTGAGACCATTTAACTGAGCCATTAGGCAATTAACAGTAATCTCTATGGAAGCATTTTTAGTAGAAGCCACACTACAAAGAATTGAAGAGTGAATGAGTGGTAAGGAAGTAGAGGCAAACCCAACATACAATTCTTTCAGAAAGCTTATCAAGAAAGATGAAGACAAATATAAGACAACAGCTTGAAGGTATGGCAGGGTAAAGTGAAGGGCTGGTTTTTTCCCCCTTGCTGTATTATTAATTTAAAAGTGGGAAAGATTTAGGTATAAATACAGATAGTAGGGGAAAATCCAATAATTTAGGAGATAGTGATAAAAAGTGAAGGAAGCATATGATGAATAAAACAAATGCATAATGTGGTTGGGCACTAATATGACCATGGCTTCAAATATACTGACTAGCTTTGGAAAGATGAAGGATTACTTTACCCTTTGAAACTGAAACAAAAAAAGAACAGAATATTCAAAACTATAAAGTTTTGTGGAATGGGTAGGATGAAGATGTTCAGCAAAAGTGGTTTGGGTCAATAAAGTAGGGAAAAAAGGTCATTTGCTGTAAGCAAGGAGTGTGGGAATGACATTTGGAACATGGAATGGAGGGAGACTTAAAAGATTTTCTGTGTAGATTACAGCAAAAAGTCAATCAGAGATTAATAAAATGATGACCATATAGGAGTAAGGATTCACTCTATTTTGGACCAGCTCAGCATTGTTTCATGACATCCTCTAAGAGCCAGCAAATACCCAGAATAACATTATAGAATATTTTTTCACGTAAAATATATATTTTACTTCCTCTAGTACTTGTTTATAGAATAAAACACAATTTGAGACAACATATTTAAACATAAACAGAACACAGTAAATTAAAAGGAAGAAGAAGATATAGAAGCTTTCATGCACCTAAATTGAGCAGAATAAAATACTAGAATGATAAAATTCGTCCTAAATTTTCTGCCAGGTAATTAAAAAAAAGGGGGGAAAAAAGAATGAATAACAGATTTTTGCTTTTTGGCAACAGAAAGCATGTGAATTATCTGAAGAGAGAAATTTTTCTCTTTGAACTAAAGCAGGAATTTATTATGTGGGCTCTTTTATCCTAGTATAAAGGACATTGAGCAAACACTATTTTAACTACAATTTTTAAAAAAAATTTTCAACTAAATGCTCTCCTACTAACCCTCTCCACAAAGGCAGAAAAATAACACAAAATCATGGCTTATTTAATGACATTTCTACAAGAAATTTTGCTGGTTTGGTCTAGGTATTTTGCTTTCTGATGGTCTAATATTGTAGGGAGAGATCTAGATGAATGAATAATTAACATGTTCCTCCTTCCCTCCCTCCCCCCACTCATCTTTTCTCTCCCTTTCTCCCGTTCCTTTCTTCTCCCTCTCTCCCTTTCTGATATTAGTTGTTTTAAATGAACTTTGAACAACTGCAGAATCTCATTCAACTCACAGATTAACTAAAATAATTTATAAGTTTTAAAAATCTACCCAAAGCAAGGAAATCAGGGAGACATTTTCTTCAGTTGAATTAAATTGAATTAAAGCATGATCCACTCTTGGAAATCATATGTTTATCAGTTAAAATAGCTAATCTATTACTCAACAAGCATTTATTAAATACTTACTATGTATCAGGCCCTTGTTGGCACTGGGAAGACAAAGAAAATTAGTGAAATATCCCCTAACCTGAATTCAGATAAATAAATTAAGCATTTGCCAGGTGCTTACTATGTTCTAGGCACTGTACTATACAATTAGACTATAAATACAAGCAAATACAATAGCCCCTTCCTTCAAGAAGTTTATATATAATGGAATACTGAAACTGAAAGGAACACAAATGAAGAGAGAAAGATATGATAAAATATCCTAGAAATTGCATGGAATGGGAGGAATAGGCCCTTCCAAGGTAAGGCAAAAATTCATCTCTCAGAATCAAGAGATCCAGTGAAAGTCTAAGACCCTTATGGAGATGATCAGAGAATGGAGCCATAATGAGGATTTAGCCAGGAAATAATCTCCCTCAAGATTATTATTAGTCCTAAATAAAACTTATATCTGTTCTATTGATCTAAACAACAGGATATGCATGCATATGCATTTACATATACAAATATTTTTCTATGTGATATTTATACACACAGACATATGTGTTACTAATACACATATACTAGATGTATATTTAAATAACACAAATACAAAGGTGGATCACATATATGTATATGTACATGGGTTTACTGATATACATACAAAACAAAAGTAGCATGGGGTAGTGGACAGAGTGGTAGATATCCAGGAAGACCAAGGCTAAAGTCCTCTTTTTAACATATTAACCTAACCTCTCAGTACTCTAGGAGACTTTCTAGGACTATAAATGGCAGAGAACATGCCAATCTCAAAGAGTAGTTTCCTCATCTGAGTATTCCTAATATCAGTGAAGTCACAGGTCCAGAACATATCTCTAACCTCTACAAAATTAATAAAAAGTGACATGTGTGGCTGAGTCTTAAAAGAAACTAAAGATTTTAAATGTGAGGGTGGGAAGGAAGGAGTATGTTACAGGCATAGGGAATATCCAGTGAGAAGACACAGAGATGAAAATAGAATGTCAAGGGAGGAACAACACTTAGGTAAGTCTGAAAGTCTACTTATATCATCCTGATCTGTTAAGCCATCAACCTAAACTTTGTTTTCAAAAGCTAAAAGCATCAAGCAACCAACTCAATTACCTGCATGGTACTGTTCATGTTTTCAATTAACTATAGCAAGTGATTTAACAATAGCCGATTTCTCCTTAATACCTAGGAAGTTTCTAAGTTGCAATCTACTTACATTAATTGATGTATTCCTGGGTAATACAAAATCCTATTTTTTTCATATTAATCTAGGCAGTTTAATTGGAGTTACAAGTTGATGCCTAACAAATATTAAACATTCCCCCCCAAATAAAGCCTTTTTAGGGACATATCTATAAATAGGATTTTTTTATTTAATTGATGTTTTACACCACTGATTCTCTCTAATAGCAGAGATAATTGAGAGCTTAATAAGTACACTCTCCTCTCCCAAAATATTTAAACAAGACCAGGCCTAACCAATACCTAAAGTATAGAATATGCAAACTCATCAAGACAGGAGTTCTGATGGCAGGTAGAATCATTAGGGAGAGGACAATACACATCAAAGGTTCTATTTTTAAGCAATTCATATCATTCAAAGGCATATTTTTTTTTCCTTCAGTAGCACAGCATTTTCAGTGAATTATTTCATAAAGCTTTTGAGGTAGAAGAGCCTTGCTTTTCTGCTTATTTTGACACGTCATTAAAATTCACTCAAAAATATCAGATGGGCTTCACTATCCCCATCCTCCAAACCTCAAAGACACATGCACACACATATACAGTCACACACACATATGTACACATATACACATTTTCTGTCTTGTAGATTTCTTTGGATCAGTGGTTGTGCATGGAGGGGAAAAAAGGAAGTTCCTTGAAAAAAATCAGGAAGTGACAACTCTGAGGGTAGCAATGACAAACTGTAAAGTTTACTAAATAACCATATGCAAATCACATCAGTATCTTTCAAAATAATTGATTCATAAATCAGAATGTAGTTATCAAGAAAATCCCAATGAAAGACCATTTTTCTAAAGATTTTTAATGACACCTTAATGCCATTTTAAATTGTTAGAATGTTATTGGTTTAATGTCATACTGAGTATATTCCTGATTTAAATGAAAGAATTAATACTTTAACAACAACAACAAAAAAGAATCAATACTTTAGTATGGCTGTACTGATTTTAAAGTATCTTATTTTCCTAATAATTTGTACCTTACTCCTTTCATTTTGGACAATCATTTGCATCCATGTATGTAGAGAACTCCTAGTGTAGTACCCTCCACTGATACAAAACAATAACTGGTCTATGACTTATAGCCTTAGAAATGTTAATGATTTGCCAATCACAAAACTAGTAGTAAGAATCAGGGGAAGGCCTTGAATTCAGGTCTTTCTAACTCTTAAGTATGGCCTTCTAAACATTATGCCAAGCTTTCTCCCATATATATATATATATATATATATATATATATATATATATATATATATATATGTTTGTATTTGTTGTTTTGTTTTATCTAAACCTGTAGATATGAAGAAGCAACTAGTCAGCAACATAGTCTCAGAGTGTTCCATGGGTCACTAAAAGATTAAAGACTTAACTGAGGTCACACTGCAAGGATGTTATCAGAGGCAGGATATGAATCTAAATTTTTGTTACAAATTGGCTGACCCTTGAAAAAGGAGGAGAAAGAAGAGTGGGAGGGAGGAGGGAACAAAGAACAGAAACAAGAAAAGAACAACAAGAAGTAAAAGAACAAGAAGGAAGATGAGGAGAAATATGGAGAGTCAATAGAAGGTATTCTCAGAGGAAAGGCTTTTCAAATATGCTCTCAAAAATTTATTTAAATAATTTTTTATTTAAATAAAAAAGTTATGATTATTCCTTTCTTATAATTTATCCACTAATAGCTAACAAATAGATTTGATTTCGTAATAGTTCCTAGCAATGCTTAGTGACATGTTTTTGCCAAATCTTTGGTATCTTTGACTATGAAATTAAAAAAAAAAAAAATTAATAGATTTTAGAAATTCGTTTTTTAAGTATGCTATGATTTGGGACCAGAACTGTGGTTCATTACTTTGGGAAATTCTCTGAAGTAATGCAAATTAGCAGTTATTCTGTCCCCTCCACTTCTTATGTCACACATGCAGAGATGCCCTTCTTTCACACTCACATTCCCCTCCCTCTTTCCCTCTGTCTCTCTCTCCCACCCACCCACCTTTAGCACACTGATACTTGTCCAATCTTATTTACATCTTGGTTCCATCCCACATATTCAACTTATTCTCTTTACTCCCCAATACAAACCCTTCACTACAGCCTGGTCAATTTCCTCACTATTTCTCATTCACATACTATTCATTCTCACCTTTGTTTATGTTCTTTCCCTCAGTGCAAGTCTCATCTCCTCCAATAAGCCTTCTCCAACTACTCCAATGAAGACTGAACTCTCCCTTCTCTGATTTCCTACTGTATTAGTTATAGTCAATAACAAACACCCTCAGACCTGGGTTCAAGTCATGCCCCTCCCAAAAAATTATCTTGTAACAATTTCATATATATTCCCATAAGTACATATTGTTCCCCTAAAAAGAATATAAGCACCTGGCACATTCTAAGAATGTAATGTTTATCAATTGATGAGACAGTATATTATGTATATACAATATAAAGCGAGGATAATGAAATAGCTATCCTATCCATGGTCCCATAAAAATTTATATTATTTAATATACTTTCTTCTCCCATTCTTTTTTCCTTTCTTTTTTATGCATTTACTCTAAAATTGATTTTTTATCATTTAATTTAATAATTCAATTGAATTTAATTAAATTAAAATAATTTAAATAGATTAGTACTTATATCTAAATACAGATATATAGATATGTCTATATATACACATGTCTATATATACACATATACATGTAGATGGATAGGTATAGATTTGCTTTCCTTTCAAGTTTTGGATTTGAAAAAGACTAGATCATCATGCCTCTTCTGACTCAAACAAGAAAGGGCTTTGCTTCCTAATACTTACTATATATACTTCATTCTAGTCAAGATCTGCCTAAAAGTCCAGAGAAGATGAAAGAAAAACATAAAAGATGAAAGATGGGAGGGACAGCAAAGCAGTAGGGGTAAAAGGAAAAAAAATGTTATTATAATAATTTCTCTTCCCTGGACTATAGCCAATAGAGAGTCACCCATTTCTTCTTCAAAGTATCTTACTTTGTATAAAGTATCCCCTAAGAGAAAAATTCTTTCTCCAGCAGTGAAATTGACAGAGGCTTCTAAAGCTCTGAGGATCCTGGGTTGATAACCATTGTGGTTGATTGAGAAATGGGATGGGTTTGTTTTTGGTTTTGCTTTGAGGTGTTTTTTGTCTGGGGAGGGGAAGGAGTTGGGAAGTTTAAGGAAAAATAATTCCCAAATAATATTTTGGATTTTGGAAACAGGGAAAGAGTATTAAGAAAGGAAAATTCTTCCAGATCTACTTCAAAGAAGCAATTTTATTTTTCACAGTGCTGAGTCCATAGCCTGACACTGCTAAAGAATAATAAATTAGTTCCATATAACTCTGAGTTTTCTACAAAAATTAATTAAAATTTCATAAGGAAGACAATTTGATCCACAAGCAACTAATTTCATGACAGGCAGAAATATACATACTATATTTTTAAAATGCTAAACAAGTCAGATAACCACATTAACAATTCTTTATGCTGCATATTTGTATATGCTTAGCAAGCTGTAAGCACTTAGCAAGTGCTTTTTCATTTATTCACTCAAATATACTTGTTTTTTTATTAGAAGGTAAGCTCCTAGTAGACAGGATTGTTTTGTTTTTTGTCCTTGTATACCCAGCACATTACACAATGCCAGGCACACATCAGGCATTTAATAAATGGTTGCTGATCTACTCAAGATCATAAAGTATTAGATCTAAATCTCCAGAGTTTTTTTTAAACTATAAGAAACTTTCAAAAATAAAGTTATATTCAATAATGCTACATAAAGGAGCTAATAAAATCTCTTGCATATACCCATATTTAATAAAATCAAGACAAAGCACATAAAATAAAGAGCTTAATAAAAACTTAATTTAATGATGCATAAAGCTCTAAAAGTGTTTTGGTAAAGAAAAAATGTTTAAGTTAGTGTTAATGGGTGTTTTTTTCCCTTTATCTCTACTTGTCTAGTTCAGCTAATTATAGTGTTCTAAAAATGCTTTAAAGCTGTTTTGCAGTCCAACAAAGATGTCATCCTCCAATTAACAAGAAAAATCAGTTTGCAAGCAGACCAAGAAAATATTAATAAAATGGCTTTTGGTTGTAAGAATTAATGACAAATACTAAAAATCTCAGCCAAAAAAATTATCAACCTATCCCAAATATATTGATTTTAATATGTTTTAAAAAGAGTTTTCAAATTAACAGGAAAAACTCTTTTTTTTCAGATCCAAGGGAAAATTTTCCCTGTATTTGGTGGAATATGTAAACAAATAATAGACTATTAAAATATTTTAAATGAAAAAATCTGGCTGTTACTAATGCAGATTTTCAAGGAGCAAATCATTACAATGCTTGGAAAGGATGGAGCCCAAATTTATAAAGGACTGCTTTACTTACTCATTCAGATGCTGAAACCGTTCCTGCCAATTAGTAGCCCGAGCCACATTTCCAGTTTTATCAGTGAGCTTCATTCCAAAAAATTCTAACATCATTTTATAAGCCAAGAAGAACCTTCTAGTTGCTTCTTTTGTTTTTTTGAATTCCTATTAAAGAACAAATTTAGCTAAAATTACTCTAGAGTACACATATTGTACAACTATCATATGTTAACCATGTATTTATGTGTGTATATTTTTTAAAGAGAGAGAGAGAAAGAATGAACACCAAAAAATAAAACACTCATAAATATTACCTCAATTTCATATGTGGTTAGCTCTTTAGCATAAAAGTTCAAACCTTGTTCTCTCAATGGAAAAAGCCTGTTTCAAAAAAAAAAAAAAACAAAGAAATAGAAATTGAAGTTTTACTTTACATAATTTGGTGAACACAAATAATTAAAGTTATGCTTTAAAATAGCTAATAAATAACCAACCATTGAATATAAGTGTGGTTATGCTCCAGTTTTTCATAATCTCCTTTCCATTTATTTAGGACTTCTTCAATGTAAACACCTGAACATAAATATTCAGAAAACTAGTCAGATTCACTTGGAAATGTTTGAAGAATAAACTGTAAGATTTATGTCAAAAAATAACTGAACAGGTTTCACACTTAAACATAGTATCACTATACAGATAGATATAGTTATATCTTTCTATATAGTTACATAGTTATATGTACATAACTGTAATTATATATACATATACATGTATATATATATATATATAGATAGATATAGATATATATATATACACACACACATATATAGATTTAATTAAAGATACAAAATATGTTGGTAAAATGCTACATTTCATTGAATGATGAAATAAAATAATTTTGTAAATGTTGGATTCCCCCAAACAGATTTTAATATGTAATTCAATTTAGTTCAACAAAATTATTAAGTGCCTATTATGTGTACCACATATTGTGTTAACACTGGTAATACAAAGATAAAACTAATTTCTTCCCTTAAGAAGCTGACATTTTACCAGGAAGAAGCCACATGTAAATAGATAAATAAATATAAAACATATGAAAAGATACTAAAAGTAATTCTCCAAGTGATCAATATGATTCTGTAAATATAAGATGCTATTCAACTGAAAACATATTTTCTGATATTAAAAAACCTCATTCATTTAAAAATCTTTTTCATATGACTCATATTTATTCTCTCCCACCCCCACTGATGTCTTCTTTTTCCTTTCTCCAAATATTTTTGAGCATGTTCCCTCCCACCACCTAGGTTTCTCTCCTCTTTGGCTGTTGTTACTAGTAGAAGCAATTCTGAATGTCTATAGTTAAAGACATGCTAAAAATAAGGGGAAAGCCTTTATACCTATCTTTGGAGCATTTTTCCTTCGGAATACCATCATTCAAAAGGTAACGTTTACAGATACAATGTTTGTTTTAAACAAAAAGGTAACAAGCATTGCCATGTGAATTATTTTATATCTGAAATCCAGGGAAATGATTTATATAAAATTTTGGCTGAAAACATATGAGTGCACTAATACTGCCATGAGCCTAACTTAGGTCTTTACTATAAGGATTACAAATGTTTAACAACTCACGTAAAGATTCTCTGATTATAATCAGCCTAATCAAAAACGAATGGACGAGACAAAGAACAAGTTACTAAATCCAAAGGAAAGTGCTATAACTCTATTTTCAAGGATTTTCATAGAACAATTTCTATAAGGATCATTAAGACTTATGGAATCTTTACCTAACCTAAATTAAATATTTATGGTTTGACTCTTTTTTATGTTTTTCAGCCTTCCCTTTTTTCTGAAAGAAGCAGATAATAATGTTAAAAAAAAATTTACCCTGAACCAATTCTACAATCCCAAAAGAATGTCTAAGAATGTACAGTTAAGATAAGAACAAGTAAATGTGTCCACTATACCAATGTGTCTAACTAATACACTTAGGGAAGATGCTCTAGAACAGATGTGTCAAACTCCATTTCTTGAACTAAACCAGATTATAATGCAGTTGGAGGTGTTTTAACAAAATAAATAACAATATAACACAGAGAATGTTAATTTGTAGCTTTCTAAATTAATATATGTTTCTATTTAAGTTTGACACTACTGCTCTAGAGCAAAAATTCTTAACTTGACATCTATGAACCACCAAGGGGTCTAAATAGATTTCAGTGAGTCAATAAACCTAAGTGGGGGAAAAGTATATAATCTTTAACTAAAAAATATATAATCTCCAACTGAAAATAAGAGGCACCTAAGTGACAAAGTGGATAGAGCACAGGGTTTGGAATCAGGAAGACTCATCTTCATTGAATTAGTCAGCTTCAAACATTTAGGATCTGTGTAATCTCAATTCTGAGAAGTCCATGTTTTTTACCAGATTGCCAAAGACTGCCCATAAACCAAAAAAAGGTTGGGAACCATCACTTTACAGCCTTAAAGTAAGATTTGAAGAATACATGTCATCTAGAGGGCTTAGGACTCACCTCTATCTACCCCCATCCCAATCATCCTATTTCTGTCCACATACTATAGAGTCCCCGCTATCACAGCAAGAAAAACAAGTTCTCCCTTCTTTATGGGACTTTGAAGAATAATTCAAACCATGATGCAGGAACTAGTTACATTCTTGGAAATTGATTTAGATTTGTGATAGAGAAAGAAGAGAAGGAGAAAGAGGAATAATCATTTGTATTACTCTTATTCTTATTTTTCTCATCTTTGTTGTTTTTATTTTTTATCCAGCAGTGCAGTAGATCATAGGCTATTAAATATGTAATAATAATATCAGGATATTTACTTGCCAAACATCTTTTATATTTGAACCCCAATGAAAAAGACAAGAAGACATTATCATAACATGTTTTAGGGTTAATAAAATAATTTTACATTTTTTTCATTTTATACTTACAATTGCCCTGTAAAGTAGATTCAATAAGAATTGTTTTCTCTGTTTTATAGATAAGAAAATAGAGGTGAAAGGATCTGAAGGCGATTCTAACCAGGTTGTATCTGGCTTCAACTAAATTCAACATTTTTTCCATTACCATTAGATTTCCATTACATTACCAATAAAGTTGGCATCATGCCCCATTTTATAAATGAAGAAATTGAGGTTCCAATATGTAGAATTATGTGGCTCAAAATGACACAGCTACTCACTCAAAGAGTTAGCCTAGGTCTTCTAACATTCAATTCAATATACTTTTTAATATATCACAGCTATATATAGTATGAGATTATTAGTTTTAGGATAGTAAGACAAGATAAATATCCTATATCCTTCTTCTGTCCTTCCCAGTTTCAAAAAAAAAAAAAAAAATACCCTAGAGGATTATGGCATGATGCTTTCTGGAAACTATTACCATTTAAGCAAGCTTCCTCAGAAATGGTGAGAGCAATTCCACTCAAAAATATACTCAAGAAAAAGTCAGAATTGTATGTATTGCCTTGCATATGGTAGGCACTAAGTAAATGTTTCTGTAATTATTATATGGTAGAAATGGATGGGTTCAATTTAGGACTCACTTTTAATCATTATTACTCTATAACTCTCAGCTACAAGAATAACTAAGATAAACAACACACCTTAATAACATTTGCAAATGGAACAACTCTCTCAGCACAGGCATTTGGGATAACTTTTGCCACATAATGAAAATAAAATAAACAAAAATATCAAATAAATATCTTTTTTTAAAGAATGCTGTATACGATGCAGATAAACTAATGGATCATTATCTTTGTTGTTACTTAAAATTTGTATCATATCAAAAATATTTGATTACTTACCATCTGGTTTAAAAGGAATTTTATTCTTATAAAAACGGAGGTTACTTAAGTCATTTTGATATCGGAGATCTTTAAAGTTCTGCTGAAAGATTTCAAACAATAATAACACAGTAAATAAATAGGCACCTCCTTAATTAATTGCAACATAAGAAAAAGGAGAAATATTGTAGTAAGCTATGTTAATAACTTAAGATGTAATAAATAACATAAAATGTAGAATGAATTGTGAAAGTACTGAGTGAACTAGATGTGGCCAAACAGTAATTTATGTAACAAGATCTATGGCTACGTAGGGACTCTAAGCTCAAAGTATATTATTGAGGCAGCCAAAAAAGCAAATGCATTTTTAGGTTTTAGTGATAGAAATTTCATATCTATATAAGGAAATTATTAGCAATGGCAAACTCTACCCTAGTTATTCTTAACCTTTTTGTATATTCTGGATCCCTCTAAAAATCTGATGAAGCCTAAAAATTATGTTTTTAGACTTCTACTAAGGTCTAAAAATATTTTTTAAATGAATAAAGCAAAAATACATAGAATTACAAAGGAAATAAATTATATTGAAATAGTTTTTGAAATATACAACCACTGTCAAGGACACAATGCTCTATCCCAATAAAATCATTGTATGTGTAAAGTATTATATTTAATACAGCATATCATATATTATAATCATATTTGATTACAACTGGATCCAATTTAGAGAAGAATAATCCGTGGGTGATGAAAGTAAATAAAATCATATCATATGTAGATTAAAGGAACCTAGGAATGTTTATTCAACAGAACAGAAGACTTTGGGAAAATAATCTTTAACCAGCTATTAGAAGGACTATCACTTTAACTTATTTATCCCAAGAGGACCAACTAGGATTAATAGGATTAATTTATAATAGAGGAAAGCAAATTCTGGTTTGATGTACAGAAGTAATTCCTAACAACTGGGCATTCCCAAAAAAGATTGCCCTCAACAATAGCATTCTCCATCACTGGAAGTATCCATGAAGAAGTTGGAAAAAAAAAAAAAAACAAACACTTATCAAAGGAAAAAATTGATCCTCAAATTGAGTTGGCCTAAATAACTTCTAAGTCTTTTGCAACTCCATACTCTAGAATTCTATGTAACACTCTTACTGGATATTGATGTCTGTATTTGTACAAATCTCTTGCAGCATAAAAGCT
Organism: Antechinus flavipes; assembly: GCF_016432865.1. Lineage (NCBI taxonomy): Eukaryota > Metazoa > Chordata > Mammalia > Dasyuromorphia > Dasyuridae > Antechinus > Antechinus flavipes. Next base: position 238,834,837 of record NC_067401.1, on the reverse strand, counting down.
TCTCTTTGGTTTGGCAGCCGACTCAGTGGAATCATCATTCTGAAATTTAAAAAGAAGACCTATTTACTGAAAGAGAATATTGGCTTATGTCATTAAATATCATCACATTTATTTCATTGAATAATTTCCCTAATTAACTTGAAAAAATAACCCTACACACACACACACACACACACACACACACACACACACACACACACACAGGTATATTCTCAAGCTCATTTTGATTCTTAACAGAATCTAAGAATTCTTCACTAGTCAATGTTTTTCTAATTTAGGGTCACTATGAATTTCACACAAATTTCCTGTTACATAATAAAATTTCATAATTACCCAAGAGAGGCCAGAACCCATGAGGCCAAATGTGACAAATCAATATACAACATAAATGCAATAAATAAATAAATCACTACATTTTTTCCTGTAGGTTACATAACTGGTTATCTGAAAAAAATTATTTTTGGTATTTCATATAAAGTCTCTTAAGAAAATAAATTGGTTCTATAAAGAAAATATTTATTAAATCTGTAATACTTAACTATTCTTAATAAAGATATATTTATGAAAGAAAAAGAGGCTTTTAACAAACCTAAACAATCTTATAAGCTGCATATTTTATAGCACCACATCAAGGAAAATATGAAGGTATGAACAATTCTTAATCAATTATATTATATCATAAATCAGCAAGGTTAATATGCTTACATGTGCTAAGCAATCAAAAGCTTTTCCACTGAAATTAATCTACAAACTGAAATAACATATATAATACTTCTTAATCTTACTCTTAGATACCTGAATTTCTAACATTACTAATTTCATAAATCTATGCAAAACAAGTTAATCTGTCCCAAATCTAAATTCTTAAGCTAAATGTCTTTTTAAAATTGACAGGGGAATACTTTGTCCCAATCTTCTTACATCTTTGCTCTCTTGCACATATTTTATGATCCACTGGCTTTGACTTACTTGATTTTTCTCACAGTAGATTTACTCTACATCATTTCTGGGCACTTTATTTCCCCAGTGCTGAAATTCCCTAACTTTTCATCTCCATCTCCTTGTTTCCCTGACTTCCTTCATGCTCCAGGTAAAATGCTCACCTCTTGCAAGAAGCCTTTCCTGATTCCCCTTAATACTAATTTCTTTTCTATCTCTGATTTATTCTTTATACATATGTATAGAAATATATAGATATTATCATATTTTACATAGTTGCTTATACATTTGCACATCTGTAAACTCCTTAAGAACAGATAATTTCTTGCCCCTTCTCTTCTTCCCCTTACCCCCACCCATCTTCTTTTATCCTCAGTACTTGGTACATAATAGATATTGAATATATGCCTTTTGATTTGATGATATTCATTTTGTGGAAATGTGCCTGCAAATGCTTTGATATCTAAAGATGCTTATACAAAGTGTAAGATATTATTATATTTACATATTATCATGTTTAGTATTAGGAGAGGAAGAGTTGGTGTTCAAGACACAGAGATGGGCATCCCACCTGCAGCATTAGCATTTGGTTAAGACTTTTATGACCAATTTTTTCCAGCTTTCATTTATAATAGCAGCAGAGAAAGAAAATCTTATGATTCTCACAATTCAAGACAAGTACATACAATTTGATACTAGATCCTTTGGTTTTTAACATTAGGTACTCTATCAGAAACACAAGGAAGCTTAAATTCTGGCTCCTATCATACATATAAAGACAATTGTACCTAGCAAATCCCCAAATTTGTTTGGCCTGGGCACCAATAAGTCAAAAATTGACATTATAATTAACAAAATAATGTTTACAGCTTGGCCTCAGTGAAAGTGGAAAAATCTTTATCTCAGAAATGCCCAACATACTCAAATGCAATATCTTCCATAAATAATAGGCATGTGCATATGCCAAAGAGAAACATTACTTTGGGTTTTAAATGTCCAAAATGTAGATAGAAGTCAACAAAAACTAAATACCTATATATAAATCAAGGAACAGTCTAATATAGTAGATTTAACATCAGTAAGACCTGAATTTAAGTCCAGCCTCAGACTAAGGGCATGCAAAGGCAGACAAATTACTAAAGTTCTCTGAGCTTAAGCAAGTATCTTAGACTTTTAAGTATCAGAGAGTTGCTAATTTCTATCATTTACATATAGTATATTTGCGCACCAAGAATTCCATATACCAATGCAATTATAAGTCCACATAAAATAATCTTATAGGAAGAAGTCACCCTATAATAAAACAGTACAAAACATATCTTGCTTTGTTACATCATATAATCCTGTTCTTGGTGCAACAGAAAGAGCACTGCTTCTCAAATCAAAAGAAATGGGTTCAAACTTTTGACAATCATTACCTTGTAATGGGCTGAGGCTTGAGTTGATGCACTGAGGTCCCAAGCACATGAGGCTAAATAGTAATTGGACCATACTCTATTAATACGTAAGCTTGGAGAAAGAATGGCCCCCACCCACTCTTTGTGCAAGTCCTGATGTGTTGTATAGGAAATGACGATTTTGGTGGGTGGAGGCAGGGGAGTGGAAAAGGAAGGGGAGGAGAGAACTGTGGGGAGAGTCATAAGGGGAAGGAGATGGCTCAGTGGGTAGAGCACCAGCCCTGAAGTCAGGAGGACCTGAGTTCAAGTCCAGCCTCAGACACTTAACAATTCCTGGTTGTGTGACCATAGGCAAGTCACTTAACCCCAATTGCCTCAGCAAAAAGAAGAGAAAACAAACAGAAAAACCGTGGCAATGGCAATCCCAAAAGTCTCTCCTCCCCTTCCTTTTCCACTCCCCTGCCTCCACCCACCAAAATCGTCATTTCCTATACAACACATCAGGACTTGCACAAAGAGTGGGTGGGGGCCATTCTTTCTCCAAGCTTACGTATTAATAGAGTATGGTCCAATTACTATTTAGCCTCATGTGCTTGGGACCTCAGTGCATCAACTCAAGCCTCAGCCCATTACATCACCTCTACAAAAAGTTGCTTCAGAATTAGAAACCTCAGTTTCCTTATTTGTAAAATGAGGGTGGTGGTCTAGGGAAGGAGGAAAGAATTAGCATTTTGCTATGCCTACTATGTGCTAGGCACTGTATTAAGTGCTTTATAAATATCTTGTTTAAATTGGATTAGATGGTCTCTGAGGTATCTCTCTCCTATGAATGTATGCTATTATGATCCTCTCTCCTATATAACCATGGATACCAAATAATAACTCATGTATGTGGTACTCACACTATCTCTATGAAGAAGCTTCTGTAAGTATCCTCATTTCATCTATAAAAAAGGATACTTAGGTTTAAAGAACTAAAGTGATTTACTAAGCCTCTTGACTAATAAAGCCCAGAGTCAGGAATAAAAACCCAATTTTTCTGACTCAAAAAACCCAAAGAAAACCTCAAAGATTCATATTAAATCCTATCACTCCACCAAAAAAAAAAAAAAAAAAAAAAACTTTAAACAATACAGGGGGGGGGGGGGAAGCAGAAATTAAATGTATAGCATGAAATGGAAGAAATCCCAAAGTTTTGATTTAAACTATTTGCAAAGCAGATTAAGAAACAAGACCCATGAGTAGAAGAAGGAATGAAAGTTTTAAAGTTTATAGGCTTAAAGAATAGGAATTTTTGTTAGTAAAAGATTTGCTAGTGATATATAATTTGCCACTTATTTGTCAACCTGGACCTGTGATTTTAGTATTATGGAGAACTCTCAACTTGTAATATCTTTCCACCAATAAAGATGGGCCCTTCATCTGTAATTTATAGGTTTTGGAGAATTTGACTAAGAAATTCTTGCCCTAAATCACAGGGCTAATTCATGTAAGAGACAAGAGTCATTCCCAGATCTTCCTCATTACAAGACTGGTTTGTTATCCACCACACCACACTGCCTCTTTATATGTCATGGACTGATAAAAATTTACCTTCTATGGCTGTTTATCTATGGTTTATTTGGGAAATAATATAGATGGTACTGATTATAATAAGGCACTATTTTTTTTTTGTTTCTGATTCAATCTGGTTATCCTGTATTAACTAAAACATCCAAACTTCAATAGAAAACTATGCTTTCAATGGAAGATAAATAAAAGTGGGAAAACTGCAGGATGAGAGGTGCATAGATTATTTAGGAAGTAGAGAGACTGAGAGTGTGGAGAGGTAGTTACAATGCCCAAATACTCTCTACCCTCCATAATATCAAGAAAGCAGAACCAAGCACATAGAACAGCACATTGTTGTTTATTCTTAGTTCTCGAAACTAGAAGCTGAAAGACTCAGGGAAGCATGGGATCTGTTCCTATCCTTGGGTCAGGATAACAGAAGATCCTTGAGCCAAGTAAGCCTAAATTTAACCAGTTGTCCCATTTGACTACAAAACACTATAACCATCAGAAGGGTCAGAGAAAATTAAGTCCTTGTGGTAGTGCCAAAAAGATTCATAAACTAGAGAGTTATTTAGCAAGCTGGAAACTCTTTGCAATGTAAATGGTACTGGTAAAGAAGGTCTAAGGAAGAAGAGTGATCAACCCTTGTTTCTTTCTCTCTCTCTCTTTCACTCACACACACACACACACACACACACACACACACACACACACACACACACACACTTTCATTGAATTCAAATGGATAGAAACAACAGGTTTATTATTTAATTTAGAGGCATTACAGTATACTGGAAAGAGCAGCAGTTTTGGAATGAGAAGAGTGAGTTCTACTGAAGCACTTATTAACTATGTCATCTTAGGCAAGTTACTTGGGCCCAAATTTCTCAATCAGTAAAATGATCAATAGAAATATACAATCCTTTATACGTATGTCCCTTCTTAATGAAACAGCTTTTGGGGTGATTTTTCAAATGAGTAGTATATGCCATTTCTTTTTCTCTTTTACTAGAAATCCTTGAGTAATTTATCAGAGATTGTTCAAGATTTTCTTTATTTGGAAAAAAAAATCCACTGGCAAAATTACATATGGAATTTTCATTTTAAATATAAAAGTAGTCGTGTATACTGTCTGTTTTAACAGGCTTAATGCAATTCCCGAAAAACTGTTTTGAATTTCTTAAATAAGATGCACTGAGTAAATGAGGAACTATTCTAATATTTTGACTTTAAGTGGGGAAATATTAGAATTTGACAGGAGGAGAAAATAAGAAGACTTTAGAATGGTCTGCACAGTGGAAAGAGCACTCAATTTGAGGGTCAGAAATTTCAGCTCTGCCATCTTCTAGCCCTTGTGACCTTGAGCATTCTCTCTAAACCTTTGTGAAATGGAGAAATTAGCACTACTAAGTACTCCACCATACCTGTGGTAAGGGAAGCCTTTTAGTTAAGCCTTAAAGTTACATATAAAGGCCAGCATCTATAAGTTTAAGAGAATTTCCACAAGTGTGAAGAGGTTTCATAGCCTTCTATTTTTAGCTGACTAGTCCTTTTCTATTCTGCTTTCTCTCTTCCTCCAGGTGCAAGGAAAGCACCCAACCAAATTAGGTTCTCTTTGGAAGAACTTCTTAAACAACACAATTCATGGGCACAGATGTGCAATGGGCCTGGGCCTCCGGTCACAACCATAGCCACAACTGCACGCCTACTTCTCAACCCGCCCGCAATTGCAGGGCTCCCCTCAACTTCCTGGTGACTCAGAAAGGAGTGTGCCAGGGGAGAAAAGAATGCCTGGACTCGACTCTGTCTTTACGGAAGTCAAGGAGGAAAGAATGGGGCTGAAAAAAGAAACCCTCACCCCACCCCACTCAGCCCATAAAATAATAAAATAAAATGCATCCAGATTGGGGTAGTCTCTTCCCCAATATGAGATAGCTTCTCCCTTTACCATCCTAATGAATCCTCCCTTCCTCCTTCATCTGGCTGGGGCAGCAAAGCCAAATGGTCCACTCGGGGACAGAAATGCTCTCAAATTCCCCAAAAGGACGCGGGGGGAGCAGGGGAGATGGCACTTCTGAGGAGAGGTTAGAGAAGGACTGGACTGAAGGAGTCCCGAACGGCCCTACCCCCTTCCCCAGATCACTGGGAAGGCTCTGGGGCGTACCTGCTCCTTGCTACCGCCGGCGTCCGCGTCTCGATCAGGTACAGCGGAAGAGTCTTCTGACCACTGGCTGGCCCTAGTAGGTGGCCCCGAGGGTTGTTCGGGATCGTGCCCCGGGCCCTCGCGGCTGCCGGGGCCGCTGCTCTCTCGGCCGTCCTCCTCCTCGTCCGGCTCGGGTTCGGAGTCCGTCTGCCAGGTGGAGTCGCAATCCTCCACAGTGGTGGGCTCCTTGAAGCTGGTCCCGCTTAGCAAATTGCCCATTGAAGAAACGGCGACGGACACGGAGGTTGCTGAGGGAGAAGGTGGAGGTGGAGATGGAAGAGGTGGTGAAGGAGGAGGAGGAGGGCCCAGGGAGAGGGCAGGGGGCTGCGAGGTGGGAGGCAGCGGCGGCCACCCCAGCTCACACACACGGCCCTCGCCGCTGCCCCCCACGAAAGCAAAGAGCCAAAGGGAAGCTGGGGGGAAGGGAGACCCGAGGTAGGGGCTAGGACTCAAGCATGGCAGCACTGGGAGTCTGGGGGCGGCCTGGGACGGGGCGTAGGGGCCTCCAAGAGAGCACAGGGCAGCTTCCACTATCACCGCACTGATGTTCTAGTCCAATCCGGCCGCTGCTGCTGCTGCTGCCACTGCTGCTGCCTCAGCCACCACCGCCGCTGCTGCTGCTTCAGTGCAGAGACAAGCAGACACACACACTCACAGGGAGGAGCAGGCGGCCTCGGGATTTCCACCGCAAACGTTTAAACCCGCCCATCTGATACTTTCTCCTCTCCATGGGCAAGAGGCTGACCAAGGCGACAGAGGAAGGATCAACGAAGGCTTCCTCCAGAGTCCAGGAGGCGTCACCTCTTAGAACCCTGGAGCTGGCATTTTTAACCCCCCCCCCCCATGTTTCAGCCTGAGTTGCTAGGCCCCATTTTGCCCTTATGACAACCTAGCTTCTGGGGTGGGAATAGGCCCTTTTATGAAGGCGAAACTCATCTTTCCTGGTCCTGTGGGATAGTTCCAGCAATCCTTACCCGCTTGTGTCCCATGCTGGCTCTATCGTCAAGAATGAGGCTTATTTTCCTTCCCATGAGCTGACACACTGACATGGTCAGAGTTCTCTCGGGAGAACTCTGAGGAGTTGCCCTATCATCAAACATTTATTGTCTACACTTTCCCTCCTCCTTCAGCTGCCTGCCTAGGGAGGAAGATAAATTAGCTGCAGCAGGAGGAAGACAAAAACTAATGAGGTCCCACTGTCATACAACTGCAAAAGCCAATTACAACTGATTCATGTTAGAATAGTTACAGAATTTCTTTCCCCCCAAAATGCCTTCCTCCCTCCTGTGTCTCAAATCCAGATAAAACTCAAAACTTTCCACATTCTGTAATATACCGATCTCTATCTGAGGAGTTTGAATGTTGGTGTGTATTCATAAGGGAAGTGTATATAAGCATATGAATGTGTAAGAGCTCTATTAAAATGTACTTGGTCCCAAAGAATTCCATCTAGTCTTTACCGCTATTGTTCAACAAACACTAATTAAATACTACAATCCAAGCACTTTGTTAAGATACAAAGACAGAGAAATAACAAAAAAGGGTTCCTGCCCTCAAGGAGTTCACATTTCAATAGCTATATTGCATTGTAAACCAGCAATCTCCAGTCTTTTCTGAGCCTGTACCCCCTCAGCAAGATATTTTTTGAGCATATACTCTCAAATATGTGTTTGGTTATTTACAAAGTATAGGTGTATGCTGCTAACACAAGAAAATAGAAGAAAAGGGAGAAACAAAGAAGGGGAAAAATGAAGGAAGAAAAGAGAAAAAGAACAAATACAATTATAGGCTGAGCAAACTGTAATGGCTAAGAAAATAAATGTCAAAGAAAAATGAGTAAAAAGTGTGTCATTAAAAAATGATTAATTGAATAAAAGAAAAAGCATTTACTAAGCATTGATCACATACCAGACACTGTGTTGAACATTGGGGATATAAATACTAGAAAAAAAGTCATTGTCCTCGAGAAACTTACATTCTAATAAGAGAAGACAACATAATTGTGGGATGGAGATCACCAAGGACTGTTTTGGACAGAGAAGTTTGAAAGACTAGCAATTGTAGTCATAGGATCATTGATTAGCATGTTCTTTCTAGGAATGAGTGTTGATTTGATGATCAGTTCTCCCAAGTAGAGTTGGAAGATGTGGAAAGGGTAGTTTGATGTCAAAATGATCAGAAAGTGGTGTGGTTGACCTGAATCCAGGCAAGATAGATCCCAGGTTGATCTCCCTGGCTTGTCTGTTCCCTCTCTAACTCATCCTTCACTCTGCAGCAAAAATCATTTTCTTAAAGTACAGTCTAACCATGCTATAATTCCTACACAACAAATTCCAGTAGATTGCCCAGATCAAATATAAAAAGCTCTGTTTGGTATTTAAGTATCTTCATAACCTAACCCCTTCCTACCTCTACAGTCTTCTTATACCTTGTCCCCCTCCCCCAACTCTATTATCAAGCTACACTGGCCTATTTCACTACATTTCCCTGTCTTTTCACTTCTTGTTCCCCCATACCAAAAATGCTTTTCAATTGAAGATATCCAAAAGGGGAATGGGATGCTTTGGGAAATGATATTTCCCAACACAGAAGAATCTTAGGTGGTGGCTGGATGATAAATTCTTTGAAAGCAGAAAGTTTCATATTTTTCATTTTACTATTCTCACCATCTAGCATGATTCCATGAACATAGTGAATGTAAAATACATTAATAATGGTTGTTAAACTAAATTGAAAACTTGTGTATGTAGAATTGATGCGGGAAAGATTCCTTTCTAGATTCCCACCCTCTCCTAGTTAATAATGTAAATTGCCATTTAACTCACAAATCCTGGTCCCTTTGAATTCCAATAGAAGATCTGACCTGTTCCCAGCCCCACCCAGATATGAACCAACTTTGGGGCTATACCCGAAAGCCCCTCGAGCTTAAGTCTCCTATTACAAAAAGGCCACGCTGGGAACCCCTCTTTGCAGAGATTCCAAACATGGCTACCATGTGAAGACCCTCTGTCCACTGGACCCTCTGTCCAGTGCCCTCCTTATCTCTACCTTCGCCTATACTTTAACTTTGCTTATTCAATAATAAACCTCTTTTATCAATCTAGCTCTCCGGGCCAATAAATGCTTTTATTGGGAACTCGTGCCGCTACTAGACCCCCTTGCGCCGAATCTGTACTCCAAACCTGCCACTAGACCTTAACCCTAATTTCATTTAGGTACCCCAAAGGTAGACCTCAACAGAATTAAATTGATATATAGGATGTCCAGGAGTGAAGCCCACTCCTTAAAAATGCAAGAGTCCAGGCTGGGTTGAAAGCAGAAAAGTTTTATTAGGAAGAAAATCAGATACTAGTGCTGAGACCTCTAGTACCTAGTACAAAAGCCCACAGCCCAAAGATTCATGCTTGGAAAACCACAAAAGAGAAGCTAAAAGAGGGATTCGAGAAAAGAATGGACAAACTTTCCCAAAGACAGATGGACATATAACAGGATGCTTTGCAGAAACAGATTACTGAATGTTGGAATCTTTACAAACTGCTAACTCATTAGAGTTGATAGAGACAATAAGTATCTAATTTAGCATGGTTCAGTATTTTTGATCTGATTCTACAAGGAGATGTTATGGGCCAGAAGAAACAAGGTACTAAGTGGAACTGACTCATTGAAGTTCACACATTTGGGAGATTTCAGGGTTTAATATGAGATATCTGAATTCACACCTCCCTTGAAGCTCTTAGGGCCAGAGAGCACTCTGGGAAGAAACCCATAATCCCACTCTCTCACATCCCACAATCCCTCTTTCGAAGAAGGAGCATAAATAGAGCTTCAGTAAGCCCAATCAGAAGAGTTCAGCTGAACTAGATTGGAGAGGAGCATGCTGGGACAGACACAGAGCACTCTGGGAGATTGAGAGCCAGAAGCTCTCTCTCAGAGGCAAGAGAGATTTCATTCCATTTTCCACTTGGCTGGCTGGAGGCTGAAGAAAGCAGAGGCAGAAGCAAAGGACAATCTGCAAGAGCTCTTGGAACCAAGCAGAGAGATAGGCCTCAACTAACCGGACTATTTTGGAAGGAGAAAATAAACATTTGCATTTTTACCAGCTGGCTGCATTTTGGATGATTATTACTCTCAATGAAACTAAGGCTGCCTCCAGAAAAACCTCCCCAAGAAACTCACTCCCAGAAAGAACGATTATTATTTTAAAGAAGAAAAACACCGCAACTGAAAGACTGGTTTTAGCCAGTTTGGAGTGGGGGGGAGGGGGAGGAGTATACAGCTCAACAAAGTCAGTCAGAGAACACTAGCAAAGGATTCTGGGAGTCAGCAAGACTATTCTTCTTCTGACCTTCTGATTGACTCTTTTTGGCCAACAGGCTTACTCTATGATCAGTGTACCTGCCCAGTAAGGTAATTTATAGAAAATAGACTGTAATTTTAGGGGTACTCTTATAGATATGAATGGGTTAAAAAAAATTTGTAAAAATACTCAGTTCAAAGATAGAAAGTACACTATTTCTATCAGAAAACAAACTCCAGGTATATAGGATGTGCATTCCAAAGATAAGTCAGAACTGAAATTAAGTGATATCTCCAAGACAGACAGATAGCAACACTATTAGAGTGCTAATGGGCTGACAATTGAATTCCACAAATTCCTCAAACACCTCTTATGAAAACAACCATATTCGAATATATAGGAACTTAATTACAGGAAATTGCCCAAGACCATGACTGCAGAAACTGGCATTTAAAAAAGGAAATGATGTCTGTTATTAGCTAGAAGGAGAATGGGGAAATATCACAGAAATATTCCTAGCCCTGTCCTGATCATACCAAAAATCTCCCATTTACAGATACGAAACTAGGGTTCTAGAGATGTAGTTAGATAGTGGCAGAGATGATATTTGGACCCAGGTCTTCATATTTCACAGTGCTTTTCCCACTGTACCATACTGCATCTGGTATTCCCATCAATCACACAGTTACTGAGTGAGTCATTGTCTCAGTACTATTTGTTATAATTACTAAGTGTCTGTCTGGAAAGGTCATCTGGATAGGTCATGGATGAATTTCTTATTATCTTATGACTCTTTCTTATTTCTGTACTGTTGTTTCTGGAATGAGTTAATCATTTATTTTTGGCATTTAATTGTTAAATGAAGGAAAAAAGGAATTACCTCACTGGCCAAGCAACACCAACCCTATTCATTCTGCCATATTTCCCTTTTACTAGGAGCAGGTAGATGTGTCAGGGATACATATCCTGTCAAGTCTCTGCTGAAGTCGTCCATAAATGCTCCTCCAACCCAACCCCTCATCTCACAAAATTGAGAATTTCTGCATTGGATATATGAGACCTCTCAGGCAGCAATAAAAATTCTTCAAGTCACTGAAACTACTGGTTATTATACTGAAGCAAAACTTAGTAAGTGGTAGTCTTTCTCTAAAGGAGAGAGCACAGCATTTGAAAATGTTTAATTTATTTCCAGGGAGTAGTTTTTGCATCCAAGGCTTGCTCTGGATCAAATGTTATTAAATATTTTCCTGACTGAGAGTATGGAGTACCTGTTACAGTAAATAAATTTATAGATAATGCAGAGCAGGCAAAGATCATAAGCTTTATGAGAATTGGATCCTTGATGAGGACAAATTAAAATCAACATGATGAGAATTTAGCAAGAAATCATCACATTTGTAACTATTTAATTAAAATATAAGCAGCCAAAAAAGAAAATGGGGACACAAATGGAATGATAAAATAAATATTTAACTATTAATCCTTATTCACAAAAGAATAATATTTCACGACCATTTTTTGCTATATCTCAGCGATATATAGTCTGGAGTCAGCCATCTGCGTTCGATTTACAGTTCTATACTAAAAATACAAACAAAAATTGAAGGGGAAAATGTTTTTAATGTTCAAAAAATGTAATATATAGAAAACTAATGCTAGGAAGAAAGCTAATCTCAAGGAAAAAATAAGGGAAAAACTGTCTGAAAATAAAGAAATCATTTATGTTTACCAATAAAAAATAAGAGCTTAGTCCTTTAATAAAATTTTCATTTCTTAACTATTTGCTCTTTATTAAACTTAGACCTGAATTTAACTTATTTTGCATATTTGTTACTCATTTAAAAAAAAAAACTCTGTTTATTGAAGATATTATATAAGAGTTTGTACTAATTGAAACCCAGAGATAATTATAGGGCTCATATAAAACTTAAAATGTTAAAAAAAAAAATAAAAAATAAAAAAACTAAGGATAGATACTTCAATTGTGACTCATATATAAATGCCTCCCCAATATTATTTTTTTTTTTGCTTTTGCAATTGGGGTCACAGCTAGGAAGTGTTGTGTCTGAGACCAAATTTGAACTCAGGTCCTCCTGACTTCAGGGATGGTGGTCTGTCTACAGCACAACCTAGCTGCCCCCCAAAATATTATTATTTTTTTTGTTTCTATTTATTTATTTTTATTTTTAGAAATATGTGTTAGTATTATTATGGGTCTAGTATGATATCTCATTTTAATTATATTTTTACTTCCCAACCCAATATCATATACCAACTTTATTAGCATACTTCTACTTCTGAATCATTATAAAAATTGAACTTACCCCTATTTAAATATGCTTTAATAAAGATAGAGATGTCATCCTTTATTATTAACCTCTGTTTAAAGAGTCTTCATATCTATTCAAAATCCTACAGAGTGAATTCTTACCTAAACCAATTAGAATTCATTCTTGGCAAATACCCTGAGATTGTAAAGGGCTTTCCCCAGGATTGTGATAGTCAAATATTGTCAATTCTTCTCCCACTTTTGTTGCTTTGGAATGCTATAGTTCTATAAAGTCTTAGAATGAATGAGTGGCAACCTAGAATTTTGAAAATTCATCAGAGTATATGATTAATCAATTAATAACATCAATTACTAATGAAAAGTAGAAAATTATACTCATGTTTACAATTTTTATCTTAATCTAATGGTATGTCTACTTAATCATCTACTTACACTCCTGAACATCCCTTTCTCTTGACCTATATAGAAATCATAGAGTTAGAGCTAGAAGGAAATTGAAACTCATTTAATCTACCTGCCCCCATGTTACAGGTGAGGAAAGTGAGAAGTTAAGAACTGTTAAATGCTTTGCTCAAGCTCACACAGATAGTAAGGACCAGCAGGGAGATGTGAACCTGTTTTCTGACTTATATTACTATTTTTCCCATCATAAATACAACTTCCCTTTCATCCATTAATTCCTACCCCGCAATTTCTTCATTTCTGTTTCAAGTCTCCTGCAATTCACTAAAGAAAGTTGTTTTTAACCCAGCCAACTTCACCCACTACAAATTCATAATCCCTAAACTCATTTGCAATCTGGCAATTCATCTGGCCTTCTCAAAAATCCTTCTATTTTAATTGACCCTGTCTCTCTTGACACATCAATTGTTCTAACCTTTTTTTTCCTCACCTGAAATTACACTCCAGTCCCAACTAGTTGAAGAATATGACTCAATCTTCTTTTTCACTGAGCTTATTGAAATCATTGAATATGACCTTCTTAGCTTTTCTTCTATAATGCTCATGATTTCTCAGACTCATCACTCCTTTTTATCCACAGAAAATGAATCTCTGTCTTTCACTAAAGCTAATCTCTTTATCTATGTCTTAATGACAATGGAAGGGTAGAATATCATACATCAGATGAGCCACAATTGAACCTAATTCTGTGTAATATTTGATGGTCAACATTATCAGTTTTAGTTTCCTAATTTGTAAAATCAGAATGTCAGACTTGATGTTCTCTAAGCCTTCTTTTTAGCTTTCTTTCTCCTAATTTTTTAACTGATATATTTCTTGAAAAAAGTTTCTCCCTATAGCAAGCAATAGTAATTGCGAAAAGAATTTTGAAGCAAATTTTTGAAGCTCATTTCTCAACTGTATAGGTAACTGACTCAAATTTATTTAAAAAGAAAAAGCTATTCCCCAATTGATAAAGGATCAAAAGATATGAACTATGCCCAAAGGGCTATAATAAATCATGCATATCCTTTGACCTAACAATACTACTGCTAAGGCATGAATCCCAAAAGAAATTAAAAAAAAAAAAAAAAAGGAAAAGGATTTATATGTACAAAAATATTTATAGCAGCTTTTCCCTCAAGGCAAAGAAATGGAAATTGAGGAACTGCTCATCAAGTGGGGAATGGCTAAATAAATTGTGGTAAGTGATTATGTGTACTGTCCACACTAACTCTATGGAGGATCTCGGTACCAGCCTGAGTCCTTGGTCTTAGAAGAGAATTATTGAGGCAGAGACCCTGTGGATGGTCAAATATGGAGTCCATTTATTTCAAGTTCTCTCAGCCTTAAATACCTTGGTACAATTATATCACTACAATTCGCTGAGCACTAAACTATAAGCATCTTGCTATTATTATGTAAATGCCTCTTTACTGCAAGTGTTTCTGCTTCAAGTAGAACACAGGTTGTTACACTCCCTGACTTCTTAGAAAGGCTGAGATACCTCCAAGAGGAGGTAAGAGCTGAACCAGACATTGTCAGACCACCTCTGAGCTGAAGGGTATACCTCATCAAGAGTTCCCCTACTATCTGTGGCCCTCTACAATTATGATGAAATATCTTCAATAAGAAATGACAAGCAGGACACTCTCAGAAAAACCTGGAGAGTCCTCCATGAGCTCAAACAAAATGAAATGTATTGTATATGAAGTAATAGCAATGTTGTAGGATGATCAGCTGTGAATGTCTTTGTTATTCTCAGCAATCCAATGATATAAGAACTTATGATGAAAAATGCTATCCAGATCCAAAGAAAGAACTGATTGTGTCTGAGTACAGATTGAAGAATACTTTTTTTTTGTATTTACTATTTTTCTTGAGGCTTTTTTTGGTGAGGAAGATCTATGTTTTCTTTCACAACATGGCTTTTATGGAAATGTTTTCCATAATTTCACAAGTGCTTTCTCAATTTGGAGTGGGAAGAAGGAAAAGAATCTGGAATTCAAAGTTTTAAAAAGAAATATAAAAAATTGTTTTATATATAATTGGGAGGCAGGAAAAGAGGGAAAGGAAGAAAAGAAGAAGGGGGAAAGGAACAGAAAGAGGAAGGGAATGAAGAAGGGAGGAAGGGAGGGAGGAAAGAAGGCAGGCACCCCAGGATGTCCAAGAGGATCCAGGTTAAACACAGAAACTGTTTAAAAACAGAACTGATTAAAACTTCCATGCCAATCAATATCAGAATGAGAGCTAGGAGTGGCTATTGCATTTCCAGTCAGGATGAGATAAGAAGACACAATCTCAAAAAATAAAAATGAAATGAAAAATAAATAAAATATTATTTTAAAAACTATGATTGATAATGATTCAAATGTAGCCTCAATAAAATGCAGGGTCTTTGAGAGCAGGTACTATTTTGCTTTTGTCTTTGTTTGTCTTTCCTATGCCTAACATACTGCTAGGTATACTATGGGTACTTAATATTTTTTATTACTTAATGGATCAATTGATAATAATTTTGCTATTTGTTTAGAGAGAGGTAAATGCTCTATCTTATTATGTGAAATAGCTGTGTTTCTGGTTTCTGACCTAGAGCAGGAAAAGAGGAGAAAGAATTACAGAATCACTGAATCATGGAATTGAAAGGGATAACTAATTCAATTTAAATTAATTAATCTAAATAGTTTCATCCTATATAGGAATACTCTCTCCAACATGTCCAACTACCTGTGTGACCTTGGGCAAATAATGGGGCAAATCATATCTCCTCGCTAGGCCTCAGGTTCCTCAACCATAAAATGAGGATGTTGGATTAGTTGATCTCGGAAGTACCTTCCAAATCTCTATTTATGGTTCTATAGTTATCCTTGAATGCTCTCTCCAACATGCCCAACATGTAGTCATCTAGCCTGTACTAGAAGACTGGAGGGAGGAAGAGGAAGAAAAAAAGAAAAAAGAAGGGGAGGAGGAAATGCTTAGCACTGAGCAGGCACTTAATAAATTTTTATAATTGACTGAGTTGAGTAAATGATGATGGTCTTGTGGAATAATGAAAAGAACAATTTGAAGTCAGAAATACCATTTTTTAACCATTGATTCTAACATTGAGGTAGTAGAGTTCACTGGAAAGAGTCCTGTCTCTGGACTCAGAGATCCCATGTGGGTTAAAAATCCCAGTTCTAAAGTTTACTTACCTTATGTAACCATAAGCAAATCATTTTCTCTCTAGAACTCAATTTTCTCACATATAAAATGAAAGAGATGGACTAGATGGCAAGTTAGCAGGAATACTTAAGCTCAAACACTGCATTAGATTCTTAGCTGGGCAAGTTACTTAACTTTTGTGCCTCAGTCTCTTCATCTATAAAATGGATCTCCCAAGATTCTTATGAGGGTCAAATGAGTTAACATCATAAAGTTCTTTGAAAAAAAATATATATAGCTATTGTTTTTATTATTATTAAATAATATCTAAGTTCCCTTCTAGCTCCAAAGCAATAATCCTATAACTTACTAAGAGCATGATCTCAGGCAAGTAACTGGTCTTCTCCAAACTTGGTTTCTTTATAAAATGAGGAAAAGAAATGCTTCTATTTGTATAGTGCTTAAGGATTATTAAATTATTAAGGACTTTCTTCATAACAATTCTTTGAGAAAAATAGTGGCTTATGCCTATTTTTAGATAAGAAAACTGAGGCTCTCAGATAGATTCAGTAATTCTCCCATGGACCAACAATTAATTGGTTTTGTTCTTGGTCTCAATACATGTCTTCTTATTTTAAATATCAAGTTCCTTCCATTAACCCATGCTGCCTCTTAACAGTATATCACCTGGGGTCAATTGTGAGGATCAAATGAGATAATGTATTTGACATTGGGCAGCTAGTTGACTCACCTTCCTGAGTTCAAAACTGGCCTCAATTGAATGTTGGTAGACAAATCATTTAATCCTGTTTGCCTCAGTTACTCATCTGCAAAATAAGTTTGGGAAGGAAATGGAAAGCCACTCCAGAATCTGCCCAAAAACCCCCACCAAAATGGGGTCACAGAGTCAGACATAATTGAACAACAGCAATTTGACACCACTGAGAACATGATATAAAAACATGTCATTATAAAAGACATGACTTTAAATTTAACTTATATTTTCCACTAAGATTTAATTCTAATGCCTCTTTATGATATAAAAGTGGAACCCAGTCATCAAAGAGTAAAACAAAATTGGAGAAACTTTGATTATGGCCTGACCATATTTCATTTTTGGATCACAGTAACTGCTAAGTTATAGAGGAATTATTGTTTGTATTGATGGAGGCAGTACTGAAAATCAATCAACTAGCATTTATTAACACTTACTATGTGCCAGGAACTGGGGATACAAGTACAAAGAATGAAATAATATCTTCTCTTACAGAGCTTATGTTCATAGTTACTTCAAAGTCAATTTCTTGTAAGTAGAAGAAATGTTTATTTTTGATTAATGTTATTTTTAAACCTTTGCTGAGAACTAATGATGTGTTACCTGACAAATAAAATATAAAATTATTCAATTTCTGAACAATCAGCTGACTCTTTAAAACATGAAGGGACACACAACTGGAGGAAAAGTGTGGGCATCCCTTTGTACTATGAGGACTAATAGATGACATGAAACTTATATTGTCTCACAACAATAGTCATCAAAAACACAAATAACAGAGAAAACTTTTTTATAAAGCTTTTTATTTTCAAAACATATGCATAGATAGTTTTCAACACTGATACTTGCAAAACCTTGTGTTCCAAATTTTTTCTCCCTCTCTGTCCCTTATTCTCTCCCCTAGACAGCAAATAATCCAATATATGTTAAATATGCACAACTCTTTTATACATATTTCAACAATTATCATGATGCCGAGAAAATTCAGCTCAAAAAGAAAAAAAAATGAGAAAGAAAACAACAAAAAATGAAAATACTATGTTGTGATCCACACTCAGTTCTCACAGTCCTCTCTCTAAGTGCAGATGGCTCTCTCTATCACAAGATCATTGGAACTGGCCTGAATCACCTTGCTGTTGAAAAGAGACACATCCATCAGAACTGATCATCTTATCATGTTGCTGTACATAATGTTCTTTTGGTTCTATTCACTTCACTTAGTATCTGTTCATGTAAGTCTCTCCAGGCCTTTCTGAAATCACCCTGCTGACCGTTTCTTATAGAACAATATTCCATAACATCATATACCATAACTTATTCAACCATTCCCCAACTAATGGCCATCCACTCAGTTTCCAGTTCCTTACCACTACAAACTTTTTTGCACGTGTGTCTTTTTCTCTTTTTTATGATCTCTTTGGGATACAAGCCCAGTAGAGACACTATTGGATCAAAGGGTATGCGTAGTTTGATAACCCTTTGGGCATAGTACCATATTGTTCTCCATAAAATGGTTGGATCATTTCAAAACTCCACTCACAAAGTATCAGTGTCCCAGTTTTCCTTTTACATCCAACATTCATCATTATCTTTTCCTGTCATCTTAGCCAATCTAAGAATTTTTATACTTATTAAATAACACAAATTATAATAATAATAATACAAGAATGCATTCATGCATCCCTGGTATAAACCCTACTTGGTCATGGTATATTATTCTGAGGATGACTTTCTGTAATCTCTTTGCTAATATTTTATTTACAAATTTTTTATCAATATTCATTAGAGAAATTATTACATAATTTTCTTTCCCTGTTCTGACCCCACCTGGTTTAGATATCAATACCATATCTATGTCATAAAAGGAATTTGATAGGAATCCTTCCTTCCTTATTTTTCCAAATATGTTGCATAGTATTGGAATTAATTGTTGTTTAAATGTTTGATAGAATTCACTAGTGAATCCATCTGGCCCTGAGATTTTTTTCTTAGTGAGTTCATTAATGGCTTGTTCAATTTCTTTTTCTAAAATGGGACTATTTAAGTAATTTATTTCCTCTTCTGTTAACCTGGGCAATTTATATCTTTGTAAATATTCATCCATTTCAGTTAGATTGTCAGACTTGCTTCCATAGAGATGGACAAAATAGCTCCCAATTATTGTTTTAATTTCTTTTTCATTGGTGGTATGTTCACCCTTTTCATTTTTGATGCTAGTGATTTGGTTTTTTTCTTTCTTTTTTCTAATCAAATTAACCAAAAGTTTATCTATTTTGTTGGGATGGGGGGGGTTCATAGAAACAACACTTAGTTTTATTTATTAATTCAATAGTTTTCTTACTTTCAATTTTATTAATCTCCCCTTTTATTTTCAGAATTTTAAATTTGGTATTTAATTAGGGGAGGAGTTAATTTGTTCTTTTTCCATCTTTTTTAGTTGCATGCCCAATTCATTGATCTCTATTTTATACAAGTAAGTATCTAGAGATATAAAACTTCCCCCTAAGAATTGCTTTGGCTGCATTCCATCAATTTTGGCATGTTTTTTTCATTATTGTCATTCTCTTAGATGAATTTATCAATTGAACTATGATTTGTTGCTTCACCCACTCATTCTTTAGAATTGGGTTATATAATTTCCAATAAATTTTTGGTCTACTTTTCCCTGGCCCTTTATCACATCTAATTTTTATTGCATCATGATCTGGAAAATAAGCATTTATTATTTCTGTCTTTCTGAATTCGATTTTAAGGTTTCTATGCCCTAAAACATGGTCAATTTTTATGTAGGTTCCATGTACTGCTATGGACAAAGACTCCATTCAATTCAAGTCATATTTTCTGTCTCCATTCAATTTTCTCCAAAGCTCTATCTTTTCTAAAATTCTATTTACCTCCTTATCTTCTTTCTTATTTATTTTGTGGTTTGATTTATCTAGTTCTAATAGTGCAAGGTTGATATCCCCACTAGTATAGTTTTGCTGTCTAATTCTTCTTGCAGCTCTCTTAACTTCTCCTGAGATATAATTTACCCAATTTTACCTCCCCTTTCCTCTTCTTCCAGTACAATTCCTTTTCACCTCTAGTTTCTTTTTTATATCATCACAATAAAGTCAAATTCACCTCTAAGTATACCCCTAACAGAGACACAGTTCTCAAGAGTTACACTTATCATCTTCCTATATAGGGATGTAAATTTGTTAACTTTTAATAGAACTATAGTTTTTTTTTTCCTTTCCTTTTTAACTTTTTAACTTCTCTTGAGTTCTGTATTTGAAGATCAAATTTTCTGTTCAGCTCTAGTCTTTTCATCAGAAATAAATGAAATTTACCTATTTCATTGAATATCTATCTTTTCCTCTGAAAGATAATGCTTAATTTTGCTAGATAGTTGATTCTTGGCTATAATCCAAGCTCTTTTGCAGTTTGGAATATCATATTTCAGATCTTTCAGTCCTTTAAAATGTAAGCTACTAGGTCCTGGGTAATTCTGATTGTCGATCCTCAATATTCAAATTGTTTTATTCTGGCTGTTTGCAATATTTTCTTCTCAATCTGATAATTCTCAAATTTAGCTGCAAAATTCCTTAGAGTTTTCATTTGGGGGTCTCTTTCAGGAGGTGATTGGTGAATTCTTTCAATGGATATTTTACCTTCTGGTTCTAGGACATGAGGGCAATTTTCCTTGGCAATTTATTGAAAGATGTCATCTAGGCTCTTTTTTTTTTATCATAGTTTTCAGGTAGTCCAATAATTCTTAGATTGTCTCTCCTACATCCATTTTTCAGGTCAGTTATTATTCTAATGAGGTATTTTGCATTTTCTTCTATTTTTTCATTTTTGGATTTTATTTGAGTGAATCTTGATGTCTCTTTGAGTCATTCATTTCCATTTGTCCACTTTTAATTTTTAGTGAGTTATTTTCTTAAGTTAGCTTTTTTATCCCCTTTTGCATTTAGCCAATTTCAATTTTTAAATGACTTGTTTTGTTCACTAGAATTTTTTTTCCATTTCAGAAATTCTGTTTTTTTCAAGGAGTTGCTTTCTCTTTCCATTTTGTCAAATCTATTTTGTAAGGAACTATCTGCTTTTTCCAGGTCTACATATATATATATATATATATAAAATTTTTTTGCTGAGGCAATTGGGGTTAAGTGACTTGTCCAGAGTCACACAGCTAGAAAATATTAAGCAACTGAGACGAGATTTGAACTCAGTTCTCCTGACTTCAGGGCTGGTGCTCTATCCACTGTGCCACCTAGCTGCCCCAACTAAATCTATCTTTAAGGAGTTTTCTTCAGATAGTTTGTGTTTCCTTTTCCAAACTATCCTGCAAAGTTCTCATTTCCTTTCCCCATTTTTCTTCAAATTTTCTTTTAAGATCCTTTTTTGAATTCTTCAAAGAGAGCCTTGTAAGATGAAGACAAACTCATATCACCCTTTGGAGCTTCATCTGGACACATTTTGCCTTTAGTGTTCTCAGGGTTTGAGATTTGTTTTTCCTGTCTCCATAAAAGCTATCTATGGTCGGAGCTCTTTTTGCTTTTTTTGTGTTTTTTTAAAGATTGAGGTCTGCTCTTAGGGAAAAGGGTAGATTGTCTCAATCTTCCTCTACAGGCAACAGTGGCTTCACACTGCCCTGAGGTCAGTGCTACTGGTTTCCTTTCCATGCTGGGTGGGTGTGACCAACTCCAACATTATTCTGGGATTCAAGGGTTCACTATTTGTCTTAATGACTCACAGCTATTTTGCTGATCCACTAGCTCTGAACCAGGACATAGGAGCCAATGGTACTGAATTTTGGCTAAGAGTTTCCTAGTACATTCCTCTGGTTTAAGGAAGTCACTCTCCTCTGGATCCCTCCATTGCACCTGTGCTTGAGCTCTCTCCCCAATGCCCAAATGAAATAGATCTTTTCTGAAGTTCTTCTAAAATATCTTCTGCTAGAAATTTGTTACACTCCAAATATTTGTGAGTTCTGTCACCCCAAAACCAGTTCAGAGACTTGATCTAGTGTTGATCTGAGGAAGCCAAAAAGAAGAGGTCAGACAAAAACTTGTCTACTCTCCCCCATCTTGGCTCCACACCCCAAAGAAGAGAACTTCCTAAAAAAGCATTTAAATCAATTATCATCTGGAGGAGATTGGGAAAAGAGGGCAGAATAAGACAGAAAACTACCTGGCTCTTTCACCTTCCCCCACAAATAACAAAAAATAATGCCTGAAAGCAAATTTTAGAGTGGCAGAAATAATTGATTTCAATTAAAATTTAAAATAATTAAAAATAAAAGCAAAGTAATTGTCTAGCCTAAAACAATTTAGGAGAAATTTAAGAAAGCTCTGCCCCCTAACATAGTATTTTGCCTTTTTGAAGGACAAGTACCTTCAGGCATATACCTCAGAGTCACCAAACAGCAAACAACAAAGCAAGACAGCTATGTAGATGGTACCCTTACTTCAGGAGATTTTACCCCAGGGTAATGTAAGGGTTGTGACTGATTAGGGAAAGCTATGGCTCTCTCCTGGTCCTTTTGGTGAAAGAGGGAGGCATGATGATTATATTGGGGCTCCAGCTAAGAAGTGAGTACATGCTTATGAGTGTTATAATCTGACCTAGAGGACAGATTAAAGAAAGATAACACAAGAATTTGTCAGATTATCTAAAAGTTACAATACAAAAGAGTCTAGACACTATATACTTAAATCAATTATTAAGAAAAATTGCCATGAAGTTCCAGAACTAGAGGGCAAAATAGAAATTGAAAAAAAAAATTACCAATCACCACCTAAATGAAAACTCACAAAAAAAAAAAAAAAGAAAGGAAAAGAAAAATGAAAAAAGAAAAAGAAAAAGGAAAAGAAAACTCACAAGAACATTATAGATAAATTTCAAAGTGCCCAGGTCAAGGAAAAAATAAGCAGCTAAGGAACTAAAAAGAAGCAATTCAAATATTGTGGAGTTACAGTCAGGATAATACAAGATTTAGCAGCTTCTACATTAAAAAACCAAAACATATGGAATATGATATTCCAAAGAGCAAAGAAGCTGAGTTGGTAACCAAGAATAACCTACCCAGCAAAGCTAAAAGACTAAAACTGAATAGAAAACCTGACTTATAAGAACCAAGAGAAGCATTAAGGAGGTAAATACAACATATACATTTATTAGGGTGTAAATGTCTTCTTAATTTACAGAGAAATAGTGGCACCTTTACAAAAATTGACCATACATTAGATTATTAAAAACTTTATATCTAAATGCCAAAAAAGCAGAAATATTAATACAGCCTTTCAAATCATAATAATTCAGCTCATAAAAATTACATTTAGTAAAGAACCATGGAAATATAGATTAAAAATTAATTGGAAACTAAATAAACTAATCTTGAAAAATGATTAAGTTAAAGAATGAGTTTTTGAAATAAAAAATTTTATTAAAAAGAATGATAATAATGAGATGACATATCAAACTCATGGAATGCAGCAAAGGCAATAATCACAGTAAAATTTATATCTTTGAATGCTTATAATAATATAATAGAAAAAGAGCATATTAATGAATTGGGTGTGCAATTTTTAAAAAACTAGAAAAAGAACAAATGAAAAAATTTCAATTAACACCAAATTGAAAATCTTGAAAATTAAAAGTGAGATTAATAAAACTGAACTTAAAAAACTATTGAATTAATAAAAGAAAAGAATTAAATCACTAGTATCAAAAATAAAATTAAAAGGGTGACTATACCACTAAGGAGAATGAAATTAAAAGAATTATTAGATGTTTTTTGCACAATTATATGCCAATAAATTTAACAATTTAAGTGATATGGAAGAATGTTTATAAAAACATAAACTGCCCAAGATAACAGAAAAGGAAATATAATATCTAAATAAACCTATTCTTAGAAAAATAAATTGAACACATCCTAAATGAGTTTCCTAAGGAAAAAGTCTTAGAACAAGATGGTTTAAGAGTGAATTCTACCAAAAATTGAAAAATTGACTAATTCCAATGCTAAATAAATTATTATAATAGCCAAAGAGGATCCTTTCAGTCTTCTTTTATGACACAAATATGGTTCTGATATTAAACCAGGAGGAGCAAAACAAAGAAAATTATACTAATTTCACTACTGAGTATTAAGGCAAAAATCCTAAATAAGATATTAGCCAGGAGACTACAACAATATATCACAAAGAACATATGTTATGATCAAGAGGGATTTGTACCAGAAATGGTATTAATATAATTGATTTTATCAATATCAAAAGTAACAAAAATCAAATGATTTTATTAATAGATGCAGAAAAAGTTTTTGATGAACAGCAATACTTAATCCTATTTAAAAAAAAAAAGCACTTGGAAGGATAGATATGTTTTTTCCCCTTAAAACAATAAGAAACATTTACTTAAAATCATCAGCAAAAATGGGGATAAGCCAGAGGACTTCCCCATAACATCAGTAATGAAATGAGAATGAATACCCATTATCACCAACATTATTTAATATTGTCCCAGAAATGTTAGCAAGCCATATGAGAAGAAAATAAAATTGAAAGAATCAGAATGGGCAATGAAAAAAATTATCTTTTTTGGCAGATAATATGATGATATACTTAGAAAATACTAGAAATTCACCTAAAAGCTATTTAAACAATAATTTTAGCAATGTAACAAGATATAAAATAAATTCTTACAAATCATCAGAATTTCTATACATCAACAACAAACCTCTGCAAGAAGAAATGATCATTCATTTTAAATAACCATAGACAATATAATAAATAAAAAGTCAGATATAAATAACTGGAGAAATCATAATTGTATGTGGGTGGGCTAAGTCAATGAAATAAAAATTGTAATTCTACATAAACTAATCACCATCTGAAAAAAAATTAACAAAAAATTAGTTTACTGAGCTAGGAAAAATAATTTGAATTTGAATTTGAATTCATTTGAAAGAACAAAAGGTCAAGAATACCAAATGAATTAATGAAAAAATGTAAAGGAAGAAGGGCTAGCAGTGCCATATCTTAAACTGTAATATAAAGTAGTAATTATCAAAACTATCTGATACTAGCTAATCAATAGAATAGTGGACCAGTAAAATATAGTAGATAATATAATATAGAGAGGTAAATAACTATAGTAATAAATGTATCAAACTTTGGGGATAAGAATTCATCATTTGGTAAAATAAAATTGTTGGGAAAACTGAAAAATAATCCAGGAGAAATTTAATATAAAACAATATCTCATACTATTTGCCAACATAAGTTCAAGATGGAAACATCACCTAGGCATATCATAAGTAAATCAGAAGAACATGGAATATATTATTATCAGATTTATGGATGAGAGGAAAATCTATGAATAAATAAGAGACTTTTGTGATATGTAAAATACATACTTTTGATTACATTAAATTTAAGATTTGGTGCAAATAAAACTAGTGTAGCCAAGGTTAGAAAGAAAAGAAAATTCTGGGATGTGGGGGGGGGGAGTTTTTAATAGATAATTTTTCAGATAAAGACCTCACATCTCAAATTTATAGAGAACTTCAAATTTTTAAGAATATCAATCATTTCCCAAATGAAAAATGGTTAAAGAATATGGAACAGGCAATTTCTGGAGAAAGAAATCAAAACTCTTTATAATTACACGAGGAAAATGCTCTAAATCATTATTGATTAGAGGAATGCAAGTTAATACAACTTTGAAATATCATCTCACACCTCCCAGATTGGTTAAAATGATAGAATTGGAAAATGACAAATGTTGGAGGAATGTGGAAAAATTGGGACACTAATATACTATTGATGAAGCTGTGAACTGATGCAAACAGATCCAGATTGCTTTGGAGAACAATCTGGAATTATGCTTAAGAATTATAAAGCTATAAATCTTTTTACCCAGCAATACCACTATTAGGTCTGTTTCCCAATTTAATCAGAAAAAAAGAAAAGAAGCAATATGTTCTAAATGTTTATTATAGCTTTCTGTGTGGTGGCAAAGAAGTGAAATTGAAGGGATGTCCATCAATTGCAGAATGACTGAATTACCTATGGTAAATTATTACTGGGCTGTAAGAAATGATGAGCAGGTTGATTTTTTGGAAAACATGGAAAGAATTGAATGAAATAAACAGAATCAAGAAAACATTATATATCCTAATAACAATATTGTTAGAAAAGTAAATGTGCATATCTAAGTTTTTCTGAGTTATATGAATATTCAACTACAAAATACTTACAAAGGAAGATGGTATCTACCTCAAGACAAAGAATTGATAGAATTATCTATTGCATCGTTTCATACACACATCTACACACCTACACACATAAAATCTGTTTCCAATGTTGTTCTTCTTTAATTCAGGGTTGGAAAGAAGGAAGGGAAGTAGTTTGGAATTTGAATGTAACATTTAAAAAACACACACACACACACATATATATATATATATATATATATATATATATATATATATATATATATATATATATATATATTTAATAATGTATTTAAGTAGAAGGAGGAAATATACTAGTTTTGAACCCACTTTTCCTAGCTGGTGCTCCCCCATAAAAATAACAAGAAATCATTTTATAAATATTTTGTACTTGTCTGGATCTATAATATTCCCATGCTTAGCACAGTGCCTGGCACATAGGAGATGTTTAATAAATGTTTATTGATCAATTGTTTATTGGCTTTGTTTTTCTCTCCTCCCATCCTAGAATGTAACACCATTCTTGAAGGCAAGGACTATTTCATTTTATACTTTGCATTTCCATTAACTAGCGTGATGCCTGACTCATAGTCAGTGTTTAATACAAATGATTGCTGAATACATTAGTTGAAAGGAGTCTTAGATAATATCAACAAGAGAATTGGAGAGTAGAATGGGAAAATGGAAGAGAAAAGGAAGGGGTGGTCTACAGAAGCAGCAGATAATAATAAAAATACACATGCCCCTTGCCTTAATCAGTAAGTGGGAGAAGCAACAAAAAATCATAAAATATCACTTGATTTGTAATAGTAAGACTATGGTAGCTAAGTGATACAGATACAACCTGAATCAGGAAGACCTGAGTTCAAATATAGCCTCAGACACTTAATAGCTATGAAAACTTCCCCAAGTCTCTTAAACCTTTGTCTCAGTTTCTTCATCTGTAAAATGGGGACAGTTAGCTACCTTCCAAGGTTGTTGTGAGTATCAAATGAGATAATAATTGTAAAGCACTTAGCACAGTTAACTGGAACATAGTAAGCACTATATAAATGTTGGGTATTGTTGTTGTTGTTGTTAGGTTAGCTAGATGACAAAGAGGAGAGAATACTAGACCTGGAAATATAAAGACCTGACCTTCAAATCTGACCTCATACATTTACTAGCTAAGTGACCCTGGGCAAATCACTTAGCCCTTTCTGTTTCCATTTTTTTTTTCACCTGTACAATGAGCTAGAAAAGAAAATGGCAAACTGGTCTGGTTATCTTTGGCAAGAAAACCTCAAAAGGAAATCATGATGAATTAGGAAGGACTAAAAATTACTAAACAAAGATAATTAATAATATTATTACTTAATTTCTTGCCTCAATTTTCTCATCTGTGAAATTGGGCTGATGATAGCATGTACCTGGCAAGATTGTTGTGAGCATCAAATAAGATAATGATTGTAACATGCTTAGTACAGAGTCTGACACATAGTAAGTGCTATGTAAATGCTTATTATTATTATTATTATTATTATCATTATCATTTCTTTTGGACTCAGCCCAAAGATAGTTTTCTAGGCACTTATGCCATTTGTTGGATCTGTAAGGTCATTTCCTCTACTGTGTGAAATCGTAGCTCATTCAGCCTTTGAATTTAATTTACCAAGCATTTTACTCAACACATTATTATCTTCCAGGCACTGTTCTAGCAATATAAAGATATCTCTGCTCTCATGGAGTTTATATTCCATGATCAGGAATAGGAAACACCATGTTCATAGATAAGTAAATACAAAATGGCTGAATATTCCCATAAATCATCTGCAGGAGTCCACTGAACTTGCTGGAGGAACTATCTCTAATTCTGTTTTCATTGCACACATATGTATGGAACACTAACTGTCCATCAGTTACCCATCACTATATCACTGGCCCATATTCTTTTGCAGTCATACAGCTATCTGAAGGGATTGCCATGACAACCAGTTTTCCAGGAAAGCATGATTAAAAAAAAAAAAAAAAAAAAACACCCAGCAAGTGTTACATTTTGTAATGAGCATGCAATTTATTTTAAAGTTTGAATGATCATTGAGTTTATAAAATTCAAAACTGCAAAGATAGCTACTTTTAAAAACATTTGAAGTAAATGAAAAGAAAGTTTTATGTACCACAGGACCTTTACTCTAGGGATAGATTCATCTCTGTATTACTGAAATATAACACTCTCCAGTCCTACAACAAAATGAAGGGCAAAGAATCTCTGGGTAACCACAATAACAACTGATTTATTAGTCTGCTTGGCAAAAAAATAAGGAAAAAGGCAATAGTTTTTTTTTTTTAAGAAAATGGATAATTAATCTATCTTTTGTGTACATTTGAATTTTCATATGTTAGATGAACATGAATAAGAGCATGGAAGAACACTATGTAAAAGAATCAAAGTACCTGGGTTAAAGTCTTTAATCTGACATCTATTATCTATCTAAGTGATCCTGAGCAAGTCACTTAATGTCCACTCTTTGAATAGAGAATTGGATTTAGAGGAAAGCTCAGGACTCAGGAAAACCTGAGTTCAAATCCTGAAGCAGACATACACTAGAATCCTAGACAAGTCATTTAAATTCTATCTGCTGCATTTTCCTCATTTTCATTTAGTGTGATAATAACACCTATCCTCCTTTCTCCTTGTTGTGAGGATAAAATGAATTATTTGTAAACCTGAATGATAATAAAACAAAACAAGCAAATAAAAATTCTAAACTTAAGTCTCCATTACTTCATCTGTACTTGGAGTTTTTAAAATAGTAATTTTTTTCAATTACATGTAAAGACAATTTTTAGCATTAATTTTTTTCATTTTTAGTTTCATATTTTCTTCTTCCTTTCCTCACTACCCCATCTCTAAGATGGCAAACACTTTGATAATACTTTTTACAATTACTTAATACTACCTAATAGGAATGCAGTGAAGATAAGCTTCTAGTAACTATAAAGAACAACAAGGAGACATTATGTTGATAAGGAAGACATCTTCATGTTGATCAAAAGATTTCACTGGATATAGTGTAAGAGTAGTGTGAAAATACTGGTCTATGTGCCAAAGAGATCATACAAAAGGGGAAAGGACTCACATGCAAAAATATTTATGGCAGCTTTTTTGTAGTGCTAAGGAATTGGAAATTGAGTGGATGCCCATCAGTTGGAGAATGGATGAAGAATTTATAGTATATAAATGTGAAATAATGTTA
This sequence comes from Antechinus flavipes, assembly GCF_016432865.1. Lineage (NCBI taxonomy): Eukaryota > Metazoa > Chordata > Mammalia > Dasyuromorphia > Dasyuridae > Antechinus > Antechinus flavipes. Next base: position 238,805,332 of record NC_067401.1, on the reverse strand, counting down.
TTTTTCTATACGAAATGATGAGCAAGTTGATGGCAGAAAAGCCTGGAGAGATTTAAATGTGGTATTATAAGATGATTTCAATAGACTTGGGATAGAAAACATCATCTGCATCCAGAGAGAGAATTATGGATTCAGAATATGAATCTAATCACAGTGTTTTCACCTTTTTTTGTTTGTTTTTTCTTTCTTGTGTTTTTTCCCCTTTTGGTCTGATTTTTTCTTGTATAACATGACTAATATGAAAAATATGTCCAAAAGGTTTGTATATGTTCAACCTATATCAGATTTCTTTCTGTCTTGGGGAGTAAGGAAGGTAAGGAGAAAAATCTGGAACCCAAAATCTTACAAAAAATGAATGCTGGAAACTATATCTATGTGCAGGTATATGGAAAAATAAAATAGGATTGAGGGAAAAAACAGTACAGTGAAAAACTCTTGGAAAAATATAAAGACTTGAGGGAGAGATTAACAAAATAAATGATGTAAAGTATAAGAAAAAAGTATGATACCAAAAAAGCACTAGCTTTAGGTTTAAGAATTGAGATTCAAATCCCTTCTTTTATCCTTACTCTCTATATGAATTTGGACAGGTCCCTGGGCTTCAGGTTTCTCATCTATTAAATTAAAAGGGTGCTTTAGTTGGCCAGGAGGTCCTTTTCACATTTATGATGCTAATACTAGAAAGTTTTCTAACTTTAAGATGAAGAGAATTCTGGAGTAAGAATAAGAGAATATTTGAAATCTATAGAAAGATCAATCTGCCATAATCCTGAGTCTGGGAAACACAATAACAGGATGACTTACTTATTATGTATATCCAGTATTTGGGGGGCTCTTTTTAAACAGTGTTTTGGAAATAGGATTGGAATTGTTCAACACTTAATAAGCACTTTCATAAATATTTGTTAGTTGAATTGAAACAAATCTAAGAAAAATAAATTAAAATCCTGGCTCTGATGTTTACTAATTTTACAACTATGGACAACTTATTTAACCTTTCTGCCTCAATTTCAGTTAATGTTACTTATATATACCTCCTAGGAATTTCAGTTAATGTTACTTATATATACCTCCTAGGAATGTTCTAAGGAAATTACAATGTTAAGCTTTTAAATATTATATAAATGTCAGTTATTTGGGGTTTGGTTGTTGTTAATTTATTTTGTTTGGTTTGGACCTGTAATTCACTGATGTCAGTAAAGTACTCCCACTGAGGAAACTCCTTCTCACAAAACAAATCAGCAAGTGTTTTTAAACTTAGTCTTGGTTGCCTGTGGCACCAAGAGATTAAGTAATTTAAACTAGATCTCAGAGCCATTATTTCATTGGCAAGATCTGAATTTCTATCTTTCTGACTTCACTATTGCTACATTTTCTCCTGAGCTATTCTTGCTGATATTATTATTAGTTATTAGTAATTTTCTCCAATAGTCTTAGCAAAAGTCATACATAGCAAAGAGTTCAGTAGATGACTATAAAAGTGGTATCTCTACATATATTCAGAAGACAGCAGTTAATCAGCATTTAGTAAGCACCTATATTTCAGGCACTGTGCTAAGCATTTGGGGATATAAAGAAAGGCAAAAAACAGCTCTTGCCCTCAAGGAGCTGTAAACTGTAAGCCTGGGGAAGAGGGGGCAGATAACATGCAAATAGTTATATAAAACAGGATTTATACTTATTTTTTCAGGTACATACATGCAGGAACAACAACTATCAATGACAATTCCTTTGGATGCCAAGGACCACAGTAGAATAAATGTGTAGTGTTTTTAGATCACAAATAAATTAGGAATACACTTAAAAAATTTTATATGGAAATTTTTGAGCCAATAATGAATACTTCAAGAATCTGAGTCTAATAATAAGACTTCTTTCAAATAAATATTCATTAACTATCAAAATAAATGTCAACTAAACATACTATGGTGTGTATCATAGTATTTCATAAAATTAGCAGTATTAAAAATAGGACTTTTATTTCAGGAAGCAGTTTGGGATCATTGAAAGACTTTTTAGTTTTCCAAATGTAATCCAGTCCTCTTTTTTTTTTCCTCCTATTCAACTCTGAGTATAGGTCATCATCCATTTACAATGTATGTCCAGAATTTGTTTACTAATAGCCAATTTAATGGGCTATGCATCTAAGTGCATCTCCTTTAGTGATGTGACATGGCTACAAATTGTGGGAAACCATAATCAGTAAAGATTTAAAGTTGTGGATGACCCAAATGGCAGGGGAAAGGCTCACGGTGAACATGAATAAGTTGCAGCATTGTTATCAACATTGGGTTATGCATAAGGCAGGCATAAAATAATGCTGTCAAACTCAAATGCAAGCCATATATTGACTTAGAAAACTGAAAATTAACATTATCTATGTTGGATTGTATTTTTATTTATTTTATAAAACATTTTCTAATTACATTTTAAATTGTTCCAGCAGGATCACTTGCAGATGTCCTAAAGCATAAGTCCTAAAGCAAGATAGTAGATGGATAGACTGTGTACAGCAAGAATTTATATTCATGTAAGCTTACAATATCTTCAGAATATTGGGTATACTTTATATGTAAAGTTTATGAGAAAACATGGAGAGTAGTCACACAAGTTAAGGAGAAATGAATTAATGGGTTTTGATCTGTAGCTTTGGAAGGAATGAGCACATCAATTCAGGTAGTTCAGAGGTACAATGGATGAAGTCCTGGACCTGAAATAAGTAAGACCTGAGTTTAAATCTGGCCCCAGACACTAAATGTGTGAGCTTACTAAGTCACTTAATTACCATCTACCTCAGAGTCCTTTTCCATAAAAACAGTGATGATAATATTAGTCCCTATCTCTCAGGGTATTCTGAGGATAAAATGAGATGATGTTTGTAAAGCACTTTGTAAACCTTAAAGCATTATGTAAATACTAGCTATCATCAGTATAATTATCATCAGTAATTAATGAAATAAGAAATTTTAAGAAATCTAAGGAAAGTATGGAGATTTTGAATATGTTGAAAATTAATCACAAAATTTTATACATCCTAAAGAATGGGAGATAAGGCAGATAGACTTCTAAAATTAGAAATAGCTAGTTTGAAAATCTTCCCTGAAACTTAATAGCTGTGTGGCCATGAGCAAGTCAGTTAACATTTCTGGTGTTACCATTTCTTCACCTATAAAATGAAAGTGATATTATCTGTCAGATACTTTACAGGGCTATTAAGGGGCTCAAATGAGATAATGTGTGTAAAGTGTTTTTATAAACTTTAAAGGGTTTTATAAAGATTAATAAAAAGAGTTTATTCTACATAGTCAGCTGTGTTTTTTGTAGGAAAAAAAAGACATACATAAGAAAATACATGAAAAAGTTAGGAACCATTGGTATTAGTTGAATTCTCTCACTTTATAAATGATGAGAATAAGTAGATTAATCCATGAAAAAGAACTATTGTTTACTTTGTTACAAACATTGTGATGGGATCTTAGACTGAACCTTATACATAATCTCATCTAACTTCTTCATATCATGAATGAGAAAACTGAAGCACAGAGAAATTAATTGACTCACCTCAAGGTTACACATGTAATAAGCCATGAAGCCAGTAAATAAGATAACAACTCATAAATTCTAATAAGATATAAGTCCAGAACATTGTCTTAGTAATGGCTCTACCATTAACTAATTATATGGCTTTGGGCTTCTATGGGATGTTGAAAACAGAAAATTTTTCATCTAGGGCCAACTTTCTGGTGATGAGTTTTCTGTCAGTGGGATCATGCTCAATACCTTTGGGGCTTGATAGTCTTATCACAGCTTAAACTCCATTGTCACAGCCTTCAAGAATTCAGGGTCAATTCCAAAGCATAATAAGTCATCTAAGAAGGATCTTTGTCATTACAAATCATGGAATATCATGACTCCTGAAAATTCAGAATGGTACTTGATTTGAAAGTTAATGAAAGATGCACAGTGGAGGTAAGCAGGTTTTAACATGTTTCCAAAGATGTCTTATTAAGCCAAAAGTAACATAAAGGACATTATAAAAAGCATATGTGGTTGATATAAGGGGCTATCAAATCTAAAAGCCACAAATAACACATGGTCAGTCAATACAAGGATAATTTTTGAAAACATTAAAAGAATCAGTGATGCAATGAGTAGGTCCTCTGAAGAGGATTTATGGAAATATATGTCAACCAATTAATCAGCAAGCATTTATTAAATATATCCAATGTGTCAAGCATTGTACTAAGTTTGGAGAAAAAAAAATGAAACCAATCTCTGACCTCAAGACCTTATATTCTAATGAATATAGAAAGTTAGGTAGCACAGCAGAATAAAACTCTACACCTGCAATCTGAAAGACTTGAATTCAAGTCTGGATTTAGATACTGATTAGCCATATGAACTTGGACAAGGCACAATGTCTCACTGCCTCAGTTTCCTCATCTGTAAAATGATGATAATAATAATACCTACTTCCCAGGGTTATGGTGAGAATTAAGTGTGATAATATTTGCAAAATATTTTGTAAAACTTAAAGCCCTATCTAGCTACACAATGATGAGAACAGAAATTGATATCTGTATCTAAATGATATTGGACATATTTACTTTTCTGGCTCTCAGTTTTTTTATTATTGCCAAAATAAGGAACTTGGACTAAATAGATCATTTGAAAGGCCTTTTCCAATTCTAAAATTCTATGAGCAACTTACTACATTAATTCATGAAGAATTATTATCTAGTTCATTGATATATATGTATATATACAACAATAAATATGGATATATATAAGATATCTACAACATTGTACAAATTTTGCACTATAGCAAAGCTGTCAATAATCTCTCATGAGTAAGAGCTTTGCAAGCCTATTTTTACATATTAAAAATGGGATGAAGGTTATTACATGAGAAATAAGGATGAATGGTCATAAATTCAGTATTGAAGAACATAACATTATTAATAATAATGAAGAAGATAGAAATAACACATTAATAAAATTTTCAGATATTACTAATTTGGGAAGTTCTGATAACATCAATGGGGACAGTAAGTAATAAAAACAACAGATGGATCCAAATAAGCTGGAAATGTGAATCAGTATCTAAAATGCCAGACACATTTCAGAAACATATATTAAAAACATCTATATCTTCCATTATCTATTTGCCCTCAGACAGGCCTTTGAATTCCCATGGGCCTATTTTCTTATCTCTAATATAATTCTATTATACTTAAGTCTGATGTCCTTTCAAGATCTAACATTCATTGATTTTGGGTGTTTATGAAATCATAGGCATTTTAAAGGGAATGGGTGGTGCCATTTCCATGGCAATGGAAAAGAGTTTTTGAGCCTCTGGTCCTGAAAACTCATGAACATTAAGTGTAATATGATAAAAACACTGACAACGGTAGTCTGAATAATCTCAATAAATGAGAGATTGTTAACTTGAGCCAGGAGTTTTTAATCCTTCTCATCTTAACTTTGGGGAAATTACCCCTGAAATATCTCATTCATTTTTGATTACCATGCAACCAAAAGACTACTGAAAAACTGGAGAGCTGAGAAAAGCAATACAGTATTGAGCAAATTGATTTATGAGAAAATATTATAGGAGCTAAATATATGCTGCTTTTCTAAGTGATGACTAAGGAATGATGACAATCTATAAATATTTGAAAGGTGTAAACATCCAGCAGGGGGAGGAATTATTTAGCATGCTATAAAGAGTTATAATTACAACTAAGGGAATGAAACTAAATAACTTAGATGAAAGACTTTCCAGCTGCATTCCCTTGAGGTCCTGGGGATTGGTAATTGAAGTGACAGGTATTTTCTTATTTGAGACAGCATAATCCTTTTTGGCTATGTTTGATATATTTTGTATTTTGTTACTTACTTTGATGGATGTATAAGCTCATTGGGAGTCAGTACTTTGTCCTACAGCATCAATAGCAATATATCCTTGGTTCTTGTCCATATCATCCCATGAACTGCCATAGAAAATATTATGGAGGGATGGAAATTCCTTCTAGATTTCTTTATAATTACAGGTAACAAATTCTAGTTATTGGTTACCCCTTACTTTTGGCAAGTAACTGATTTACTTTTTATTCTATTCATAAATTTCTCTGATCTTAAATTTCATGCCATTTCTGCACAGTTCTTCATTGACAATATGTTGCAGTTCACCCACACCCACCTCCTGCCTCTTGGTTGTTCTTTGAATAATCCTCAATTTTCTTTCAACTAATAATTTGGTATCAAATTCCAGAATATTTCAGTCTCTTAAATAAGATCCATAATAACTCAAAAGAGTATAAAGTAATTATCTATTCAAGAAATAATAAATGAATGAAAAATGCCTAATACATATATATATGCTTGGATGGACAATCCATACAGCTCATACATTAGTAAATGTTCAGCAGAGACTGTGTATAGACAATGAACTGAACTCAGAACTGGATAGGAAGAGGTTAAGACAGAATGTCTTTGAAAAACTGTATAGTGCTTCTACTAATACCAAAATTCTCCCTGAAACAAAGACTTGTTATTTTTTGTTGTTTTTTAAAAAAAAAAAACAACAATGATTCTGTATGACTGGAAATCCCAGAATATAATTCAAAAAATTATATAAATGCAATATTAGGTACATAAATGTTAAATACAAAGAAAAAGAATTAAATGGTTCATTGTGTATTGAATATTGGCTTTTGGATAATCAAGCCAATTTGTAATATATAATGAGAGGTAGAAAACACAAAGAAAGTTGAGGGATAATACCAAAACCTTATTTTACTAAATTTTTTTTTTAATCTTCTTTTCCACAAGACCTATTTCCAGCAAGAAATGCACTGAACTTCTGATAAAGGATTTTTTTTTTTTTAAGTTTCTAAGCAATTTGGAGGGACAGTCTTACTTAAATGAGACAGGACAGTTAATTAGTATGTATCATAGCCCTGTTTGACTGTTCCATGATCACATGAGCTGTTTTTTAACTAAACTTTATAATTATATTAAACTTTTTAATTTTTTTCATTCACTGCAACAAAAAAGTACACTAAATTCTTGTTAAAGAAATCAGTATGTTATAGGCATTTAACAATGGCTATCTACTTTTTTAAACTCCTCTCCCTCTTATGAAATCTAAATCTTTAGCCCAAACATCTATCTTGAACTTCCAATTTCTACCATGAATTCCAGTGTAATATATCATATCCTAAACATTCCTACCTGAAGGCATCACTGTCACTTCAAATTCAACATATGTAAAGCTGAATTAATTAAGCCAATCTAGAAGAGAAATGAGGGCACATCTTGTAATCATTGTAACATGAATTATCATGCCAGACAGAACACTTTTTATATACCCCTGGAGGCAATTGGAAGCCTTTGGAGTTTATCGAGTAAGGTGGTGATGAGATTAGACTTATTGTAATGTATGAGTGAAGAATGGATTGGAATGAGGAAAGACTTAAATCAGGCAGACCCAGCAACAGGTGATTGCAATAATCTGGGTGTGAGGTGATAAATCTGCCCTACAATGCTGGCAGTGTCAGACGAAAGAAGGGAGCAAATTCAAGATATGGTGACATCAACAGGGTTTAACAACAGATTGGATATGGAGGTTAAGAAATATGAGGAATCCAGGATGACTCCTAGATTCTGAGCATGAGAGAATGGGAGAATGGTGGTGTTCTCTACAATAATTGAGAAGGTATAAGGGCGTGAGATCTTAGGGGGAAAGACAATGAGGTCAATTTTTAACTTATTAAGATGTCTTCTAGACATCCAGTTAGAGATATTTGAAAAGCAATTGGAGAGTAGAGGTCAGTAGAAGTTAAATCAAGATAAGGAGATTTGAGAATCATTAGCATAGAGATAGTACATTTGTGGGTAAGATCAAGAGGGTGGGCTATATGTAAGATTGAAGTAGGGGAGATGAATAGCTCACTGAAGCTGAATAGCCTGAAGAACTAAGTTATTTAATATGGGAGAATCAGTATGAATATTGAAGTCTCCTAGGAAGGGTAGGATGAGGGGAATGGAAAAGTTATAGATAATAGCTATCAGGATTTTGATTGGGTGGTAGATATGAATAGCATGCATCTCAAAGTGGCAAAAGGGAGCAAGGATTATTCTATCTCCCTCACCTTGACCAATGAGCCAAGAAGAATGAGTGAAGGTATAGTTAGAACTAGGAAATGGGTTCAGGGAGGTTGTATCATCAAGGGGAGGAGAGGTTTTATAAGAGCTAGTAAATGGAAAAGATTTAAGATGAAGTTTGTTAAGATAAGTTTGTTGCCTATGGAACAAGTTTTCCAGAGGGCACAGTGGAAGGGCTGAGTGAAATCAGATTGAAACTTTGGGGCAGTAGGGTTGAGGAGGGTAGGAATGAAAAATCAGATGGCAGGGCATATGAATTAGAATTTGAATAATCTAAAGGAGTTCAGAGTCACTGGGATGTGAAAGAATATGACCAAATGTAAGAATGTTCATCATTGGATGGAAGACTACTTTTTCTATTGCTTTTCTTTGTAGTGGAGATTTCTGTGCAGTGGAATGCACATCCCATTTAGGAGATTGGGCTGGCATCTGGAGATAGACATTTCCTTGTACTAGCACAAATGGAAATGGTTACTTTGGGGCAAATAGAATGCCTTGCTTGGCCCCCAATGACCTTTCCTCTAGTGACAAATTGAGCCCAGCAGGAAATGGAAGGCTCAAAGTATTATGACAAAAAATCCTACATAAATTTTTGCAATTATTCAAGGTAAATTTAAGATCTTTATCTCCTCTCCCACATGTTGCTCCCACCAGAAAACACAGAAACTTCACACCTAGTCTAGTATCACTACCTCCCAATGAAAGCACATAGTTCTCTAAACTCAAATGAAAGTTGCATTTGCAAGCTTAGGGAAAAAAACCGAATCAGTAGCAGTGTTTATGGGACTATACCTGTAATTTCTTGTGACAGGGAACTTCTAGATGAGGAAATACTCTCTACTACCATAGATCAGCACCTTTTTTACAACTTACTATCTTAAATATTTCCCTAGAGTTTTGAAAGGGTAAATGACTTAGAGTCACAAAACTAGTAGTATATGTCAAAGACAGGATTTGACCCAGATCTTCCTGGTGTAGAGGCTAGCTTTCTATCTACTACACCACTACTGCTTCTGAAAATAGTTTCCTTTACAAATACTTAAGTTTGCAATGTTTCAAAATATAGAACAGATTTATTTATACAATAAAGGATAAAAGACAGGGCTTACCTCTGAGCCCAGGAAGAATCTTACAATCTCTGTCATTTAAAATACTTCCTTAGACTGGAACCCCCTACCTTGCCCCAGTGACCAGAGGAAAGATGAGCTTCACTCTCCACATTGATGTTATGTATCTCATTGTTCTTTTTTTCACTGTTCCCCTTACCTGTCATCAGTAGTATTTTTTTCATCTTTCATTTATTTTACGTTTAATTTATGAAATAAAACAAACATTTCCATTATAATAGAATTTTACCAAAAAAAAAAAAAAAAAAAAGATGATTACACATGAAAGTGCGAATCTCTTGTGTACAATGTTAAATAGATATTAGTTATCATGTAAATTTCTTTTTTCTTTTCCTCTGCTCTACTCCTCCCCCAACCCTTATCTCCCATATATCCCCTAGAGATGGTTACTTTTAGGTGTCCATTGCTCTTTTGCCAACAACTCTTCTACCATAAATGATCAGCCAACTTCCATTCCCACAGGATCCTAGAAAACTGCTCTCTGAGGTCCATGTTCTCCCTTCCTAACAGGCTTTGATTTTTCTTACCTCTTTTCCCCTTTGCTCTTTCCCTCACTGTTTGGAACTTCTCCAGATGATAATGCCAGTGATCAAGCAACTGGTTACTAAAGTTCCTCAGTGGACAGTAATTCAGCTGAGTGTCTCTGGCCTAGCTAAACTTTCTGTTCAAAATGTTTTCCACTTCTGATTAGGTCACAGTGAGTTCCAAACCATTTCTTACCTCTTCTCCTTCAACACCTGGAAAGTATGCCTACGATCTCATACATGGTCATGGATTACATTAGGATCCTAGCAGATATCATTTGTTACAGTAAAGGCAGATAGGTAGTGCAATGATTTAGAACACTGGACCTGAAGTTAGAAAGATCTGAGTTCAAATCCTACCCCAGAAATTTAATATCTATGTAACCCTGAGTAATCCTCTTAATCTGTCTGCCTTGTTTTCTCATCTATAAACCCGAATTTGTTATAAAGATAAAATGAGATAATATTTGTAAACATTTCGCAAACCTTAAAGGTCTATGTAACTTCTAACTATTATTATAATTCAAATTGGCATGGTTAAGTAGAAAACAGTCAGATGATGTGGGTTGAATTACTGGCTGTATGATTTTGGGTGAATGATTTAATTTTACTTCAGTTTACTCAGCTGTAAAATGAGAGGCTTGGACAAGATAATATCTGAAATTCCTTCCACAATAAAATCTATGATCCTAAGTGATTCCTCTATGAACATCTATAGTTCTTCTCAAGGTTTTCAGTAGCACCCAGAAGGTGGCAGCATGAGATACTTTCCAGAGAAAAATATCTGTCGCCGACCCAGGCTCAGTATTACAAAGGGTAGGATAACAGAGCATCCTTGCCTTGGCAGGAACTGTCACATCACTCACTCAGCCAGGCTTGGAGAACTCCATTGTAAATGTAATCAATCCAGTTCCTGCCCATCTGTCTCTTTGCACAAAAATTAGTCAAGAACGTAACTTGTCTTCTTGTCTCTGAAGAGGTCATGGAACCCTAGAATAATAGATTTAGCTCCAGAAAAGCCTTAAGAAGCCATTTAGTCTTATCTCCTCATTTTGCAGATGATGGGCTGACAACCAGAAAACTTTAATGACTTGCCCAAAAGTCACAATTACTACTAATAAATAGCTGAATCAAAATTTGAGCCCAGAAACTTGAGCTTCAAAACCTTATTTTTTTCTATGATATCACATAACTATCCCTGAAATTAGGTTGGAAACAGTGACTTTAAAGTTACCTGCTCACTCAATCATTTCTAGGCTGGATTTTTCTCAAGAGTGGAGTACTTCTTAAAATTTAGAAGTGGGAGAAAGAAACCAAATTATCTCTTAAGTTATATAAATCTCTACAGGAAAAATTCATCATAATTTTTCCAGTTATCAGAGTCCACAAGTAGCAAGAATTATAGACAAAAAGCCAGACACAGTCTCTATTTTACCACTACCTTTTTCATTAGCTAACAAAACAATAAATGAATAATACTATTTGCCAATTTCCAAGCTATAAATGCTCTCACTGAAAATTTAACTATCAGATGGACTCCACTGTATTAGCTGGCTCCAGAATACCCCTGCTTTTGAGTAGATCTGTTGTCCAGGAGATTAGAATGAGAATAAATTAGTGTTATGGTATTGATGATAATCAAACATTTATTTGTAATGTGTACTGGCCTTCTAAGTCTGTGCAGTATGCTCAGATGAAACACTCACCACGGGGATTTCAAAACATGAACGGGACTTCTATGATCATTTCTGGACTATTTTTTGTCTATTTTAAGAGCTTTTGTGGTCTTCTGGGTTTAGGAGAGAGATAGAGTCCTCTCTCATGGGCAAGTGACATGAAGCCTTCAGCATAGGTCCCTGTTGTTACTGAATCAGTTAGTAGTTTCAGCAAAAGGGTCTGACTGTCAACTTCCTGTATAGTCATGATGCTGTTTGAGTGGTCTAAATTAGTGGCTTTAAAAGAATTGTTAAGAATCCCCTTTAAATCGGCCACAGGTTTTAGGAGTGAAAGAATCCACTCATTCCCAAATTATTAGTTGCAAAATGAAAGTTTATTGTTAAATAGAAATCAGTTTATCAAGAGACTGACTTTTATAGTGGCAGATCTATGGAAAATGGAGTTTTGCATTGAGAATGCAGTTCTCAATGAACAGAAGATCCTGACAGCAAAGGGAGCTACCAAGGTCCATCTGCAAAAGACTTTCGTTGAAGGAAGTTATTGTATTGGGACTTAGTGGGGGTTGGGACAGCCCAACTTGGTTCATCTACAAGCTGCATTTCAGCTTGAGCTGGAATTTGAATAGAATAGAAGATTGCTAAGGACTAGAACCAACCCCACCTGGATCTTCTTTCCCTCGGGTGGGGTCCCTCATTGAGGCAGAGTTGAAGGAGATTTTCTCCTTCAAGGATTTTTAGAGTTTCAGGATCTCTTCTTCATTCCCCCCTCAAGCAGTCACCTCCAAATGCATTTGGGATGAAGGGGCAAAGATCTCTTCTTCATGTAACTGCTTCGAGCTGGCAAGGATCATAGAGATTTGGGAAGGGGAGGAGGGTTCCATGCCAGGAGGTGAGATGTGAGGTGTGGGGTCTGAAAACAGCAGGAGGGCATCTAAGGGGTGTTTATCCCAGTCAGTCATCCCCAGTCAATCATCCCATGTTCTCCTGACTGAAGAGCAGTTGAAAATCCAAAATTTGAAGCCTAGAGAAAATAGATCTCAGGAGCAGATTAAAAGTGGGTGTCATCCAGGGTTGAGATGATGACATACAGGAATGGGGCCTTTTGCAGGAAATGCATCAGGTTCCTTCTGTGAACTGTCTTTAAGAATGCTGATAGCCCATCTAACAACACTGAATACCAAAGAAAAATAGAAGAGAAAATGCTAGGAGCAAAAGATTAGTAAAAGTGTTAAGTCTTAGAGTCAAGCCAGGTAGGAGGCCTTAATATCTATTAGGTTTAATAATCCACTGATGTCCATTTGCTTTAAAAAAAAAAAATGCTCTGAATCCCTGGGGTTAATGGCTATTCCAGGGTTAATTTTTAGACCTCTTCAGTTAAGAGGCTTTTTCAATTAAAAACATCCATTTTTTTTGTGAGGCAGGGTCTGGGGAATGGGCGTGTCCCTGACTGTCAGGGCTGCAGATCAAGAGAAGGATGCAGTTTAAGCTTTTCCAAATCTCTTAACTGTCTATGCTTTTTAAAAAAAAATTCCTTTTGGGGGTTGGAGAAGAGAGTTGGCTCCTCAATCTCACCATAAAATCACCAAGATGATTTAAGTCAACATGAAGCTATGAGACATGGTCCTTTTGTTTCTTTCGTCCCAGTGGTGTCTATTCTTTCATGTCTTTGGTGAAAGAGTTTTAGAAATGGAATGGAATAAGCTATAAGCTTGTGAATTCTCAATAGATCTAGAAACCAGAATCCATACCAGAACCTATATTCAGCACAGCAGTGAAAAGCAATCTTCCCAGCAATGAGATTGGTAGCTAAAATATAATTTTCTGAAACAACTTCATCCATTATCTTTGTTACATTCAGAGGTGAATTTAGTAGAGTGAATGCTTTGTACCAACTGTGTTGAGTCCGCTCATACTAGGGACCAAATTAGTATAGGGGAAAGTATAATCTCCAGGTGTTGGTTGGAAGGTGGAGAAATGAATATAGGACCTTTCTTATTGTTCTTTCTTCTTGGTAAATGTCCCTTTGTAAAATTTAACTGATGATAATTGGTTAAATTGATACTGAGGTTCTAATAACTAGATAGTTGTGATTTCCATGCTAGTACCCAGGATACTTCAGAATCAGCCAGAATCAGGATAAGCAAGAGTCCTCAGTCTTTATTCTTGGTCCTTAGATGCAGGATTGAAGAGGATGGAAGCAGAATCTCTGCACTGCCTTCTCTCTTGTCTACCGCCCAAGTGTCACCCTGGCTCATCTTACTCCACCCCCTAGTCCCTCCTACAATCCTCTGTATGCACCAATCATTGAGCATCACGGATAGTGGAAAGGACAATTTTCCAAGCATATGTCCATAGAGTATTGGTCAATTGGTAGTTAGCATCAAGAGCTCGGCAGTCCTGACCTCAGTGCATTGATTCAATAGTTTCAGTCCTCTACAGATAGTATTGATGACATAAGTAAGACACTAACCATAAGTTGTGGTTGATATTAGGAAAAATTGATAACAATGAGAGTTTGAACCAATGGTATTAGGGGAAAAGATATTTCTAATCCCTCAGGGGTACCAAAGAACCCTAAAAGGGAGATGTATTTAGAAGTCCTGAGCCTAACTCTGAAATATCAGAGAGATGAGAAGCAGGAATAAAGATCCTTGAAGTTGTCAGATTCTCAATTGTCTCTGTGAGGCAACTCCCAGTTCTAGCTCATCTGTAAACTAAAATGCAAACAATAGAACACTTGCATAAGTTCTGAAGCCCACTTAGTGACAGCATCTGCTAAGAATGCTTGGGAATGCATGTAAATATTAGACTTGAACCATTGTTTTTGTTACCCCCTGTGTTAAACATCAATTCATTCAGTAAAAGTTGAGTGATATAAGAGGTGTCCAGGTGAGACTTCAGCAAAAGACACTGAAATACAAAAGAGATGACCTTCAGATTCAAAATAGAAATTCCTTATCTTTGGAAACGCTAGGAGTTTCCAGTAGTTCAGCTGCATCAAAAGAAGCCAACAAGGCAATGAATTTGCCCCCAAAGCAGAGAATACGTTTACACCTTTATTTTCAGTCATTCATCTACATAAATTCCCCAGAGCACTAAGAAAAGGAATTAATTAATTGGTACTGATTACCCTATGGAAGGCTAGTTCTCCTTAACTGAGAGAAGGGGCTTTTGATCCAGGAAGGAAATATCAAAATCTAGGATTCTCTCATTTACTATCTTTAGCAAGGAAACATCAAAATCTAGACCTCTCTCACACCTACTCTCTGGAGATGACAAGAATATCAAAATCAAGGTTCTGAGAGAGTCAAAGGAACAAGTTTTTACTGATCCTAAACTAAGGGTCATTGTCCTGGATGAAAAGAGCATTGTGACAACTCTGGTCATATAAAACACAGTATCTCTCAACCAAGCCAATGGCTAACAGTGGAAAAAACTTCAGCTGTCCATCAAAGAACAAGAAAAACTGAATGGCCAAGAGGCATACCTGATTCAGTCTGGCAGAAGCAACCCCATGTTGGAGTGACCTACTTGGCCCTGTCCAGTAACCCTTACTCAGTGGAAGAAGGACTAAGCCAGCAACATTCAAGTTTGATGAGGAGCCAGTTCAGCTACCAACTAATCTGCTTGACCCAGCCTAATAGAAGCCTGGCCCATACTTTGAAAGGATCCAGCCGAACTGAGAAGGAAAGTGACTCACCCAACACTGTGTCCCACAATGGATTTCATAACGACTTTCCTGAGAAACAGAGAACAACATGACCCTTTATTTGTAGAGCTATGACTTGCTCAGTTATGTGTATACTCTGTATATGTGCATTGTTTTTGTTATACTTTAAAACTTGTTTCCAAACATCTCTACTGTGGATTTTATAGAAAAGTGTGCTCCCAGTATTTATGGAAAAGTTGCTCTTACTAGTAGGGAGAAATGCTTTATAACTACTGCTGTGCTGTAGGGAATAGAAAGGTGCTTTTAAGAAGTTTATGATCTAGTAGGGAAAATAAAATACATACACAAGGAAGGGAAAAAAAACAAGCTATATGCCAGATGCTACACTAAGAGCTTTACAAATCTGAGCTCATTTGGTGCTTACACTTAGAACAACCATGGAAGAAAAGCTCAATTTTTCCCCCATTTTACAGTTAGGGAAACTGAAGGAGAGGTTAAGTTATTTGCCCAGAATCATATAGCATGAGTTTTCTCCAACCACTCTAGTCAGCATTGTTCTTCTTTGAAATCCTATAACACTTAGGTTCCATCTCACTTGTTTAAGCATTTAATTATATAAAACTTTATGTATTAAGATCATAGACTTTAAAACTGGCAATATTATTTAACTGTTCTATGTATATATCTTGTCTTCCCAGAAAGACCTCAAGCTCTTGGAAAACAAGAATGTTTCTATGCTTCTTTGGCCCATTCTCAATACCTAGATCCATGATAAATATATAATAGATAATTCTATAACCTTCCTCCTCACTCGTTTAAACCCTAGTCACAATTCCTTGTCTGATAGAGATACTCAATGATTTTTTTTAAAGAATGAATGAATGGGAGTGAGACAAGCTGAGATGTGAGATGGATAAAATCTGGGTCAATAATTGCTTTTGGTGATGATACCATATCTGAGTTTCATTCCACCAGCCTTATATGTACAGCACTGATTGTATGTGCTTCTGTATATCTTTCTGCTCTTCTGAGCCTTTACTTGAGTCTGACTTTAAAAACCCCTTTGCAGATAACAATGTGTTCAGGAACAGTAACTCAAAAGTTCATCATTTTATACCAAAAATTTCTGTTCATTCACAGTTCTCACTTACATTTGACTCGATGAACTGTTTACAGCAGTCTTGGTGCAGTCAAATTACTTTGGAGACCTGTCTGATCTCATGCTGAATGCGCCTTGCTGAACTAATAGAATCCCTGCCACTGAAAAACCATGTATTAAGCATTACATATTGCTACAATCCATGATGTGTCTTTGGAAAAGAATCGTGCATTTTATACAATCTGTCAAGGACAATTTCAAAATGCCTAACATCATCAATCTCTTTGACAATATCTCTAACAGTACCCATTCTACAGTAGGAATTTTGCCAAATAGCAAGATATAACCAAGATGATCACACACCTGTTTCTCTACCTATTGTTTCAAATGCATCATCTGTTGAAAAGGCAACCTAGTTTAAGAAAGGAATTCATCCTTGAAACTTATTCATCTTTAATTAAGTCAACAGATGTTCTGCAAGGTCTTTAACTGGTAAACTCATTACTTGTATTTTAAAAGAGTAAAGGAGTGGGGAAAAAGACTAAAATATAACAACAATAATTATTATTTTGATCAAAATGTTATTTTGTTACCTTACTTGACCTTTGACAATGGTTTGTGACAAATAAGAATAAGGGTTAGTAGTCATTTTGGATCATTTGGGTTAAAATATTAAGGAAATATTGGTTTGAAATAATGAACAATAGGACTGGCCTTTGGGGGTGAAATTTCCCTGTTTCTAAGGAGATTGAAGTTAGTGGATTGTTTGAGCTGAAACAGAGCTAAAACTCTACTAAAATATAATCTGGCACCTAACTAATGAACTCTAGTGACCTAAGAAATGGTAATCTCAACCAGAAATGGAGCAATGTTTTGGTGCAACTTAACAATGTGATTGGACACAAGTGGCTGCTGCATTTCCAGCTTGGGAAAGAAATATAGACAATGTACAAAAACAAAACTGTGGAAAAGAAAAATGGATAAGTGGCTAGTATGGAGAGAAATGAAGATAACTAAGAGACTCTAAAATTCTATGATTTTGATTTTGTGATACATTGGAAGCCTCATGATGTTAAGAAAAAGCAAGGAATTCACTCCTTTTAATAAATATATGGAAGAATATTGACATGATTTACACAAAATAAAATAGCACCGATAGATTGTAATCTACAAAATAATCAGAGGGGGAAGAATAACAACACCCATGAAATCATAGATCAAT
Source organism: Antechinus flavipes (assembly GCF_016432865.1). Classification (NCBI taxonomy): domain Eukaryota; kingdom Metazoa; phylum Chordata; class Mammalia; order Dasyuromorphia; family Dasyuridae; genus Antechinus; species Antechinus flavipes. Next base: position 238,787,845 of record NC_067401.1, on the reverse strand, counting down.
CAAATATTTTAAGTACCTACTACATGCCATGCATTGCAAAACAGATCCTTTAGAGAACTGGAGGCAAAATAGACAAAATACTTCATTAAATATTCTGCCTTAAGCCAATCTATTTTATCTGCCTTAAACTCCCAACAAAACTATTGAATTAATATCTATTCATGACAGATAATACATTTGTGATACTAGACTGTGAATGAATCTATTGATATTATTCTCTCAAAATCTCAGTAAGTTCAATGCTCCAAATGCATATCTCTATGGGAAAGAAACAAAGGAAATCTTAAGATGAACATATTAGAGCCTTTGATGCCAGGTTTCAAATTGGCCACCTACACTTGACAGTTTTAGAGCCTTGATTAAATATTTTATGACGATACTATTTAAGAGGAAAATGTAAAGTCTTACTCATAATGCCATCTCTTTATGTAAAAGAATCCCAAACTGATTTATCATCTACTTGAATCCTTATAGCCACTGCTAAAATGCAGCCCCCACTAACTACAGAGATAACAGTGCTTCATACTCTTAGATAAATAGCTTCCGCTGAATATTTTGTTTAAAAAAAAAAAAAACAAAAAACAGTGGCTATCTTCTCTGGAAGTATTTTTCTTTACCAGATTTTACATTTTCAACTAATTTTTAAAAAATTCTTCTCAGCTCAATCCCTCAATGTAAAATTAAAAACACATTTATGCTCAGTTACAATTCATTTTCAAACTTAAAATCTAAGGAAATTTAATGGTAAGGATGTTGTACTCAATTCTAATCTTCAGTTATCATCTTTAATAGAAAAGCATTTATCAGTTGCCAAATTAACAATGAAAAAAAATTTAGTTACTTCTCACCATTTCTGATTATTTTTTATTTCTTCCATATTTAAAATGAGCATTAATTTAATTTTGTACATCTTATTCTATATGGCTTTGGTAAATAATAATAATAACTATAATAATATGCAATCTATATTTAGGAGAGCAGATCAACAATTGACATCAGAGATACAAAGACCTGAGATCAAATCTCCTAATTGCCAAAGTAGCTATGCTATGGAGAAGTAAATCTGTTCATCTTAAAGTATCCCAGGCAATCAAAACTATGTTACAGAGAAATCACTTGTCTCTGTGCTACATGTTGGAAACAGTTTTCAGGCTGTAGGAAACCCCACCCCCACCCCAAACACACACACCACGTGCACATGCACATATGTACATATACATGTATACAAGTTTTAAAGTTATGTAGATAAGATGTAGATAATGTGTGACCCTTACACTACACCTTCTTCTCTTACTCTGAGCTGGCTTATTCCCACCAACCTGTACTCATGTTTGCAGATCTAGAAGTATGTTGGGGAAGCAGCCCATGGTTGCCATGGCTGCTATGCTACTACAATTCATTCTTAGGATCCTAGGGTAGCCTTGGTGTGGGAGGATATATATATACCTACTACTCACCCCTCTAGTTCCTGAATCTCTACCAAAGTGCTTCCCATTTACTCAAATTAGTCATATTAACAACATTAATTCATATTTTCCCCATTCCTATCATCCAACTGTAATTATCTATCACTTACTAGGAGAATCACTGAGACCACAGGTAATGAAAATATATTTTCAACAAGAGACATATCTTCATAACCTATACGAAGAAAAGAAAACAAATTGTAGACCCATATTTTAAAACATAATTCTTTTAAAAATGCTTAAATAAAATTTATTTCTGTTCTTATTCAAGGGATAATCCAGGATCCATTCTAGGAATGTATATAATCTTGTCCTATGGATGCTTCTCTTGCTGACTCACTGGTGTTATTTACAATAATATTTTCAATAGCTATGGTGATGTAAGGACAAGAAGGGTCTGGAAAACAGAGATTCTTATTTAAGATAGGGATGGGCATCTAAATGGTGCAATAGCACCAGTCCTGGAATCTGGAGGACCCAAGTTCAAATGTGACCTCAACACTTCTTAACTATTTGATCCTGGGCAAGTCATTTAAATCCAATTGCCTCACCAAAAAAACAAAACAAAACAAAACAAAACAAACAAAACAACAACAACAACAACAACAACAACAACAACAAAAAAAACAATCCATATTTAATAGGGTTGACTGACCTATTTATTTTCTATATTTTATTCCAATTTTAATAAACAAAAAAGAATGAATATTTCATACAAAAAGTAGCATTTAAAAAGATTGTTTTTAAAAAACTTGTATTGATGGCTTTTATTTTTATATGAGAGTTGTTTCTAGATATATCCATCTTCTATCTTCTCTTCTCCCCTTTAGTTTTCTTTTATTATTTTTTTTTCAAGTAGAAAGTATATATCTTCTGACTCTCCTACTTTCCCCATGGGGGGAAGAAGGTAAGGAAAAAAAAATGGAGAAGAAAATTAAACATTCCAGTATCTTTCCCAAGAAAAAGCTAGATACAATTGCAAAAGGACTGAATAATAACAAAAATCTCCAAAAGGATACATGACTTAAATAAAAACTATCAATAGATTGGAAGTGGAAAAATTCATGACTAGACAAGAGATAGAGAAGATCAGATAGAAGATAGAGAAGATAAAATGAACAATTCTGATTATCTTAAAATGTTGTGGGTTTTTTGGTACAAACAAAACCAATGTAACTAAGATAGAAAGTAAATAGTTAACTGGGCTAAATTGTTGCAATAAATTTCTTTGATGAATATCCTATCTTCAGTAGATATGTTAAAACACAAGTTTCTATTATACACATTTTTAAAAGCAAACAATAAATTTAACATGTTAGTTTCACAACTGTCCTATTGATAGTTTTTCTAGAAGAAAAACCTGGACTTTTGTTCTGTTCTCTTCTTAACATGATTTTATATGCCTCAAAAGCTTTTCTTCATTTGCCTTTCTTTTTTATTATTATTACTTATTTATTATTATTTGCTTCATCCGCAGCACTAACACCTAAAACATAAAACATGGAACATTATGAACTAAGAAGACAAATCAAGAATAATTATAACATAATATTTACTTAATAAAGACAAGAGCAGGAATAATTCAAAATATAATTGGCCATACATAAACTTTGGTCACACTCTCCCATCAACCCACATAATGTCCATGTGGGAAAATGGGGACACAGAAATCTAGTAATGAGATACATGAATGAAAAAACCTATGTGATTGGGGCAACTGAAAAGTGAATTGCAAGTCTGAATATATATTGTCTCTTTAGGGAACAGTCTATACAACATATCACTAAGAATTCTCCACGTCTGAGTCTCTCCAATAAAGTAAAAGAATATTTGAAAACACAGCACCTGACACATATTAAGTGCTATATAAATGCTAAGCATTTTCCCCCTTACATTTTTCTAGTTAATGAAGTCATTTTTCTGTCATTCTCAGGTCATTAAAGTAGTATTCATCATCTTTAGATAGCAATAACCTTAAGCCTGGGGTCTACAGAACTTCTCAGCTCTGCTTCCTTGGTAAGAAAGATAAAGCTTGGAAGCAGTAGGATATTCTCACAGGAAGAAGCAAATGTCTTTAATTCTGAAATCTGAAAACAATTTGGGTTTTGCTTTGTATAGGTTTTGAGGTGTTCCTCCCCACCCAAGCCACAGAGGGCAGTACAGATAAACCTTGAGTAATGAATGAAAATGAATGATCCCCTCCTCTTACCCCCCACCAGAAAGCCTTTTAACTCATAGCCCAAGATTTTCTTTTTTTGTCTAATCAGCTTCTTCATACAATAGAACTTTCTTTGGTATAGTGTATAAAGTGCTGAACTTGGGGTCAGGAAGATATGAGTTCAAATATTGCTTTAACCATTTGTTAGCTCTGTGACCATGAGCAACTCATTTAACATTGTTGAGCCTGCTTCTTAGATTTCCTCATCTATGAAATGATGGAACAGGATATTATGTGACCTCTTTGATAACTTCCAGTTTAAAATCTATGAACTCATTACAATAAAATCACTTCTCTACATCAGCTTAAAAATTTCTCTATCAGTTATACTCAGTTCATGTTGGTTTACAGATGAAGAACTGAGGTAAACAAAATTAAATTACTTGCTCAGGGTCACACAATTAGTAAGTTTCTGAGACCAGATTTGAATTAAGGAAGATGAGTTTTCCTGACTTCAGGTCTGGCACTCTATCCACTGTAGCACTAGCTGTTCCTATATATGGGTATGTATATGTATGTATACATATATACATATGTATATATGAAATCTTAGGTATATATTTTATGGGTATAGATATAAATAGAAATATTAAATAATATATAGAAACATTCTGCATATACATAGAACTACATATGCACATATATATGTTCACAAAACATAGAGATGAAGCATAGTATAATGGATAGATGTTTTGATTTAAAATAAGGGAGACCTAGACTTTAGTCCTGGCTCTGATAATTGCTAGCTGTGTAACAAAAGCATTGCTGAACCCATGGCAGGTAAAACCAAAATATTTAAATGGATTGTGATATGGGTAAAGGGAGGACATTCACACCAAATTTAAAACTATGAGCCACAACCCATACATCATATAAAATGAAATCATGTAACAACAATGCACTTTCATACAAGGAGAATGGTATTGAGATAATACTTTAAACAATTTTTTTATATTATCACATATGACCATATCCCAATAAAAGAATTAAAATAATGTTGTTAGAGATCTAGTGGTATGAATTCAGAATAAATGGGCAATAATAAATGGGAATTACTTCTAAAAACTAAAAAGATTTTCAAAGTAGAAGAATGTTATGAGGTTACAGGGAAGAAAAGAAAAGGGTATTGTTAGATCTTCATTTGTAGTTTGTATATGAGACAATTTGAAAGAAGTGGTAAAATAAAGGAGAGAGGAAGAAGCCAAGAGAATGAGATGAATAGAACAAAAGGGAGGAATCAAAGAGAATGAAGCTAGTGAGGCTCATGTAAAAGAATCATCTGTATACTGGACAGTGGGGAACCTGGTATCAAGATACCAGGAATTGGCAGCAAAGGTAATGGAGGAAGAAAGATGACCTTGTAGGAAGCATTTTTGGTGGGAGGTAAGAGGAAAGAAAAGAGAAACAGCTAAGGACAGGGAACAGATGGTACTAATGCTAGAGCCAAAAAAAAAAAAAAAAAATCAGAACATAAGCCCATGAACTGAGGATCTTGGCAATAGAAGATGGGAAGAAGGGGGAAGAAAAGAGAAGTAGGAATAAATGACAGATTTGATCAATGTTAAAATGGGAAAGAAGAAGAGAGCTGTGCAATTGCTGTGATTTTAACTGTCATTAATAAAATATGGTCCATAAGTCTAGAGCCCCTCAAAGGGCAACCTAATTTTCATCTTTCTGTCCCACTCAAAAATATGACACTCTGATTTGGAACTATGCCCAAAGAGCTATGAAATTGTGTATATCCTTTGATCTAGCAGTGTCACTACTGGATCTGTATCCCAAAGAGATCAAAAAAGAGGTGAAAGCATATTTAACCTTTATTGCTGTTACAGGGAGGGGAGGAAAGGGAAGGGAGAGAGAAAAATTTGGAACACAAAGTTTTGCAAAGGTAAATGTTGAAAACTATCTTTGCATGTATTTTGAAAATAAAAAGCTGTTATTTTAAAAAAGAGGTGAAAGGACTTACATGTGCAAAATGTAGCTCTTTTTGTCCTGGAAAGGAATTGGAAATTGAATGGATGCCCATTAGTTGGGGAATGGCTGAATAAGTTGTGGTATATAAATATAATGGAATATTATTGTTCTATAAGAAATCATGAGCAGACTGATTTCAGAGAAACTTGGGAAAATTTACATGTACTGATGTTGAGTGAAATGAGTAGAACTAGGAGAACATTGTATACAGTAACAAGATTATGTGACAATCATCTTTGATAGACTTGGCTCTTCTCAGCAATACATTGATCCAAGAAATTCCAATAGACTTGGGATGTAAAATGTCATTTGCATGTGGACTGAAGCGTACTATTTTCACTTTTTTTTGTTTGCTTTTTCTTTCTCATAGTTTTGCCTTTTGTTCTGATATTTCTTACACAAAATGACTAATATGGAAATATGTTTAAAATGATTATACATGTGTAACCTATATCAGATTTCTTTCTGTCTCAGGGAGTGGGGAGGTAAGAGAGGAAGGAAAGTAAAAAATTGGAACTCAAAATCTTACAAAAATGAATGTTGAAAACTATCTTTACATATAATTGGAAAAACAAAATACTATTTAATTTTTTAAAATGTGATGCTCCATTCCTTCAAACTTAGAGAGAAGCCATGGTCCTGTGCATACTGAGTTATGTTCCCCCCGAATCCTTGTAGTTTCATCCAATTTTCATCATTTATGGTCTTAAGCAAACCACTTAACCCTTTGGGCCCAGTTTTTCTCATCTAAAAATGAAGGGATTAGATTTAATGACCTCTAAGGTCTCTTCCAACTCAAACATGTTTAAAAATATCACGTTGGTAATTCAATGGAGGATGCACTGGAGATGGAAGAAGCTTGAGAAAAGGAGTTCAAATATGGGCTAGGCAAAAGATGACATAGGACAGGTGGTCACCACTTGAATATAAAGAAGGAAAAGATATGAGAGCTTTTATGAAAGTAAAATTGACCATTGATTCATATGTGGTGGTGGGGAAAAGAAAAGGACAAAAAATGACACTGATGTTAACGACCTGAGGAGTGACTGAAATAATTACTGTACCTTGGACAGAAAAAAAGTCAGAAGATAAATGATTTAGGGGGAAATGATAATGAGTTTTGTTTTAGATGTTTTGATTGATTGGTTATCTTGTGATTTCATTAAAACAAGAATTCAAAATTAAAAATATTATTATGTTTTGAGTGAACAAAGAACTGTTTTTTTAAAGAAAGTGACGCGAATTTTTCTATTATTCAAAACATATGTGTGAAATGTGATTTTCTGCTGCATCTGTTATAAAACATGATGTTGATTTAAATTAGGGTAGTTGAAAAAAGAATAAAAAGTAGCAATATCATCAATGGCACTGTGCTTTGAGAAATTTTGTGCCAACAAAGCCTATTACATTAGTAATATTATTACTAAATAAATATTATAAATCATAACTATAGAAACTATGAAGGATTTTATCCATAAATATATATGTGTAAGTATGTATATATATATATCTTATATTATATATTATCTATTTAATATATTAAATAATAAAATTCTAATAAGCTGTGGCTATATTTTAGATAAAATATATGGTAAAGTAATTATTTACATCATATTCATTAAGGAAATGTAGGGGAGAAGAATAATTTTCTTTAAAAGAATAGTGTAATCACCTGTTAGATTGGCTAGAATGATAGAGAAAGATAATGTGGAATGTTGGAGGGCATGTGGGAAAACTGGTACACTGATACATTGTTGGTGGAATTGTGAATACATCCAGCCATTCTAGATAATGATTTGGAACTATGCTCAAAAAGTTATCAAATTGCATATCCTTTGATCCAGCAATGTTACTACTGGGCTTCTATCCCAAAGAGATACTAAATAAAGGACCTATACATGCAAAAATGTTTGTGGCAGCCCTCTTTGTAGTGGCCAGAAACTAGAAACTGAGTGGATGCCCATCAATTGGGGAATGGCCAATAAATTGTGGTATATGAATATTATGGAATATTATTGTTCTGTAAGAAATGATCAGTAGGAGGATTTCCGAAAGGCCTGGAGAGACTTACATGAACTGATGCTGAGTGAAATGAGCAGGACCAGGAGATCATTGTATACTTCAACAACAATACTATATGATGGTCAATTCTGATGGGCATGGCCCTCTTTAACAATGAGATGAACCAAATCAGTTCCAATCAGTAGCAGTAATGAATTGAACCAGCTAATACCCAGCGAAAGAACTCTGGGAGATGACTATGAACCACTACATAGAATTCCCAATTCCTCTATTTTTGTCCGCCTGCATTTTTGATTTCCTTCACAAACTAATTGTACACTATTTCAAAGTCCTATTCTTTTTTGTACAGCAAAATAACTGTATGGTCATGTATATATATATATTGTGTTTAACTTATACTCTAACATATTTAACATGTAGTAGTCAACTTGCCATCTGGGGAAGGGGTGGGGGGAAGGAGGGGAAAAGTTGAAACAAAAGGTTTTGCAAGTGTCAATGCTGAAAAATTACCCATGCATGTATCTTGTAAATAAAAAAAGCTATAATTAAAAAAAAAAAAAATAGTGTAATGTCCTGACTAGCTTTCTGGAGGGCCTTGGGACCACTCTTGGCCTCAGCAGAATAATCACCATGAGAATAGTTAGGAATAAAGTCCCTTTGGACTTTTCTTTATTGTCTCCTTCAGTCTCCCAGTCTACACCAGTCAGTCAGCCAGTCAGCAGTCTGTATATCTCAGTCTCTGCTACAACTTCAATCTGACTCTGACCTCTTAAATACTCTATTACAATTAAATCAGTTCATCATACTGAGTATAAGTCAATCATTATATCACTAGAGAACCAATTATTTCATCAATTCCACTGAGGGAATATCTTGTTGTAGGATTAAATCAATCATACTGAGCCTTAAGTATACCTTTTCAGAGTTCCTGCCCTCAACAGAGTAGCATTTTTTAAATAAAACTATTGTGTCATGATGGCTCCAAGAAACAAAGTATAACAACAGTTATGGTTAGTAATGGAGAAAGTTCAGCTTTTTCTTGAAAAAAGAGTCTGGTAGACTACTATACTTACAATCAGAAAGCATCTTATCTAAAGCTAGAAGGAACTTCAGAGGATATCTAGTCCAAACCTTTCATTTTTACACATGAAAAATTTAAGACCTAAGGAGGTGCTCAGTGTCGCACAAGTAATATTAGACTATGAACTCCAATCAGAAATTCATTGGATAATAAAATACTTTTATTTGCAAGTAACTTAATAAGCAAGACATTTGAGCTGTAAAACACAATCAGAATCCCTCTATTGCAATTATAAACTACACAGGAAATCCTTGATCAAATTCCTAAAATTCAGATCTGTGGTAGTGGTCAGATTGCCAGACTTTAATAGCCAGAGGCAGCATTTTATCCAGCTCTAAAAACATTAGGCCATGTTCCTTCAAAGTCCCAGAGTCTCACTGGCACATTCACTAACACATAGAAGCGGGGGAGAAAGGAGAGCAGGGTTGGAGAGAATAGAAACTCCACTAAATGTGTTCTCTTACTGATGTATATCCAGGGTATTCTTATGCACTCCTACCCTGGCTTGCTTGACCTTAGCATACCTTGAGAGAAAATTAGCTTTCTCAGTTTTGTTTTTTTTTAAAGAACTTCAAATAGTAGACTGTTTAGGAAAGAGTTATGATTATACAGCGAATGAAACTTCTCAAATAATCAACCTTCAGGGAAAGTGGGATTATTCAATCCCACTGTATCATTTAGTTTTGTTTTGCAGCCTTCCCAGACTTTTTGACCGAATGTTTCTCTTTTCAAAGCCTACTAATATTTTTCCAAGAAAAAAGTTATAAAGACTGTTAATAATACTGGTCCAGAAAAATTTCCTGAAAATGCCCCAAACTTGACAAACATATATAATTACAACCATTCTGATTTCAGAGAAGGATGTCTCTAGTAGACAATTCCAGAGATCTCTGCTTGATCCTCTGCTTTTTAGTCAATGAACTGATAAAATATAGATAGCATATTTAACCTATCAGCAGATGATACAAACTTAGAAGTGATAGAGAACATTTTAAATCCATACTAGAATCTGAAAATGAGATAGAAAATTCAGATGAAAATTTAAAAAGACAAATGTAAAATCTTATTTCTTATTTTTAAACCATATTTGCAATATAAACTTGGCTAAAGAATGATTTTTTTGTAAAAGTATTAGCAGTTTAAGTGGATTGTAAGCTAAAATATCAGTCACCAATATTATTTGGATATTTTGTCACTCTGTTGGCATAATTCCAAATTGCTTTCAAAATAGCTATACTGATTCAAAGTTCTTCCAATAATGAACTAGTAAGCCTATCTTCCTACAAAACTCCCACATTAACTATTTCCATCTTTTGTCATCTTTGCCAATTATCTGAGTGTGGGGTGAAACCTTAGGGTTGTATTAACTTATATTTCTCTTCTTATCAGTGAGCTAAAACATTCTTTCATATCATTATTAATAGTTTGCAATTCTCCTGGGAACTGTTTGTTCAAGAGGCTTGATATTTTGGATAAGGCCTGCATAGTGTGGAAATTCTCTTACATTTTACTTTTAGAGGATAGAAGTTGGATTTGGGGGAGTTTGGGAGTTTTTTTAGATAATTTTTTTCCTCAATAGTATTTTATTCCAAATGCATATAAAGATAGTTTTCAACATTAATTTCTGTAAGATTTTTTTGTTCCAAATTTCTTCCCTTTCTTCCCTGCCCCATCACCAAGATAGCAATCAATCAATATAGATTAAACATATATAATCCTTTAAAGCAAATGTCTATATTTGTCATGTTGTACAAAAACATCAGACCAAAAAGGGGGAAAAACCATAAGAAAGAAAAAAGCAAACAAAGAAAAAAAGGTGATGATACTATGCTTTGATCCATATTCAGTCCCTATTCTCCCTCTGGATGAGGATACCCTTTTCCATCCCAGGCCTATTGGAATTGTCCTGGATCACTACATTGTGAAAAGAGCTAAATTTACCACAAATATCACATACCCTTGGTGTTACTATGTTATTGTTTCTGCTCACTTCACTCAGCATCAGTTCATCTTAAGTCTTTTTAGGTTTTTCTGAAATCATCCTGCTCATCATTTCTTATAGAAGATTTCATTACATTCATATACCTTAATTTATTTAGCTATTCCCCAACTGGTGAGCATCCATTCAATTTCCTATTCCTTGACACTTCAAAAGGAGTTGCTACAAATATTTTTGCACATATGAATCCTTTTCCATCTTTTATGATATCTTTGCGATACAAACCTAGTTGTGACTGGATCACTATTGGATCAAAAGTTATGCACAGTTTTATAGCCTATTGAGTATAATTCCATATTGTTCTCCAGAATGGTCGGATCATTTCACAACTCCACCAACAAAGCATTAATGTCTCACTTTTCCCACATTCCCTCCAACATTTATTATTTTATTTTCCTGCCTTCTTATCCAATTTGAGAGGTGTGAAATGATAACTCAGAGTTATCTTAATTTTCATTTCTTTAATCAGTAGTGATTTAGAGCATTTTTTTATATTAGTATAAATGGCTGTAATTTCTTCATTTAAAAATTGTTTGCTCATTTCCTTTGACCATTTATCAATTGGAGAATGACTTGTATTCCTAAAACATTGACTTAGTTCTCTATATATTTTAGAAATAAGGCCTTTATCAGAAACACTGGCTGTAAAAATTGTTTCCCAGCTTTCTGCTTTTTTTCTCATCTTGGCTGCTTGGCTTGCCTTCTTAACCTAAAGTAATTAAATCTACCTATTTTATAGCAATGCTTTTTGCTACTGTCTCAATTTTTGTTTGTACCGGTAAGTCAGATCTTATCATATGTATGGCTATTAAGTTCATTCAATTCTATGGTGATAGCTAGAGGGATTGTCTTTCTAGGCCTGGAGTTCACAAGTCTCACAACCCTAGTGTGTTTCCTACCATGATTATGAGTTACTTGGCAACCATTTGCTTTTATAGAAAAGATATTTAGGGTATTTACTAAGAGGTATGAAATAAGCACAGTTGGTACAAAATAGCCCCCCAAAAATCCATGACTCATTTTTCTTCAAGAATAGACTCTAGGGGAAAGTAGACTCATACAAAGAGGCCATATAGCAAACTGATAACTCATAGTTTCACTCCTTACAAGCGTACTTAAGAAGTTCCTCTTATATGTGATATATTCTCTTTTGTGGACTTTTTGTAGAGATTTAAAGCTTCCTATAGTTTATTCTTGGGTCCAGTGCAAACACTATCACCACTCATTGGTCTTCCAGGGAACAATGGTAGGATACTGACAAGATGATGGAAAATACCAAATTGTCTAAATCCTTCAAACTTAAAAAATCTATTAACCAAGGGGGAATAAGAGGAATTGGTAGAAGTCATCAAGGTCTTCCTTTCCACCCTCTTCAAGAAAATCCTAGGATGGGGTGGGGAGGTGATGGGGAAAAGTGCTAACTGAAATGTTCTCTCTTCCTTTGCCACTTCCTGGAATTCAAATATTCTGTATGTGCTTGAAAACTTGGGTTCTGAACTGTTTCTCTACTTTTTAGATAAACAAGAGAGCATGATTTAGTTTTATTTGCTAATCCAAATATTCTCCCTTGTCAATGTTATTCCAGTTTCTCCAAGGACATTTTGTACTTAATCTAAAATGTTTGATTGATTGGCTGATTGAGATTTATTCTCACTTTATTAATATATCTGGGCATTTCATCATTAACTCTGAGTAGAATGAGGTAAATTGACTTATTTATTCAATCAACCCCACTTTTAGGTATTTAAGGCTCCATATGTACACAATCTCTGACCTCAAAAAATAATCTATGATAAAACAGTTCAAGGTACATTGACATGTGTAAATTATTATATTATCATAGATTCCTAGAAGTGGAAAGTATTTCAGAGGTCCTACAATATAAATAGCATGGCACAGAAGGAAAAGTGATATAATAGACTCTGGAGCTAGAATATCTGGGTTAAATCCTTCCTCTAAGGCTGTCTTATCTATGTAACCTTGACCAAGTCATCTGATTTCTCTCTCCCTCCCATTTCTTCATCTGTCAGATCACAGAATCAGCCTAGATAGCCTTTGAGCACTTTTTCAGCTCTAGACCTACCATCTTGTGACTGGGGATTAAGAAAAAACCAAGATCAAAGTCACCTCTGACATTTATTAGCTATGTAACCATTGGAAATTCATTTAATCTCTTTGAGCCTCAGGCTCTTCATTGGTAAAATGTGTCTAATAAAATCTGCAGAACCTACTTCATGGATCAAATAAGATAACATCCACTGAGTGCTTTACCAACCTGACAAGATTGAATAAATATGAAATTTTTGCACATACTGCATACTTGAAGCATGATATCCTATAGCCCAAACAAATACTCATAGGATCTCTTCTTAAAGACTTCAATGGATGGGGAAATCACTATCTACTAAGGAAATCTATTTCATTTTCACAAAGTTCTAGAAGATTTTTGTTATCATTTAATATTTTTCCCAACAGGCAAGTAAAATAAGTCTAAGCAACAGAACAAGCTTTCAAATGATTAGAAAAAACAATCAGGTCCTATGTGGTCATTTCTTCTCCAAGCTAAAGGGTCCCAATTCCTTCAAGTTATTTTTATATGGATTGATTTTTATTCTCTTACATAATAGTGAGTCCTCTGAGTTCACTCTGACTTGTCAAATGTCCTTTTCAAATGTGGCAGCCAGAAATGAAGAGACTATCACCTCGCCCATCCTAAGCACAATATTTCTATTAATGTAGTCTAGGTTGACATAGCTTATTTCTGGCTGCTGTTTCATACAGTTGATTCCTATGGAAATTGCTGTCACTAAAATTCTCAAGTCTTTTTTCTTCTCTATGACTTTACAGCCAGAGCTTTGTCATGCTTTATTTGTCATTTTGGTTTATGCAGGGATAAACAGGTAAATGTTTAACAACTAACTCTTGGGCAGAAATGGAAGGAAAGATATCCATGATGCATTTTTAATTTTAATCTGCATTATTAACTTCTTACCATAACCTTCTTGGGTCTAGACAGGTAACAGAAACAACAAAAATATATCAAGTCCTGCTCTGTAGCATTTTTCAATTTCTAAGTTGTACACTGAACTATCTGCTCTCATATGCCAGTATGAGTTGATTCTAGAACTCCCCTGATTTTATGTTTATCTTTACTAAATTTCACTTTAAGAAACTTGGTCTAGCTCTAGGCTGGTGAAATCTTTCTGGATTCTTATTTTATCATACAATGTATCAGTTATCCTCATTAAAAAAAAAAATGAAGCAATCATTCTACCTATGTCCTCAATCACTTCATTGATAAAAATATTAAATATATGAACAAAGCAAAGAAATAAGAACAAGGAAGACAAAATATATACCTATAATGACTCTAAAGAAAACTACACAAAAGTTGTTGAATTCATATCAGTCATGATGACCAATTTTGGTCTCAGAGAAGAGTTGATGAAACACTCTTTCCTCCTTTCAATAAATTGTCAGGGAATTATTAAACAATCTGCAAACATGCTTCACTTTAATTCTCTACCATCGTCTCATCTACTGTCCCATGGAAGAGACCAGAAAGCATATCCTGAGGGACTTTATAAAAGGCTATAAGCTTTATAGCCTTTTACATCAGGATTTTGGCCCAGATATCCCAATAATTTGATTGGAGAGATTTTCCTATGGCCCACTATATCTAAGCAGCTCCAATTATGCTTTCCTTTATTTCATGGCTAACTTCTTGTTTGCTTCCTGTCTGTTTCACATTTGCAACCCCACTCCTCAAACACATATACACATCTCTTTCCAGTGATGAAAGGGTTTATTCTTTGTTTACTTATTTATCAGATGTGTGATTTCTTTTTTTCTTTTGCAAAACACAACATTGGCCTTTACTAGTATTACTTCACAGGTTCTAGTTAACCATTAATTGCCATAGATCTGCAGTCAACTATATCCCTCATATTGCTTTTCATTGAAGATAATATCTCAAACATTATTCACCATTTGATCAATTAATATTTCACTTTATTTTTTTCCTTTTTATTGTATAAGTTTATTAATTTTTATACATATTGCTTTATGAATCATGTTGGGAGAGAAAAATCAGAGCAAAAAGGAAAAACCATGGAAGAGATTAAAAAAAAAAAGAAAGAAAAAAGAAGTGAACATAGCATGTATTAATTTACATTCAGTCTCCTTAATTCTACTGGATGCAGGTGCATTTGCTGTTCAAAGTAGATTAGAATTGCTTTGGATCACTGACTTACTGAAAAGAACAAAGTCTTCCATAGTTAATCATCTCACATTCTTGCTGTTATCATGTACAATGTATTCTGGTTCTGCTTGTTTCACTCAGCATCAGCTCATGTAAATCTTTCCAAGCCTTTTTATAATCAGCTTGTTCATATTTTTTATAGAACAATGATATCCTATTACCTTCATGTATCATAACTTGTTCAGCCATTCTGCAAATAGTGGGCATCTACTCTTTTTGCAATTCTTTGCTACCACAAAAAGAGCTGCTACAAACATTTTTGCACATATGAGTCCTTTTCCCTCTTTTATGATTTTTTTGGATTATAGACCCAGTAATGGCACTGTTAAGTCAAAGGGGATACACAGTTTTATAGCTCTTTGAGTGTAGTTCTAGATTGCTCTCCAGAATGGTTGGATCGTTTCACAACTCCACCAATAATTCATTCGTGTCCCAGTTTTCCCACATCCCCTCCACTATTTATCATCTTTTCCTGTCATTTTAGCCAATCTGAGGTATGTTATCACATCAGAGACCATTCACAACCATACCCTCAGTCCATGTAATGCCCCACTTTGTCTAACCCAGTGTTAAGACGGTTCTCAACAGTTACAAATAGTTATTTCTCATCTAGGGATGTAAACAGTTTAAACTTTAAATATATATATTTTTCCCCTATTTTATCTTTCAATGGTTCTCTTGCATCCTGTGTTTGTAGATTAAATTTTCTGTTTAGCTTTGATTTTTCAATAGAAATGACTGAAAATATCTTACTTCTTACCTGAAAGATGATGCTGAATCTCACTGAGTAATTAAACTTGGTTGTAATCCTAGGTCCTTTGCCTTCCTGAGTGTGGTATTCTTGACCCTCTGATCCTTGATTGTAGAAGCTTCAAGATCCTGGGTAATCCTGATTATTGCTCCTTGATATTTGAATTGTTTTTGTCCAGTAGCTTGCAGTACTTTTCCTTGAGATTACAGTTTCAGAGTTTTGCAACAATGTTCTTTGAGGTTTTCCTTGTGGGATCTCTTTCCAGTGGTTATGGGTGGATTTCAATGAGTACTTCCCCCTCTGTTTCTAGAATATTAGGGCATTTTTCCTTAATGACCTCTTTAGAATGCTATCCAGGCTTGCTTTTTTTGGTCATGGCCTTCAAGTAGGCCAATAATTTTTAAATTGTCTCTTCTGGATCTATTTTCCAGGTTGGCTGTTTTTCCAATGAGGTGTTTCACATTTTCTTCCATTTTTTCATTCTTTTTAGTTTAACTGATTCTTGCTGTCTTACAAAGTTATTAGCTTCCATTTGAAAGTTGTAGTTTTTAATGTGTAATTTTCTTCAGTTATCTTTTGTATCTTTTTTCCATTTGGTTTATTCTATTGTTTAAGAAATTGTTTTCTTCAGACAATGTTTTTCCTTCCTTTTGAAAATTGTTGATTCTCTCATGCATACTTCTCATTTCTTTTTCATTTTTTCTTCTACTCTCTTATTAGGCTTTTGAAGTCTTTTATGAGCATTTCCAAGAAATCTCTTTGGGCTTGAGACCAATTTATATAACTCTGTGAGATTTCTTCTGTGGACATTTTGTCCTTGTCTAAGTTGGTGTTTTATTCTGCCATGTCACTATTGTAGCTTTCTATGGTCAAGGTTCTTTTCTGTTTCTTGTTCATTTTCTTTCCTTTTCTTTTGGTATTTCTGCTTTTTTTTAATTTTTGAGTTCTGCTCCTGGAGTAAAAGGGGCACTGTCATAAAGCCTCCTGTGCAGCTCTGAGCCTTGGCTTCGAGCATAAGGGTCTCTTATGTTTGCAGGGGGTAGCCTGCTCTGTTCAGGAAACAGCCTGGTATCTCAGAGTTTGCCTTCTGCTCTGAGACTGGAAGGGTCCTAGTTGCTGATTTTCTGTGATTAAAACCCTCTCACTGGCTTTCCCAGACTCAATCTGAGCTGGACTGAACACCTTTTTCACCCCAGTGAGACAGACTTTTCTTGAAGTTTTTTCAATCTATGGGACACTGATACATTGTTGGTGGAAGTATGAATAGATCCAACCATTCTGGAGAGCAATTTGGAACTATGCTGAAAAAGTGAACAAACTGTGCATACCCTTTGATCCAGCAGTGTTACTACTGGGCTTATACCCCAAAGAGATCTTAAAGAAGGGAAAGGGACCTGTATGTGCAAAAATGTTTGTGGCAGCCCTTTTTGTAGTGGCCAGAAACTGGAAGCTGAATGGATGCCCATCAATTGGAGAATGGCTGAATAGGTTGTGGTATATGAATGTTATGGAATATTATTGTTCTGTAACAAATGGCCAACAGGATGATTTCAGAGTGGCCTGGAGAGACTTATATGAGCAGAACCAGGAGATTATTATATACAGCAATAACAAGACTATATGATGATCAATTCTGATGGATGTGGTTCTCTTCAACAACGAGATGATTCAAACCAGCTCTACTTCTTTAGTGACAAAGAGAGCCATCTACACCCAGAGAGAGGACTGTGGGAACTGAGTGTAGAACACAACATAGCATTCTCACTTTTTCTGTTATTTGCTTAAATTAAGTTTTCTTTCTCAGTTTTTCTTTTTCTTCCTTCTTGATCTGATTTTTTCTTGTGTAACAAGATAGCTATACAAATATGTATACATATATTGATCTAACATATATATTTCAACATATTTAACATGTATTGGACTACCTGCCAGTTAGGGGAGAAGGAGCAGAAAATTTGGAACAAAAGGTTTTGTAAGGGTCAATATTGGAAAAATTATCGGACTTCCGGTTAAGATGGCGGAGAGGAGGCTCACAGTTGCATAAGCTCCGCGCTTTCTCTCACTATCCACTTCATTACAAGCCTCTGAATCAATGCTTGACTGAAAAAAAACCCACAAATAGTTACCAAGAGAAGCCATCCTTGAGATCCGCCAAGAAAGGTCTGTCTTTACTGGAGGGCTGGGGCGGTTTTAGATCGGGCGCAGGCTGAGGGCAGCGGCAGTGAGAACACGGGAGCAGAGCTGAGAGGGGGTGGGGAGTGATCGCAGCCATCTCTGCGGGGAGAGCTTCGCTACAGGTTTGGAACCTGCAGCAAGTCAACAGCCCAGCAGAGAAGCTAAAAACACCGGGGCTGAAGAATACAACCGCAAACAGCTGGAGTCTCTCAGGACCTGGCCGCCCCCCCCCTTCCCCCCTCAGTGACTCAGCACGCTCTGGGATCTCAGAGCGCAGGCGCAGCACAGTCCTGCTAGTGCCTCACTGCTGCCCCCTGCAGTCTGTAGAGGAAGCTCGATAACACACCCAGCCCCCCCCCAAAGAAAGACTCCAGTTTTTTCTGTTTTTCTTTGGTAGTTTGTCTCTGATTAATAGACAGAATGAGCAAGAAGCTGAAGAGGACTTTAACCCTTGACAGCTTCTATACAGATAGAGAGCAGACTCTAAATCCTGAGGAGACTAAAAACAGGCAGTCCCAGGTGATTCCCCAAAGGAGGAGATCGTCTGTTCCTCAGCACAGATGAACCTCATAGAAGTGATTAAAAAGGCTCTCACAAAGGAGCTAGAAGAAAAATGGGAAAAGAGTCTGGAGAAAGTTAAAGAGAGAGTGGATAAAGAAGTAAAATCCTTGAAAAATAGGATTAGTGAACTGGAAACAGAAAACAGCTCTCTAAAAAACAAAATTGGCGAAATGGAAAAAAATTCCACAGAACAAAAGAACTCAATTGGACAATTAGAGAAAGATTTTAAAAAAGTGAGTGAAGAGAATACTTCACTGAAAATCAGAATTGAACAAGTGGAATTGAATGACTCGAGGAGACAAGAAGAATCAGTCAAGCAAATCCAAAAAAATCAAACAATGGAGAAAAATGTGAAATACCTTCTGGGGAAGACAACAGACCTGGAAGACAGATCCAGGAGAGACAATCTGAGAATCATTGGACTCCCAGAAAAACATGATGAAAAAAAGAGCCTGGACACTGTCTTCCAGGAAATTATCAAAGAGAACTGCCCAGAAGTCATAGGAACAGAGGAAAAAATAAACATTGAAAGGATTCATCGATCACCCACTGAAAGGGATCCTAAAATCAAAACACCAAGGAATATAGTGGCCAAATGCCAGAACCCTCAGATGAAAGAAAAAATATTGCAAGCGGCCAGAAAAACCCAATTCAAGTATCAAGGAGCCACAATAAGGATCACCCAGGATCTGGCAGCATCCACATTAAAAGATCGAAGGGCCTGGAATATGATATTCCGAAAGGCTAAGGAACTTGGTATGCAACCAAAAATAACTTACCCAGCGAGAATGAGCATCTTTTTCCAGGGAAGAAGATGGACATTCAACGAAGTAAGCGAATTTCATCTATTTCTGATGAAAAAACCAGAACTTAACAAAAAGTTTGATCTACAAATATAGAACTCAAGAGAAATCTAAAAAGGTAAAGATTAATCTTGGGAACTATATTTTGACTATATAGATGTATAAAGAATACATGTATACCTTGTTCTAGAAATTGATGTGGAAAGGACATTGTACCAGAAAAAGGGTAAAGTGGGGGTAGTACATCTCATGAAGAGGCATAGGAAACCTATTATATCTGAGAGAAAGAATGGAGGGGGATGAATATAGTGGGTATCTTACTGCCTTCAGAATTGGCTTTAAGTGAAAAATCTTAAGACATATTCAATCTATGGTGAAACTTCTCCCATCTCATTGAAAAGTGAGAAGGGAAAAGTGGAAAGGGAAGGAATAAGCTAAGCGGAAGGGAATACGGGAACTGGGAGGGAAAGGGGTAAGATGGGGGAGGAACTCTAAGGCGGGGGGAGGGACACTAAAAAGGGAGGGCTGTGAGAAGCAAGGGGTGCTCACAAGCTTAATACTTGGAAGGGGGGGAAAGGGGAAAGAAGGGAGGAAAGCATAAACCGGGGTTAACAAGATGGCAAGTAATACAGAATTGGTCATTCTAACCATAAACGTGAACGGGGTAAACTCCCCCATAAAGAGGAAGCGGTTAGCAGAATGGATTAAAAGCCAGAATCCTACAATATGTTGTTTACAGGAAACACACCTGAAGCGGGGAGATGCATGCAGGTTAAAGGTAAAAGGTTGGAGCAAAATCTACTATGCTTCAGGTGAAGTCAAAAAAGCAGGGGTAGCCATCCTGATCTCAGATCAAGCTAAAGCAAAAATTGACCTAATTAAAAGAGATAAGGAAGGACACTATATCTTGCTAAAGGGTAGCATGGATAATGAAGCACTATCTATATTAAACATATATGCACCAAGTGGGGTAGCATCTAAATTCTTAAAAGAGAAACTAAGAGAGCTGCAAGAAGAAATAGACAGTAAAACTATAATAGTGGGAGATCTTAACCTTGCACTCTCAGAATTAGATAAATCAAACCAGAAAATAAATAAGAAAGAAGTCAAAGAGGTAAACAGAATACTAGAAAAGCTAGATATGATAGATCTCTGGAGAAAATGTAATGGAGACAGAAAGGAATACACTTTCTTTTCAGCAGTTCATGGAACCTATACAAAAATTGACCATATATTAGGACATAAAAACCTCAAACTCAAATGTAGTAAGGCAGAAATAGTAAATGCATCCTTTTCAGACCACGATGCAATGAAAATTACATTCAACAAAAAAGCAGGGGGAAGTAGACCAAAAAATAATTGGAAACTAAATAATCTCATACTAAAGAATGATTGGGTAAAACAGCAAATCATAGACATAATTAATAACTTCACCCAAGAAAACGATAATAATGAGACATCATACCAAAATGTATGGGATGCAGCCAAAGCGGTAATAAGGGGAAATTTCATATCTCTAGAGGCCTATTTGTATAAAATAGAGAAAGAGAAGGTCAATGAATTGGGTTTGCAATTAAAAATGCTAGAAAAGGAACAAATTAAAAACCCCAGTCAAACACTAAACTTGAAATTCTAAAAGTAAAAGGTGAGATCAATAAAATTGAAAGTAAAAAAACTATTGAATTGATTAATAAAACTAAGAGTTGGTTCTATGAAAAAACCAACAAAATAGACAAACCCTTAGTAAATCTGATTAAAAAAAGGAAAGAGGAAAATCAAATTGTTAGTCTTAAAAATGAAAAGGGAGAACTCACCACTAACGAAGAGGAAATTAGAGCAATAATTAGGAGTTACTTTGCCCAACTTTATGCCAATAAATTCGACAACTTAAATGAAATAGAAAAATACCTCCAAAAATACAGCTTGCCCAAACTAACAGAGGAAGAAGTAAATATCCTAAACAGTCCCATCTCAGAAAAAGAAATAGAACAAACTATCAATCAACTCCCTAAGAAAAAATCCCCAGGACCAGATGGATTTACATGTGAATTCTACCAAACATTTAAAGAACAATTAACTCCAATGTTATATAAACTATTTGAAAAAATAGGGATTGAAGGAGTCCTACCAAACTCCTTTTATGACACAGATATGGTACTGATACCTAAACCAGGTAGGCTGAAAACAGAGAAAGAAAATTATAGACCAATCTCCCTAATGAATATTGATGCTAAAATCTTAAATAAAATATTAGCAAAAAGATTACAGAAAATCGTCACCAGGATAATACACTATGACCAAGTAGGATTTATACCAGGAATGCAGGGCTGGTTCAATATTAGGAAAACTATTAGCATAATTGACTATATCAATAACCAAACAAACAAAAACCACATGATCATCTCAATAGATGCAGAAAAAGCATTTGATAAAATCCAACATCCATTCCTAATAAAAACACTTGAGAGCATAGGAATAAATGGACTTTTCCTTAAAATAGTCAGGAGCATATATTTAAAACCATCAGTAAGCATCATATGCAATGGAGAAAAACTGGAACCTTTCCCAGTAAGATCTGGAGTGAAGCAAGGTTGCCCACTATCACCATTATTATTTAATATCGTATTAGAAACACTAGCCTCGGCAATAAGAGTCGAGAAAGATATAAAAGGAATTAGAGTAGGCAATGAGGAAACCAAACTATCACTCTTTGCAGATGATATGATGGTATACCTAGAGAACCCCAGAGATTCTACCAAAAAGCTATTGGAAATAATTCATAATTTTAGCAAAGTAGCTGGCTACAAAATAAATCCCCATAAATCCTCAGCATTTTTATACATCACCAACAAAACCCAACAGCAAGAGATACAAAGAGAAATTCCATTCAGAATAACTGTTGATACCATAAAATATTTGGGAATCTATCTACCAAAGGAAAGTCAGGAATTATATGAGCAAAATTATAAAAAAGTCTCCACACAAATAAAGTCAGACTTAAATAATTGGAAAAATATTAAGTGCTCTTGGATAGGCCGAGCGAACATAATAAAGATGACAATACTCCCTAAACTAATCTATTTATTTAGTGCTATACCAATCAGACTTCCAAGAAAATATTTTATTGATCTAGAAAAAATAACAACAAAATTTATATGGAACAATAAAAAGTCGAGAATCTCAAGGGAATTAATGAAAAAAAAATCAAATGAAGGTGGCCTAGCTGTACCTGATCTAAAATTATATTATAAAGCAGCAGTCACCAAAACCATTTGGTATTGGCTAAGAAATAGATTAGTGGATCAGTGGAAAAGGCTAGGCTCACAAGACAGAATAGTCAATTATAGCAATCTAGTGTTTGACAAACCCAAAGCCCCTAACTTCTGGGAAAAGAATTCATTATTTGATAAAAACTGCTGGGATAATTGGAAATTAGTATGGCAGAAATTAGGCATGGACCCACACTTAACACCATATACCAAGATAAGATCAAAATGGGTCTATGACCTAGGCATAAAGAACGAGATTATAAATAAATTAGAGGAACATAGAATAGTTTATCTCTCAGACTTGTGGAGGAGAAAGAAATTTGTGACCAAAGATGAACTAGAGACCATTACTGATCACAGAATAGAAAATTTCGATTACATCAAATTAAAAAGCCTTTGTACAAATAAAACTAATGCAAACAAGATTAGAAGGGAAGCAACAAACTGGGAAAACATTTTCACAGTTAAAGGTTCTGATAAAGGCCTCATTTCCAAAATATATAGAGAACTGACTCAAATTTATAAGAAATCAAGCCATTCTCCAATTGATAAATGGTCAAAGGATATGAACAGACAATTTTCAGAGGATGAGATTGAAACTATTACCACTCACATGAAAGAGTGTTCCAAATCATTATTGATCAGAGAAATGCAAATTAAGACAACTCTGAGATACCACTACACACCTGTCAGATTGGCTAAGATGACAGGAAAAAATAATGATGAATGTTGGAGGGGATGCGGGAAAACTGGGACACTAATGCATTGTTGGTGGAGTTGTGAACGAATCCAACCATTCTGGAGAGCAATCTGGAATTATGCCCAAAAAATTATCAAAATGTGCATATCCTTTGATCCAGCAGTGTTTCTATTGGGCTTATATCCCAAAGAAATACTAAAGAAGGGAAAGGGACCTGTATGTGCCAAAATGTTTGTAGCAGCCCTGTTTGTAGTGGCTAGAAACTGGAAAATGAATGGATGCCCATCAATTGGAGAATGGCTGGGTAAATTGTGGTATATGAATGTTATGGAATATTATTGTTCTGTAAGAAATGACCAGCAGGATGAATACAGAGAGGCTTGGAGAGACCTACATGAACTGATGCTAAGTGAAATGAGCAGAACCAGGAGATCATTATACACTTCGACAACGATATTGTATGAGGACATATTTTGATGGAAGTGGATTTCTTTGACAAAGAGACCTGAGTTTCAATTGATAAATGACGGACAAAAGCAGCTACACCCAAAGAAAGAACACTGGGAAACGAATGTGAACTATCTGCATTTTTGTTTTTCTTCCCGGATTATTTATACCTTCTGAATCCAATTCTCCCTACGCAACAAGAGAACTGTTCGGTTCTGCAAACATATATTGTATCTAGGATATACTGCAACATATCCAACATATAAAGGACTGCTTGCCATCTAGGGGAGGGGGTGGAGGGAGGGAGGGGAAAAAAAATCGGAACAGAATTGAGTGTCAATATAATGTAATTATTAAATAAAAAAAAAAAATTATCCATGCATATACTTTGTAAATAAAAAGCTTTAATTTAAAAAAAAAAAAAAAGGTTTTTTTCAGGTTATCTTAAGCTGGAGAGAGGTTCCATTTCATCAGACTACATTCAGAGGCTTGGTTTCATGTGGTTTTCCAGGGATACTGGGAGAGTTCAAGCAGCTTACTGACTTTTTGGATATGTGACTCCCAAATGAGGACCTCTTTCTATTAAAGTAAGTTAGAACCAAGAGGCACTAAGAGGATAAGTGTTTTGCCTAAAGTCACCCAGTTAGTACTTGTCAGAGTCAGTATATGACCTCACCTCTTCTTGATTCTGAGACCAGTTCTCTATAGTTTCTTTTTCTAGAACCATAATCAAATCATTATGTGTCTACTTCCCTAAAGCTCCATTCACCTATCATAGCTAGATTTCTTTTTTTTATATATAATAATATCTACAACAACAAAGTTGAAAATATTATTTTGTGATCCACATTCAGTTCTCTTTCTGGATGCAGATGACTCCCTCCATCACAAATCACTGGAATTGTCCTGAATCATTTTATTGTTGAAAAGAGCCAAGTGTTTCACAGTTGATCATCACATAATCTTGTTTTTTCTGTATACAATGTTCTCTTGATTCTATTCACTTCACTTAGGATCAGTTCATGTAAATCTCTCCAGATCTCTCTGAAATCATCCTGCTGATAGTTTCTTATAGAGCAATAATATTCCATAACATTCCTATACCATAACTTATTCAGTCATTTCTTAGCTGATGGACATCCATTTAGTTTCCAGTCATGGCTAGATTTCTAAAGCATAAAATTCCACTCTGTCTACTATTTCCTTATTTATGATATCTCCTTCTATAGAATTTAAGTTCCTTAAGGTCTGGAATGCCTTTTGTTTGCATTTTTATCCCCTACTCTCTCTTCTCCTCCCCACCATGGTATGATTCTGGTCTTTGTCATTTCCAAATCTACCTAACAGTTTAGCCAAAGACCTCTATTTCTCCATATTTTCTTTAAGTACATAATAAGGGACTTTAGCCAGTTATTTTGCTGAAATCTAAGGATGCAATGTTTATCTTCTCCATGATCTGCCAGCCTAGTAACCCTGTTCCAAGAGGAAATGAGGTCAGTGTAGCATAACTCGTTCTTCAGGAACTCATGCTGCTTCCTAATGATCACCATTTCCTTTTCTAATTGCTTCTAAGCCATGTCTTCAATAATCTGTTCTAATTGTTTTTTTCCCAGGATTCAGTATTAAGCTTTCATGGAGACAGTTTGAAGGATCTACCTATTTTCCCTTTTGGAAAACTGACAAAATATTATCCTGCCTCCAGTCTTACAGCACCTCTCCTATTCTTCAAAATTCCTCAAATTATTGAGGGCATTGACATTCCCCAATATGTGTGGTAATAACTGTGGTTAGATGTGGTTTCTGCCCTCAAATTTACTAACAAATACATTAGATTTTATACATACATACACACGCATATACATACACATATGTAGATAGGTATAAACAGATTTAGGAAAGAGTTCATACAGAGATTGCAAAGGACATACAATAAATTAATATATAGGTACAAAAATGAGAGCAGATTGTTTACAATCAGATGGTGAAAGATAGCAAGTCATTTTGACATAATTAAATAAGGATTTCTGGAGGGAATAAATTTTGCATTTAATTCCAAAGACATGAAGAATGCTAAAGGCATGAAAGAAAGAAATCCCACATTTTGAGAATTACAATGATAATTTTACAAATCCTTGATACAATGGGCAGGAGAAAGAAGATCTATTTGTTCTTGTCTCTGAGTAGTGCTGGTAAAAGTTTTGATAAGAAAGGTAGTTAAAATGGGGATACTAAACTGAGACTTCTGTGTTTTGATAGGCTGTTTTGTACTATGTTTAAATTTAATTAAATTTACATTTGATTTAATTTGCTCCTGCTGTTACCTTAATCAGGGAGGCAGGGAGAGGAGGAGAAAGCCAGCAGCTGCTATCATTAGCCCTAAAGAGGGTGTTACTTTCTCTCCTACCCTGAGGCTGCCTTCAGGAATTAGATAAAGGCAGAAATATGTTCAACTTGTGCACTACAAAATTAGAAGGAAAAAAGAAACAAGCATTTATTAAGTGACTAGCATGTGCCTAATCCTGTCCTAAACACATTACAATTATTATCTCAGTTGATTCTCACAACCCTGTAATGTAGGGTACTATTATTATTATTCCCATTTCACAGCTGAGGAAACTGAGGCAAATAATAACTTGCCTGAGGTCATGGAGTGTCTGAGGACAGATTTAGACTTGCTCCAATTGAGCTGCAGAATGTCTTGAGAGTAATGCAGGCAATGAGAAGGAGAAAAGCTCCAGAGGATTCTGATTTCTTGTATGTCCAAGTTTGCATTCCCCAAATATTGTGTCTGACCCAGGAGAATTCAGTCCAAGCACTGGCCTAGGTTGTCAGATGCCTGAGGGCTCAAACACAGAGACTATCAAAGGAAAATTACAACTTGTTTTTCAGAGGATAGATTTTATTATATTCAGAGTATGTGTACAACACACCCCAGCAGCAGATATTGGGAATGTGTAACTTGCACAATTCAGCAAAGAATATTTTTATGTTACACAACACAAAGGGGAAAATATATGCTTATCATATAAAAAATAAGGTAATGGCAATTTTGTGGTACAAGATCAACAAAAGCAGGTCCTCAACAAACCAATATTTCACTCTAATACTAACTAGTTCTGTCATTTTAGCATAATCAGAGAATTATTTCCAGCCTTCCACAGAAAGAAATATTGTTTTATATATGTATATATGTCTATATGTATATGTACATACATATCTATTTATATTTACAAGCATATATGTATATTGTGATTATGTGTGCTTGTATACACATACATACAACACAGATAGAAATTTTTCTCAAATAGAAAGCAAGAAGCCCAGAATGGACAGATTAAAATTCATAGTTCTTAAATCACATTGTGGTGCTTTACTCAATAAACCATGCTGCTTGTAAATATGATTTTGTATTTTAAGGGAAAGAACTAGAAATAAGTGAATATCTAGTCTGGGGTAGACTAAACTATAAAATTTAATTCACGATGAAAAAATGTAAGAGAAGGAACAAAATAAGCATTTCACAGCATATAGCATTACAGGTAATCATATATGCTACTTTTATGGTGAAAAAAATTGCTGAAACATTCAAAGGGAGAAAGAAAATCCCAGAGAATGAAATATGAAAGATCAAGAGGAAGAGAGGAAGCCAAGGAGTGAGGTGGTTGGAGAAATAGTGGAATTGGAAGGAAGAGAAAGAGAAAGGAAAAGGAGAAAGGATCAGAGACAGAGACAGAGAAAGGGGAGAAGGGAGGGAGAAAGAGATGGCAAGGAGAATCTTTGAATCTTAGAATTAGGAGGGATTTTAGATATACTAGTTCTACCTCATTTCTAAATCTTTGGAAACTTAAGGGAAATTATTTATCCAAAATAGCACATTAATAAGTCCGTTCTTATTAATGTGCTTATTAATGTTATTTTGGATAAATAATTTCCCTTCAGTTCCCTTCAGAATCTTGTTCTAGATTCCAGGTCTTCTAGCTTCTGACCATTGCTCTACTATATACCACATTATATTCTTTCAAATTCTTATAGTAGATCATAGTTTAAAAGCACAATATTTTTGTCCCAGTGATCTTAAAGCTTAGAACTTTAGATCTAGAAGGAAAATCTGTGCAAAATGTTTGTCATTTAACAGATATTTACTAATATCAAATTTGTTCTGCATAAGATGAGCCCAAGAAAAATTACATCAATTTTGTTTCAAATGCTAAAGTGATTGTTAAAAAAGAGAATCTAAACTAATGGCTTTTGTAACATGATAAGGCTTTCTAATATAATAAACATTTCACTTATCTGGTTAGAAAATTTGTATTTATACACACACACACACATATTTTCGTGAGGCAATTGGGGTTAAGTGACTTGCTCAGGATCACACAGCTAGGAAGTGTTAAATGGCTGAGATCAAACTTGAACTCAGGTTCTCTTGACTTAAGGGCTGATGCTCTATCCACTGCGCCACCTAGCGGCCTCTATATTTTTTTAAAAGACAAACACAAGGATATTTTTCATTGGTCCCAACTTTTTTCTTAAATTTCTTTTTATTTACAAAATTTTCTCCAGTAAAAAAGGAAAATTAGTTACCCATCTTTTCTGGTAATTTAGCTAATATTTTCAGAATTGCACCTAAATGACTCTATTTGTTTTTCACACATTAACAGTCAACTGCTATCCTCTTCAAGAAGGAAACCTCTTTTAAAAAAAAAAATTATAGCTTTTTATTTACAAGTTATATGCATGGGTAATTTTTCAGCATTGACAATTGCCAACCTTTTGTTCCAGTTTTCCCCTCCCTCTCCCCACCCCTTTCCCCCATATGGCAGGTTGACCAATACATGTTAAATATGTTAAAGTATAAGTTAAATACAATATATGTATACATGTCCAAACAGTTATTTGCTGTACAAAAAGAATCGGACTTTGAAATAGTGTACAATTAGCCTGTTAAGGAAATCAAAAATGCAGGCAGGCAAAAACAGAGGGATTGGGCATTCTATCTAGTGATTCATTGTCTTCTCCCAGAGTTCTTTCCCTGGGTGTAGCTGGCTCAATTCATTACTGCTCTATTGGAACTGATTTGGTTCACCTCATTGTTGAAGATGGCTAGGTCCATCAGAATTGATCATCATATAGTATTGTTGTTGAAGTATATAATGATCTTCTGGTCATGCTCATTTCACTCAGCATCAGTTCATGTAAGTCTCCCCAGGCCTTTTGGAAATCATCCTGCTGGTCATTTCTTACAGAACAATAATATTCCATAATATTCATATGCCACAATTTATTCAGCCATTCTCCAATTGATGGGCATCCACTCAGGGAAACATCTTTTTTAAAAGGTAAGAAAATACAAGCAGAAGTACATTTCAATGCATTTTACAAATATTTCCAGGAGATTTTGTGATATGATGATATCCTCCCCACCCTTGAGATCAGACTTTTGCTCAACTCTTATAACATGTTTCTTTCTGAAAACATTATTTGAAAACATTATCCCATGAAAACAGGAAAAATCAGTGATCCAGAAATAAAAAGCTTCAAGAGAAAGTTTTCTTAGTGAATACAACAAAATTTACCATTTTGGTTATGGGTAATCAGATTATTCTGATGCCTAGAGATAGAGAGTTTGATAAACAGTAATTTTCACAAGTGTCTTATGCAGAAGGACAGAAGTGGGGATGGATCCAAAATGATGAAGAAAAGCCAGGGACTCACCTGTGATGTCCCAACTTCCCCTCCAAATAATAATGCTTCATTAATAAAGTATAATACCTTAAAAAGATATTTCAATCATGCTTCAAAACATATTATGGAACAGAAGAGCACACAAAAGAATGGGGTGAAATGATTTTCCAGCCCAAGACAACTTAGGTTGGCAGGAAATGTCTTTTTACACCAGAGTGAGAGTGGAGCATAATCTAATGCAAGCTATTCCAATATAGATGATGCCCCAGCAAAATAATAACATTCATTGGGGGGTTACTGAATTTGCAGGGGTTGCAACTGCTGCTTCCAGAGTTCTCAGAACACAGATAGAAAGGGAATTCAGATAAGCTGTGAGCCATAGTCAGTGTAACACAAGATTTGGCCGTTTCCACATTAAAGATTTAGAGAGCTTAGAATATGATATTCTAAGGGGCAAATAAGCTAGGATTACAAATAAGAATTACCTACCCAGAAAAACTGAATGTAATTCTTCAGGCAGAAAAATGGATACCAAATGAAATAGAAGACTTTCAAGCATTTCTGATGAGAAAAGCATAGCTAAATAGATATTTTGATTTTCAAATGCAAGATTCAAGAAAAGATTTAAAAGTAATAAAAAAAAGAGAAATCATAAGAATTCAATAAAAGTTTTTATTTGAATCATTGTGGGAAGATGATACTTGTAACTCCTAAGAACTTTTTAATTATTATAGCAGTTTGGAGTATACATAGAAAGAAGGCATGTGTACAAATTGAATATTATGGATGATTATGTAAAAACTAAATTAAGTTGGGAGAAAGAGTAAGGCTCTAGAAGGAGGTTAAAAAAGGTATAATGGGGTACATTATTTCACATAAAAGTGTCAAAAAGCATTTACAACAGAAGGAAAGATGGGGAAAGTGGGGGAGAACATGTAAAACTTATTCTCATTAGAATTGGCTCAGAGAGGGATAACAGACACACTTGGTTGGATATAGAAATCTATCTAACATTATAGGAAAGTAGAAGAAGGGGATAAGAGAAAAGGAGGGTGTAGTGTTCTTCTTTTCTCAAATGTAGTGTTCTCTTCTTTTGTATAATATGCTGATTCTCTGGGAGCAGGTGTCTTGGGGAGGTTTTCTGGAGGCAGCCTTAGTTTCAGTTCAGAGTAATAATCACCTCAAATGCAGCCAGGAGTTAAAATCCAGTTCTTTATTATTTCTTCCAAAATAGCCCAGTAAGCTTTCCTTGGTTTCAAGAGCTCTTGTTGCTAGTCCTTTAGCTCTTCCAGCTTCTGCCTATCTCCAACTGACTCTTGCTGAGGCTGAGAGCTTCTTAGATATGATCTCTTAAAGGTGTGAACCCAAGGGTTGACTCCTCCTCCTCTGAAAGACTGGGATTATGGGAGGTGTAAACTTGGATATCCCCCAACTTGTGACCTAATGGGTGAGCTAATGTGTGAACTCTCAAAGGTGTAAGCATTGTTTCTATCAATTCTAGTGACTTAACGGCTTGTAAGGATTCGCTCTAATGTGTGAACCAATAAGCATTGTTTCTATCAATTCTATTGAGTTAACATTAGGATTCTAGGAGGGGATATGAGAGATATAATAGAAGCAAAATACTTTTAAAAATATGCAGGAGGAAAAGAGAGACAGAAAGATGGATGGATGGAGATGGAGACACAGAGACACAGAAACACAGACAAAGAGAGAGAGAGAGAGAGAAATTAACATAACTGGCAAGGGAAAGTGAGAGAAGAAATAAGATGTGGAAAATATACCAAGTAATCAGAATTGTGAAAAAAATTTATAGGTTTTTCTGATAAAGGCCTCATTTCTCAAATCTATAGAAAACTGAGTTAATTTTTTAAAATGAGACCCATTCCACAATTGATAAGTGGTCAAAAGTTATGAACAAGTAGTTTTCAGACAAAGTAATCAAAGCTATCTGTAGTCATACAAAAAATACTATACATCAGTATTGATGAGAAAAATACACACTAAAACAACTCTGAAGTACACGCCACATCTATCAAATTGGGTAATATGATGGAAAACGAACATAACAAATGACGGAGAGGATGTGGGGAAATCAAGACGCTAATATACTGTTGGTGGAATTGTGAATTGATTTAATCATTCTCTAGAGCAACTCGGTATGGCCAAGGAGCTATAAAATCATGCATATCCTTTGACCCAAATAGCACTACTAAATCTGTATCCTCCCAAAAAAAGATTTTAAAAAAATAAAAAGGAAAATGACCTGTATGTACAAAAATATTTATAACTTGTTTTAGTGGTGGAAAAGAATTGAAAATTAAGGGGATACACATCAACTGGGGGATGATTAAACAAGTTGTGTTTGAATACTCTTATGCTTTAGGAAATGGTGAACAGTATATTTTCAGAAAAACCTGATGTATTTATATGAACTGATGCAAAGTGAATGAGCAGAGTCAAGAGGATATTGTACCAAACTGCGAATGACTTACCAATTCTCAGCAATACAATGATCCAAAACAATTCTGAAGGACTTATGATGAAAATTGCTTCAGCCTGTAACTCTTACATACATACAGCTGACAATGAGGTAGTTCTAAAGTATAGGTCTCCCTCTAACCTTTACTTTCTGATTTCTCAAATCCCACTTAGGAAAGGAAAACCCTTTCCTAATTCTCTTTAATGCTAATGCCTTCCTTCTCACTCATTTTATTGTGTACATACATGTACTGTATGTATATACATGTGCACACATTTGTAACATGCATGCAGGTATATACATGTGTGCATATCACAGCTTGCACATTGTCTCTTCCATTAGAATATAAGCTCCTTGACATTTTCTACACTGGTTTTGCCTTTCCTTGTATTCTCAGAGTTTAGCATAATGCAAAGCACACAGTAAGAGCTTAATAAATGCTCACTGATAAGTGATGATAAGGTTAACCATATCCTTCCCTATTAAATAAACTCAATCAGCTCCTTGATATCTATATATATTCCTCCACTTGATTTTTTAATGATATTTAATGAGATCCCTGATCCCTACCATCTTACCAACAATGTTATATATGATTACCTTCTTTATGGACTCCAATTAAAGATACAGGCAAATTCACCTTCTTGTTCTTTACATATGCATGATCTTGCCTAAGAACCCCACCATTCAAACTTGAATCTGACCATGGACTTAGATGGCTCTGGAAAGTGAAGCAGGTGACATTGCACAGCTCTTCCTCACTGAAATTCAATTCACTTGCATGTCATGACACCACCTCCTGGATGTCATGGTCCTCTTCACCAACAATAAATTCCTGCTTGCTGCAAGAAATCTTTCCAGGTTCCCCTTAGAGTTAATACCTTCCCTTTATGATTATTTCCAATTTATATGTGTCTTGTTTGTGCAGAATTGTTTATATGTCGCCTCCCTTATTACACTGAATCTCTGAGGGCAGGGAAGGGCTTTTACATTTCTTTGTATAGCCAGTGCTTAGCACAGTGCCTGGTACAATATGCTTAATAAGTTCTTGTTTACTGATTGTGCTTCATTTTCCATATTTAGGTCCCTTCCACCTCAAAATCTGTGATCTGATCACTAATTTATACTATATTTCTTAGCACTTAATATTTTTCCAATTATTTAAGTCTGACTTTATTTGTGTGGAAACTTTTTTGTAATTTTGCTCAAATAATTCCTGACTTTCCTTTGGTAGATAGATTCCCAAATATTTTATGCTGTCAACAGTTATTTTGAATGGAATTTCTCTTTGTATCTCTTGCTCTTGGATTTTGTTGGTGGTGTATAAAAATGCTGAGGATTTATGGGGATTTATTTTGTATCCTGCTACTTTGCTAAAATTATGAATTATTTCTAATAGCTTTTTAGTAGAATCTCTGGGGTTCTCTAGGTATACCATCATATCATCTGCAAAGAGTGATAGTTTGGTTTCCTCATAATTTATACTATATTTCAATTTCTTGAAACTTGAAAAAAAAAAGAAAGAAAGAGAAAAGAAGTTCAACCTACCTTGATTCTCCTTCTATAAAATGGGAATAATATCTTACACAGCTTACCTCATAGGGTTGTTATTGAGACAAATTGAGACAATTCAATAAATGTTCTATTCACCAAACATTTATTCAGCCCTTATTTTGTGCAAGGCACTATATCACTGTGAAAATGTTTTTTATAATGATAAAGTGCTATTTAAGGGTAAACTATTATTATTTCCCCCTCTATCCTAGTGATTGGTGCTTACTTCCCTCATAGCCCGAAGAACAGCTTTGAATTTAATTTAAGGCACCTTGAGCTATAAACGAATATAAGTAATTGTTCCAAAATAATAATACTTACAAAAAATTCCAAAAATCTTTTTCTGCCTTCCAGAACCTGAATTGAAGAGGTCTGAGTCATAGAAAAGAATTAGTAAGTGAAACACTGGCTAGATCTCTTGAGACTTTAATATGCCTGCATGATATCTCAAGAACCATCCCTTAAGTGATAACAGCTGTCTTCTCTTCTACACATAAATTACTCTCCGTAGTAAGTTATGAGTTTAGATAGGCACATTAAAGTCTTTCAAACCACGAGTGTATCATTTGGTGCACAAGGGTAAGATTGAATACACTTAGGACATGTTGTGAGTGAATTTTTAGGTAGCAATTATAAATTCTCCAGAGACAGACAAAAAGCTCCCCTAAAGCAAATCACAAAAAGGATCTGTGAAGGAGAGGTATACCACATTACAAATCTCAGAAACGGAATAGACATTCTTATGGGTCAAAATAAATAGGAGCTAAAAGATCCAGCATTTGCTTTACAATTAGTGTGATTTGAGCTGGTTCTGAAAGACTTTGAAATAATTTTTTCCTTTATTATATATTGTGCTTACTGTATAGTTTTGTATCCTGTGATTTTTTCCTCCCCAACAAGAGACATTTGGGATATTTGAATTCCTATATCTTTGGGGAGAGAGAAAACACTGAAATTAGTTGAAAGAAGGTTCCTAAAGGAGGTAGGCAGATGCAAAAGGCAATCTGTTTCTAGTTTTGTTTTGTTTCTTCCCCTTAACCTTAACCTGAAGTTTCATTATTCAGGAGAGATAACATGGTTCCATAGGATATAATTCAATACATATAAACAAATAATTTATTAAATTCCCAATATGGTATGCTCAGGAAAAGCATGGAAAGAATACCAGCAGCTAGGTGGTACAATGGATGGAGTGCCTGTAGTTAGGAAGATTTGATTTTAAATCCAGCCTCAAGATATTTACCAGCTGTACAATCCTCATTTTCTTCAACTTTAAAATGAAAATATTAATAGTACCTATACCTTTGTGAAGATCAAAGGAATAATTTATAAAGTTCTTAATACAGTATCTACCATAGAGCTATATAAATATCAACTGTTGTTGTTGTTGTTGTTGTTGTTGTTGTTGTTGTTGTTGTTGTTGTTGTTAATACTGCCTTTGATATCAAAGGACCTGAGTTCAAGTCCCTTCTAAAATGATTAACTCTCGTTTGTCATTCTCCAAGTTTCTTCACTTTGTTAAGATTTACTTTCTCTCTGTAAAAGTGAGGGTGTTCAATCAAATGACTTCTGATGTCCTTTCCTTGCTCCCAGTCTATGATTTCTTCTTAAGAATTCTGTAGGCCTCTTTTTAAAATTTCAAGACTTTTATATAAGTTAATGATCAGATTATAGATTTTGAGCTGGAAGGGACCTAAGAGTTCACATAGTCCAATCTCTTCATTTTGCAAATGAGGAAACTGAAGGGACTTGTCCAAGGTACTCATCTCCTGATCTAGAAATCAAACCCACATTATAAAAAGAGGGAAAAGGACCCATATGTGCAAAAATATTTGCAGCAGCTCTTTTTATAGCGATAGGGAATTAGAAATTGAGTAAATGGCTATCAATTGGGGACCGGCTGAATAAGTTATGGCATATGGATGTAATGGAATATTATTGTTCTATAAAAAATGATGAACAGGCTGATTTCAGAAAAGCCTGGAAAGATTTACATGAAGGAAGTGAGTAGAATCAAGAGAATATTGTACACAGTAACAACAACATTATGTGATGATCAATTATAATAGACTCAGCTCCTCTTAATAATACAGTGATCCAAGACAATTCCAATAGACTTGGGTTGGAAAATGCTATCTGTATTCAAAGAGAGAACTATGAGGACTGAATATGGATCAAAGCATACTATTTTCATTTTTTGTTTGTTTTTCATGGTTTTTTCCTTTTCTTTTGATGTTTTTCACATGAATAACATGAAAATGTTTTAAATGATTGTATATATGTATATATACATAAAAACCTATATCAGATTGCTTGCTTCTTGGGAAGGAGAAAGGTTAAAAGGGAGGTAGAAAAAATCGGAACTCAATATCTTTCAAAAATGAATGTTGAAAACTATCTTTACATGTAGTTGAAAAAAATAAAATTCTATTAAATAGAAATCAAACCTAAGTTCTCTGATGCCAAATAGAATTCCCTTTTCCTTTCACCACTTTGCTTCCTAATATAACAATAGTTCATTGTGTAATGGAGATTATGTGTGTGTGTGTGCGTGTGTGTGTGTGTGTGTGTGTGTGTGTAGTGCTCACTGTCTAGTTTTGTATCCTATAATTTTTTTCCTGTCTGATAAGAGATATTTGGGATATTCCTATATCTTTGGGAAGATGGAAAACACTGAAATTAGGGGAAAGAGGGTTCCTAAAGGAGGTAGGCAGATGCAAAAAGCAAATATTCTCCACTTCTTAATTATGCCTGGATCCATCCTTGATTGAAATAGTTATAAGAATAAACTAGATTAATGTAAAAGATGTAAAATAAATGAATATAACGCTTAATGTATTATAAAAATTAGAAATAATTTTAAGACAATTTTATGACTAAAAAATTATGTGACATTTTACTTTCTGTGTATAAGTAAATTTAAATCTCCTCGAACAATAGACAAACTTTTCCAAATAGGGAAATCTTTTTTTCCCTTTGTGAAACTCAAAAAAGCCTTGTCTCCCTAGAGAAAAATTTAAGATCCAATTTTCTTTTAAGGTAGAATCAAGGGTACTTTTTGAAATTACCTTACAGATGTCTTGTGAAGAGATTCTTTTGAATTGCTTGCAGTCAAATTACTCATCTTTCTCTCTATGTGTTTACTCAAGAATCTCATCAAGTCAAACAAATATCATTGCAACAGGAATAGGATATGCTTTTTGTTTGAATTTAAGTATGAAGCAAAAGTCAGGTCTCAATTAAGCGCTGGGTTTTGGCAACTTGAAACCCATCAGAGTCTCTGTGATTTGAGAGTTGTTGGGATTTTTCCCCCCTGTCTTCTTGAATATATGAACAGAATTGATTGGAATTGGAGATGATTTAGAAGGAGACAGATCTTGGCAGGAATATTAATTACAGGTCACTAGAGTTAGCATCTCATACAAGATACACTATTCAGAATTTCCACTTCATTGTTCAGGCCAAATGCATACAGGAATGAAAAATACTATCCAGCCCAGTTTTGTGAGAACACAACATTGACTATAAAGACAATCTGATAGATGGTAAAATGATGGATATCACAGAGTCACTATTAGCAAATGTTCTAAAAATTCTTTTCCAAGATAAAATCTTGGGAGGGGCAAGAAAAAAAGGTTCCAAGTAAAGATATCTCAAATACTGCCTTATCATAGACTAAAAGAAACTTTTTAATAGGTTTGACAAAGACAAAATGAATTTTAGTTCATGGCTCACAAAGCTCATTCTTTTTTGTACCACTTTTAATTCTTAGAATGTTTTGTAAATAACATTTTAGAGTTATAGAAGCTGGAAATAACCTTAGAAATAGAAAGCAACATGATATAGTGAAATAATACTGCATTTGGCATCAGTGGGCTGGCGTTGCTTACTTCTCATGTGACCTTAACAAAGTATTCTATAACTTCTTGGAGCTAGTTTCAACATTTGTAAAATGAGGGGATTTCCTCTAAGGTTCTGTCCTGGTCCAAAACTATGATTTAATTTGACACCATCATTTGCTGATGAAGATGGCACAGAGGAAATATGAACTGCTATCACTTGATATGATAATACCAAAACTGATAATTTTGTGGTAACTGAACAATTTATCACTATTTCTTATTTCTGTTTTTAGTGGGGGAGGGTCAATTAATAGTTTGTAAAAGCTTATTTGGGTGCCAGCCCTTTGTAATTCTTCTCTCTAGAAATACATAAAATATGTCTAATTTTTCTTCCAAATGACATCTTTTCAAACAAGCTCCAAGTCATCACTTTTTCACACTAAATATCCTCAGTTACTTTATATGGCATGATTTGTAGTCCTTTTTCCATCCTACTCACTTTTGAACACTCACAGTTTGTGAATTTCTCTATTCAGATATAAGGCCTGTAGAACATTGCATCCTTTATCAAATGAAGTTGATACATCCATTGTTTGAGGGTTGGGGTATTTTTGTGATTTTTAACTAGGGAAAGTTCAGTTCTGGGATAAAAAGAGAATATTCAGAATTTTCAGTGATATGAAAAAAAGAGCCAATAATAATACTTTTCCTTCCATTTTAACTTAATCCCCAGAATTAAAATGACATGTTCAGACCAGGGCATAATACTGGATTTTGGACTATATTTTCTTGATGTAACCCTAAGACTGGATTTATCCATTACATGCACAATGTTGATTCAAAATGAGCTGCCTTTTTTTCTCAGAGAGTTTCTGTTAAGCCAAGTTAATCTCGTCCTGTATTTGAGCAGTTTAAATTTAATGAGGAGAAATGTAAAGTTCAGTTATTTGGGGGTGGGGGGAGAGAGCGGTGAGCATCTTATTAAATTCAGCTCTCTGTTCTAAACTGTTAAGATATTTGTGGATTCTAATTCTGTCATATAATGTCTTAGTACTTCTTTCTAGGTTTGTCTACAATTCCTGTCATTGTTTTTTGGTTTTTGGTTTTTTATGTTAAGCAAGGCCAGGCCAAAGACAAAGCTCTACCTGCAGCAAAACACTAGAGAGTTCCACCTCACCAGAGACCCTCATGCCTACATTGCTGAACTTTTAAAAATGGCTTCCTGGTTGGTCTCTCCCCAGTTCAAATCATTCTCCACACAAGTTCTAAAATTGATAAACCTAAAGTTCAGGTCTGCTCAAGAAACTCTAATGACTCCTTGTTGCCATCACTATAAAATTAAAATTTTCTTATTCTTCAGCATATTTAAAGCCCCTAACAATCTGACACTAGTCTCTTTTTTCAGGCATATCAAATGACATCATTACACTCCACACCCTACCCAAATTTCCCTACTGTTCCTAAGACAATTATCCCTTCTACATCTTGAGGGTTAAAGGTACTGTGTCCCCTGCATAAATATTTAGAAAATCCACACAAAATTTTTGGCCCTACCTTTATAGCAGAGAAGTCTGATTTTTTTTCTTTTTTCTTTTATGGGTTAGTTACAGCATACAGTATATATACATATATTTTGTGCATTTCTGAATTTCTAAACTCTTTCTATGTCATCTGAGGGCCTTCATATGTTATCTGCAGCTTCCACATAATTCCCCAAAAATCTCTGAGATACATCCAAACTGCAATGGGGAAAGTCACAGTGTGAAAGAGATAACAATACATGCTATTTGATCTCTTGCTTCCATGTCTTTGTATGAGCTTTCACCAGAAAATATGCTATAGCCAAATCTAAGAAACTAATTTTTATATTTCTGTGTGAGCATTTGCAATAGAAAAATTTGTAAACACTATACAAATCATGGCTTAATTTATTATTTTGTTATTTTTTAACAGCTTAAAAAGTGATGAGAAAGAGATAATGATGCAGATTAAACTTAAAAGTGCATCATGCATACTTTTTTTCAGAGAGCTATTTATTAATCATATTTACCAGAACATTTTTGTATTCTCCATCCACATGGAAGGCTCCCTCATCAACACTATCTCTTAGCTTCCCTAGTTTCCTCCAAAACTTAATTACCTATCACCTTGCAAGGGCTTCCCTGATTCCTCCAAATCATAAAGTTCTCTTTAAAAAGTTTTAGCATATATATATATGTGTGTGTATGTGTGTGTGTGTGTGTGTATGTGTGTATGTGTGTGTATATATATATATATATATATATATATATATATATATATATATATATATATATATATATATATATATTACATTTTATATCCTCAGTGACAAGTCCATTGGGGTCTATGGAATATTCAGGGAGAATTGCTCCTCTGTGAGGGTTTCTAGGGTCCTTTTCAGGGCTACTTATCCACCCTTGTTGTTCACCTTCACCCAACTCTCACCTATGATTCCAAGAAGTTGTAGCACGTTCACTGATCACGCTGATAAGCCATCTTGATAAACAAGATAAAGTAGGCTGAGGGTAAGCCTCATACATATCAGTGAATTAGAAAATGTCTACCCCAAGTATGTCAAGATTTCTTCTGGAAAAATGGGTAAGGACATTTTGTTCTAGTAGCCATGAAGGAAGTGAAAGCAGGTACTGTGGAGTGCTCCAAGTTTGGTCAGATATCAAAGATGTTAAAATCATCTACTGTATCCTGGGAGAGCCATCCTGACTTCTGTTTTGCCACTGAACTTTGATGTCTCTGAAGAAAACAAAGAATGAGACTGAGGATTCTGTGGAGTTTTGCCTCACTTAAATCCAATTCATAAACAAGTCAAGACATTATTCCGTGATGTCAAGGGTCCACTTTGAAAATGAAAGATAAAGAACTAGTCCAGTTTCTAAAAGAAAGTGTTTCATAAATGGTCTTTTTTGTTTATTTGTTTTTACACAGATAATATTAAATTTTTTATTATTTTAATTAATATTTTATTTTTCCTAAAAACATGTAAAAACAATTTTCAACTTTTTGTTTCTGATTACTACTTTCCCAAAATTACTAATTTCCTCCCTTCCAAAATCACCCTTATTTTCTTATTCCCTTTCCCTCCTACTTTTCTGTAGGATAAGATAGATTACTACACCAAAATGAACGTGTATATTATTCCCTCTTTGAGCCAGTTCCCATGAGAGTAAGGGTCAAGTATTCCCCATCACCTCTCCCAACTTCCTTTCTATTGTGAAAGCTCTTTCTTGCTGCTTTTATTGGAGATAACTTACCATCCTAACTCTTCCTTTCTCTTTCTCTAAATGTATTCCTCTTCCTACCCCTTAATTTTACTTTTAAGATATCATTCCATCATATTCAACTCACACCTGTGCCCTCTATCCACATATACTCCTAACTGTCCTAATAATGAGAAAGTTCTCATGAGTTACAAGTATCATCTTCCCATGTAGGAATATAAACAGTTTAATCTTATGAAGTCCTTTATGGTTTCCTTTTCCTGTTTCCCTTTTTATGCTTCTCTTGAGTTTTATGTTTAGAAAACTAATTTTCTTCTTACCTCTGGTCTCATTAGGAATGCTTAAAATTCCTCTATTTCATTAATTATTTATTTTTCCCCTAAAAGATTATACTTTATTTTGCTGGGAAGGTGATTTTTCAGTCATTATTCTAGCTCTTTTACCCTCCAGAATATCATATTCCAACCCCTCCAATTCTTTAAGTTAAAGATACTAAATATTGTGTTATCCTAATTGTGGTGCCACAATACTTGAATTGTTTCTCTCTTGTTGCTTGCAATATCTTTTCCTTAACTTGGGAGCTCTGGAAGTTGGCTATAATATTCCAGGGAATTTTCATTTTGGAATCTCTTTCAGGAAGTCATCAGTATATTCTTTCAATTTCTATTTTATCCCCTCTGGTTCTAGAATCTCAGGGCAGTTTTCCTTGATAACTTGTTGAAAGATAGCGTCCAATAATTTTAAAAAATTTTTCCCATGGAGCTATTTTCCAAATTAGTTGTTTTTCTAATGAAATATTTCACATTGTCTTCTATTTTTTTCATTCTTTTGGTTCTGTTTCATTGTTTTTTGATCTCTCATTCTTCAATTCAAGTACTTAAGGAATTATTTTCTTCAGTGAGTTTTTTTATATCTCTTTTTCCATTCGAACAATTTTATGTTTTGAGGAATTCTTTTCTGCAATGAATTTTTGTATATCTTTTTCCATTAGTATAATTCTGCTTTCCAAGGTATTCTTCTCCTCATTGGGTTTTGCACTTCTTTTACCTTTGGCCTATTCAGTTTATTAAGATGTTAGTTTTTTCCAGTATTTTTTGTGCTTCTTTTTACCAAGTTACTGACTCTTTTTTTCATAATATACTTGCATCACTCTCATTCTCTTCTCAATTTTTCCTCTACTTTCTTATTTGATTTTTAAAATATTTTTTGAGTTTTTCCATAATTTAGACCAATTCATTTTTTTTTTTGATGCTTTGGTTGTAGAAGTTTTGACTTTGTTTTTTACTGAGTATGTATTTTGTAACTTTAGTGACTTTTGGTAGTTAGAATTTTTTTCTGTTTTTTGCCCATTTTTCTAGTTTGTTGCTTGACTTTTTAACTCTTTGCTAAAGTGAGTTCTACTTTCATGGAGGAGGGCCTTCAAGGGATTTGTGCAGCTGTTTTCAGAGGTAGTTCTGGGAGTCTATAAATTTTCAATTCTTTCAAGATGTTATGATCTAAGGAGAGGTGTGTTTACTACTTTTTTGACTTGTTCTCTGTGATGAACCACAAGTACTCTTTTCTGCTGTGGAATTAGGATAAGGGTATCTGCTCCACTGCACCCACATGCTACTCATGACTGTAACATGGCTCCAAGTATGCACAACCAGTTGTTCAACCCTCACACCTTCTGTGAGCTGAGAGCTACAGAAGCAGCTGCAACAACAGGTAATTCAGTCACTCCCAAGACTTAGTCCTGGTTTGCTGGACCCTGGTCTGTGTTAGCCCCAACCTGCTCTGACTGTACTCCACCCTCACCCCAATGCAATAGATCTTTCCTGCTGACATTCTAAATTGTCTTGAGCTAGGAAATTATTTCATTTCATCCTTTTGTGGGTTCTGTCACACAAGAATCTTTCAGGGAATAATTTTAAGCTCTTTGGAAATCTTAGGGAGAGAGCTCAAGCAAGTCCCTGATTTATCTCCACTATCTTGATTTGGTGGTCCCTCACCATAAATGATCTTTGAATGCATGAATAAATTATATCCCCCATCTGTAAAATGGGGAATGGGGAAACAAAGGAACTAAGGCTTGGAGAGATTGCATGATTTACCCAGGACTCCTTCAGACTACCAAATTGTATTGCCAGTAGATTATGGGCTTGAATTCAAATTTTCTGAATCCAAATGCTCCTTGGCAGGGTTGGACAATGGAAAAAAGGGTTGGGTTTGGAGTCAGAGTACCTTGCTTAAAATTCTGCTTCTGCTTCTGTGTGATCTTCAGCAAATCATCTACCAACTCCGACCTCAGTTACTCACCTGTAAAATGGGCAACTTAGAATACATAATTTCTAAAGTCCCTTTCAGGATGAAACTACTATATCGTGTGTATCCACATGCACAAAAGAAAAGAGGCAAGAGTAGCCATTATCAAAAATAGTTTGAATTTAAAAAAAAAGAAATTGCTTATAGAAAAAGAATGGTCCTATTCAAGGGTATGCTAGAGTCAGTTTATATAGGCTCATGAGAATCCACTGTTAAATTTTTAGTTTGACCATTAACACATTAGAAATCAGTAAAAATGTATTAACCAGGGTTTGCTTTATTGTTTTGTTGATTGTCTAGAATTAATAAAATATTGGGAATAATATTAATAATTTTTAAAAATAAATAGTTCTAATTTTTTTAAATGTCTTTTTATTTTTTAACTATTTGATACAAAATTGGTGGGAAGGGAAGTCAAACTTTTGCATTGGTTAAATTTCCAAGTGAATTGGCCAGACAATCAATGTAATACTTCACTTGGTACAACTAGATCCAAACTTATAAGAATGAATGAATAAATGAATGAATTAAATAGTATTTATTGAATGCTTCCTATGTGCCAAGCAGAATGTTTAGTGCTAGGGGTATAAAGAGAAAAAATAAGACAACTCTTGCCCTCAAGGAGCTTACATTTTAATAGAGAAAGATAACATGTATACATCTTCCTTGATTAAAACCTAAAACAGCTGCTAATAGAAAGCTACCCATAATTTCCCTAGAATAGCACCCCACTAGTGGACATCTATTTTTATTCCATCTCTGTACTTGCATGATGACTATAGGCTTTTTAAAGGAAAGAAAAGAAAAGGTGCCATCACAAAAATTCTATTTAAAACATGGCTATTTACTCAGAATTTCAAGAGATTTTTCCAGATGTGGTTAGAAATGCAAATTGAATAAGATTTTTTTTAGTGGAGAAAAAAAATAATTGTGTGTGGGAGCTAAAGAAAATGAAAAGAGGAAAAAATAACATGTAATCATAAATTATACTGATGCAGTCTTGAAAATTAATAAATAGAAAATGAGAAAATACAAATCAATAAATTGAATGCTTTGTGTGAGAGGATGTAAAGCTTGGAAATTCTTAGAGAAAGCTCCAGGGTAAGGGGGGAGAGGTGGGGAGCAGAGAATCTTTAGGTTAAAGGGCAGATCTTTAAATTATCTGCCTGACTGCCTGACTCAATCGCTATCTATTTTTCACAGTTAGAGGTCACGTTATTTTTCTAAATAAGTAATTTATTAAGAGCTTAACATTAAAAAAATACATTAAAATTAGATTGGCATTTCTTTTTGCTTCATATGCCAACCCATAAGTATAGTTATCAGATTATCAATTGTCTCCTTCTTTCAGTGACAATTCACTCCAGCCTGTATTTATATAATTATATTTCTTTTCTAGATACAGATTGAAAGACAGAAGGGACCTTAAAACTTCTCAAGTCCAAATCCCTAATTTTACAGATGAGAAAAATCAGAATTGAGGCAGCATTTAGGTAGCATCTAGGCAGGTGATCAAGATCATCCTGCTATTAGAAGGTGACATAACCAGAATTAGAATCTAAATCTTTCTATTCCAAGATCTGGTATTCTTTCTAGTTTGGCAAACTGTGTTTTCCAACATAGTGAAGATTCTATTCATTTGATTCAACTTTCTTAATGTTGTCTTGTTGAGTAAATCTTTCCTTATTTCTTTATATTTTTATGCTCCACTCATAATTATGTTATGATATTCGATTGTGCTGGCATCATGTTCAAGCATTCAAAGCATTATTCCATTACATTGATACATATATTCCTTCAGCCAATAGTGGACAAGGAAAGTGTTTAATATCTCTTTTTTCAGTTACAAATAATGCTGCTGTAAATATCTTTGGACAAATAGCTCTTTCCCATTCCATTTTCAAACCTTGCTCTTTTTTAAAAATAATATTCTTAAAGTATATTCCTACTAATGGAATTAAGAGGGAGCT
The DNA here is from genome assembly GCF_016432865.1 of Antechinus flavipes. Taxonomy (NCBI): domain Eukaryota; kingdom Metazoa; phylum Chordata; class Mammalia; order Dasyuromorphia; family Dasyuridae; genus Antechinus; species Antechinus flavipes. The sequence continues at coordinate 238,743,024 of NC_067401.1, read as the reverse complement.
AACTAGGGCAATGAATAAAGCACCAAGATTTGGAGTCAGGAAGAACTGAATTTTCAAATCTGACCTCAGATGCTTATTAGATGTGTGACCTCTATTTGCCTTGTTTCCTCAATTTTTAAATGGAGATAACAACTCCCAGGATCAAATGAGATAATAATTGTGAACATTCAGCACAACGTCTAGAATATAATGAGGGTGATAAAATGTTAGCTATTATTATTAAATATATTTATATTTCATAATATCTTTTGCAATGTACTGTTATATTGTCCTCTAAAAAGAATCTACCAATTTGCAATTCTACCAGCAATGCATGTATAAACCTATTCCCTAACAGTCAGTTTGGGTCACTTTAACCCCAACTTCAAGTTCTACCTCTTTGCAAGATTCTGGAACACATTCTGTCCCTAAGCTGAGGGAAATATAAGAAACTTTAGATCAGACACCCCAGAATTCAGCACTAAGTCAGTTGAACCTTGTCTGACCAGAGTTTTAACTTTTATCCCTTTCTCCCCCTATTTTTTGGTATTCCCTATTTTTTCTCCAGTAATTGAATTCCTTTATTATTCCCCTATTACTAAGTCATTACCTGGTATTGGATTTTCTGACGCCCACGAAATTTAGTCACCCTATGAATGGTTCCCCACCCTCAGATGTTTAACTTCCATAATATTAATTGCCTTTCCAGATTTCTGCTCATTATCTACTGTTTGGCCTTATGTTGATCATTTTCTATGTGTTTTTCTGGGCAGATACTCTGACTCATGGACCATGTCTAATGATAATTAAGTCTCACTTATTCTTTTCCTTATAGATTGATCTCCGCTTTTGGCCTGACCTTTTTTCTTATTCTGTGTCCCTATCTCTTATATAAACAACTTTCTATCCTTAGTCTTATGCTTCAAAATCCAGATTTGTCTGAATCTGCAGATCTATAGAAGTTATTTAGTTCAGTTTTGTTTGATCTCTCTATCCTGCTAGCAGCAGAATCATGAAAGATTTGATCTTTGGGCTCATTTCACTGGGTTCTAAAGGACAATACCAGAATGAGGTAGTCCTATATAGACTTATAGTCTCAAAGACAAAAAGAGTAATATTCTGTCTGAGACTCTAAAAGTATGGCTCAGTATGCTATTTTGTAAATGTCTGTCTTCACTTTTTTGGTCACTCTCATAATTTTATATGTTTATTTTTGTTGAACTTTACTCTCTCCATTTCTCGTACCCTATGCATTTTCATTTTTTCCATGTTCCTTTCTTTTAGTGTCAATCCATCTATATCTCCCTTTTTTTCTCTTCTCCCTATAATCTGTTCCACATTTGTGTCTTTCCATTCTCCTAATCCTTTCCCTTTCTTCCCCAACTATCATCTACCAAGCTATCATCTTGCTCAGTGCCTAGCACAGTGTCTGGCAAATAGTAAGTGTTTAAGATATGTTTGCTTATTAATCAGTTTCCTATCCCTACCTTTTTTGTGAAGACTAAAACACCCGTTATTAAACTCATATGCCTTGAAATGAATTCTGCATCACTTCTACTTCTCTCCCATGAATCAGTAGCCCTAAAGAGAAAAATATTTTAGCTTAGTGTGACAACAGAGAGTCCGTTATGTTTACTATTTTTGGTGATAAAGTGAGAAGTCTATATCATGCATAGCATTAAAATCAATCATTTCAACAAGGCTCAAAGGAATTTAGAATAATCTCAAAGAAAAGGAGATCTACTTGAAATGTCAAAAAAAAAAAGGAAAAGAAAATTAAAGTCTAATTTTTTTAAAAGAGTCAATATTTATTGTACTTGATAAGATCACCATCCATCAATATTATTGTTTCATGTGACCACAAGACCATAGATTTAGTGCTGGAAGGGACCCTAGTGGTCAAGAATAACCCCTTTATTTTACTGATGAGGAAACAGACTCAAAGAGCTTAAGTCACTTGCTCAAGATCACTCTCCAGGCAGGCTATGAGCTCATCTCTTCCTAATTCCAGGATGCAAATTCTATTCACTATTCAACCAACCTGCCTAAAACTATGTAGATATAGACAACCAGAAAATTAACAGATCATTTAAGAGCCCCAATAGATAAGGCAATATCATTTCTAGAAAATATGTCTGAAGAAGGGTTGGGGATGAGGAACTCGTAGACTTAAATTTCAAGGGGTCTGTGATTATGGAGGACGGATTATGATCAAAAGGTCTCCTTTAATGTATCTGAGCACATCTCTCTCCTCTGTAGAGGGGACCAATAAAACTATACCTAAGTCATGGTAACTCATATTTAGAATGTTGTACTCAGTGTTAAGATTTGGATCTTATCTCAGACACTTAGTATCTTTGTGATTTTGGCAAATCATTTAATCTTTCTGGGTCTCAACATCCTCATTTATAAATAAATAGATTGGACTTGATTATTCTGGATCAGAAAACATAGGCTCAAATCCCGTCTCTGGCACTCACTATCTATGATATAATTGGTAATGGTTTCCTTTGGCAGAAATGTATGGGAATTCCATGTAGACATAGAGGAGAGATACTAAGACTGAATTTTCCTAGTACAAGAGATGATAGTAGCTGGGGCTTTGATAACATTCCTGCCAAAGCACTAAGCTGGACCAAAAAAGTAGTTTATGGAATATATTTCTAAATACCAATTTCTTATATAGAAATTTTAAAATTTAAATGCTACATGAGGTACAAATCTCTTTCTTTATCTGGCCAGATTAGCGGGGTTTTCTAGGCACTGTCAGTCTTGAGGGTTTAAAAGTTTTTAAGATAAAAAATTTAGGGATTTTTGGGATCATAGAAATATAGATTTAGAACTAGAAGAGATCTTGGAAACCAACTAATCAGAATTTTTGAGAGAGAAAGGGAATTCTTGAGTATTATTGACTTTTGGAGAAGAAAGAAAAGGTTAAAATTATTCCCAATGGATGGAAGAGCAACAAAAGATTCCATGAAGGTGCCAAACTAGTTGAATATCCTTATCAAGAAAATCCAAATGGGGTCACAAATAGCCAAACATGACTAAATAACAATGACAACAACAGGATGACTTAGAACAATTCATCCTACTTTTTCTATAAATTGTCCTATATACTGCAGGGATCTTCTGGAAAAATTTTAATCCAGAACTTTTATTTTAAATTGTCTCTTTGAACCCTGACCATCCTACTTCACTTTCCTCTGACCTCATCATTTTTGATGTGTGGATATTAAAATGCAAAATGGGAGACCATACTTGTCCTATCTAATTGAATTCAAGAAGACCTGAGTTCTTTAATAGCATTAAATTATAAAGGGGTTGCATTTACAAAAGCAAGGTAATCAAAAGTAGACGGAATGTAAGAAATTGAGAAAAAAAAATTACAGCAGGCTTTTCTAATAAAATTCTTGTTTCCCAAACACATAGGCAATTTATAAAAATAAGAGCTATTCCACAGTTCACAAATGGCCAAAGGATATGAACAGGAAGTTTTCAGAATTAGAAATCAAAGCCTTCAATAGTTATAAAAATGTTCTAAGTTTTTAATAATTAAATGCAAATTTAAAAAATTTCAAGGTGCTACCTCACATTCATCAAAGACCTAAAATGACAGAAAAGGAAAAATATAACATGTGGATAATAGATACTTTAATGCATTATCGGTGGAGCAGAGAAGTAATCCAATCATTTAGAAAAGAAGTTGGAACTATGTCCAAATGGTTATAAAAACTGCATACTCTTTGACCCACAAAACACTACTAGATCTATATCCCCAAGAAACTTTTTTTTAAAAAGGCAAAAGATCCACAGGCACAAAAATATTTATATCAGTTCTTTTTGTTGTGGCAAAGAATTGGAAATTGAGGGGACACCCTTCAACTGGAGAATGGCAGCATAAGTTGTGATATATAATTCTGATGGAATACTATTGAGTCATAAGAAATGATAAAGAGGATAGTTTTAGAAAAATTTGGGGAGATTTATATGAGCTGATACAAAGTAAAGTAATCAGAACCAGGAGATCATTGTATACAGTAACAACAATACAGTAATGATGAACAACTATGAAAGATTTAGTTATTCTGATATGATCCAAGATAATTGTCAAAGACTCATTCTGAAAAATGCTATCTATCTCGAAAGAGAGAGAACTGATGAACTCTGCGTGAGGCACATTTTCTTTCACTTTTTTGCTTTTTTTTTCTTTTGCGACATGGCTGATATGGAAATGTTTTACATGATTTCACAAATATAATGGGCATCATATTTCTGCTTTCTCAATGAATGGAGGGGGACAGAAAGGAAGGAGAGAATTCAGAACTGAAAATAAAACAATTTTTAAAGAAAAGAAGACCTGAGTTCTAATACCACTGTTGCTTACTAGATGTTTGATCTTGGGCAACAGAGTTACCTTCTTAGAGCATCAGCACCCAATCTAGAAAATTCAATCAATACAAACACACTATGGGCTTATTCTGAGGATCATTTTGGGAGCACTCTACCAAATTTGAAATATGTCATGCTAGTTAGTATTTTAATAATAATTGCTATTATGATATATCATCATTTTATATATGTAAATACCAAAAAAAGATGAATAATTGCATTTTACAGTCCTCCAATAATACTAGTGATAATGAGAAAGAGTAAAGCTATATTCAATACTTTTGGAGTAAAGCCTCCTTCCGCTTATTCCTGCTGGTACCAGGTTGTTGTTTACTTTGGCAGTGAAGCAAAAGAGAAAGAATGAGGTGCCAAGAAGACATAAAGCACCAGGTAGCATTTTTAATATCCTTGGCAAAGCTAGTTGGCAATTACAAAATATAAGGTAGCATCCAAGAAAAGGCATTAACTATGGCTTCAAATAGACTCTAACTAGAAAAAGTAAGTAGAGACAAAACTGTTATTGAAGATTTAAAGGATGTAGAATTTATAATTCTTCTTCTACTTTTAATAAATAGACCCTTGTTCTAACAGAACATATTATTTGAATGTAGATGTGCCAACTATCCAGTCATGGAATCATAGACAACTCAAGAAAGGAAGTGATTTGATTAGTTCTAAAATATTTTTCTAATTTACTGTCCAATATTTTTCCTATATTTTTACATTGTATATTTCTAATTGGAAATAAATATCTATTTGTATTTCATATATATGTGGAAATACTGGGACATATTACTATATTCCTATATTGAATATTTCCGATATTCTTTCTAGTTTTTGAAACATTAAAACAAAAATATGACAGAGAAATTTCAATAAAATCATTCTGTAAAAGGGCTATACCATCTATCCCCAAGTACCAGTATTATAAAGGAGTTCTAATATACTACTCAGGAACTTGTACTTCTGTGCAGAGAGCTGGCATAGTAAATAGAGTACTAGACTTGGAATCAGGAAGACTTGAATTCAAATTCTGACTCAGACACATACTAGCTATGCGGGCCTGAGAAAGTCACTTAAATTCTCTGTACCTCAGTTTCTATTTGTAAAGTAACTGCCTCCCACCATTGTTGTGAGGATCAAATGAATTAAGAGGTAAAGAACTTGGGGAACTTTAAAGAGCTATTGTTATTGTTGTTGTTGTTATAAACTTGATAAGAGCTAAGTGCAGATAATAGCCAAAGTAAGTGAAAATTGCTCTAAGGCAAATTAATTTAGGCTTTTTGTAATGAAGAAAGAAAAGAAGATAATGGAAAGGGGGAATAAGAACAAGAAATAAGAAAAGAGAAAAAAAAGAAGAAAAGGAGGAAATTTGCAACAGGTGTTGCCATCTAGGCAGTTAGTTGGCAGAGCAGATAGAAAACTAGATCTGGAGGCAGAATTCAAATCAAGCCCCAACAATCCTCAGAAGATTGTTCTAAGAAACAAATGAGATAATATTTGTAAAGTGCTTAGTACACTTCCTAGGACACAGTAGATGCTTGATAAATGTTCATTTTCTTCTTTTCTTTATCAAGTACTCATTATCTCTGCGCTATGTAATAGAAAAGGTTTTCACAATATAGAAATCTAAATTATGTAGGAATAGCATAAGGGGAACATCTTTCTCATTGTCTTAACTATTACTAGAATGACCATGGATTAGCCATTAAGTTAACAAGCAGTCATTATGTCCTTGGTCAACAATATCTAACACCTTATATACTGATATTTTTATTCAACTACAGAAAAGTTATGTTATTTATCTTCTCAATAATCCATAAAATATCAAATTGAAGAGAATGGTTTTTTTACTCCCCATGAATATTTCTATTTGAATCCCACTGGAAAAAAAAAATAACAGGGATAATAGAATGATTACAATAAAGACAACAACAGAGTAAAAAACCTACAGAAATAGACATGACTTCACCAAGTCATAAATAGTAAGGACTGACAACAGATACAAACCACCATTTTTGTAAAATATAACTGAAAGTCTGAACAGAACTTATTAAACAAGAAAGATCCCAATATGGACTCAAAAGGTCCTTCATGGCTGACTCGAATGAGTCATGAAGAATTTTGTTTATGGAAATTTTTTATGTTGGCACTTCATGAATAAATCATCACCACAAGATATTACAGAAGGATTATTCTTAAGGAGCCTGGGCTTAATGATCAATATAGATAGTACAAGGAAGTGATAGATGCAACATCTCCCTCCTGATAAGTTACAAAAATTTGGCACTGACCAAATACATAACAAAGTATGACTTAGTATCTAGAATTATACCCAGAAGCTCACTAATTTGAATGAACTAAAAGATGACATCACATACTATAAATTTATACCTAAAAATTTCCTTAAGAATGCAACCAGTTAAATTCTAGCTGAATAAAAGTACTATTGCAGACTGAACCACTGCCTATGATCACCTAAATGTAAAATTATTCTATGAAAACTTTAGAATAATATTTTAATATATGTCACCATATCTCTTACACACATAATTTCCAAGAAAAATGGGACAGAAAGCTTTTCAAGATCTAGCTAAAGAATCAAGATCATGGGAGATTAGGCTAAGGTTGTTGTCTAGTAGTTTTATTTGTGTCTGCCTCTTAGTTATTCCATTTGGGGTTTTCTTGGCAAAGGTACAGGAGTGCCTTGTGTTTCCTTCTCTATCTCATTTGATAGATCAGGAAACTGAGGCAAACCATAGCTAGCAAGTGTTTGAGATCAGATTTGAACTCAGATCTTCCTGACTCCAGGCCTAGGACTTTAACCACTTTGCTACATAGCTGCCCTAATGGTTTGTGAGGTTATATACCATTTCCATCATTTATATGCTTCTGGATTTGTACCAAAGATGCCAGAATGAACCTAAAGAAGAAGAGCTTATATCCCGAAACTTTTATTCAATCATATATATTTCATTAAATGTCAACTTAAGTATGTTGCAGTACTTGTGAGACCTTGAAGTTCTTTTGTTAGGAATCCAATCACAAGAAGCAATTATTTTACCCACCCATACAGTTGTCAGTAGAATAGTATAGAGGAAAGAATGACAGCAAAGCAGAGACTTAAGTGTCTTAGGACCATTCTCATTAGAGCATCATTGAAAAAGATGAAAACAGTTTCTCTAGATCAATAAATTGGTCAATATATACTTATTATTCTTTATGCTCCAGGTACTGAGTGCTAAGGATACAAAGAAAAAAATAAAATAAAACCTTCTCTGCCCTCAAGGGATTTACATTCTATAACATGAGACCACACAGATCTATATAATTATTTACAGAATAAATACAAAGAAATTTAGGGAGAGGAGGAGGGGTTTAGTAACTGGAGGGAGCAGGAAAATCTCCATATATAAAATAGAATTCAATATGAGTTTTAAAAGAAATAATATAATAATCATGATGATAATTAAGTTTAATCAAACCCAATGAGAATAATAAATTTATCATAGCTTATATTTACATAGAATTTTAAGATTTCCAAAGCATGTTTGCTCCTTACAATAATCCTGTAACATGGATGCTATCAGGAGTACCATTTTACTGTTAAGGAAATTGAGGATTGAAAAGGTTATTATTTTCCCAGGATAATGTTGCTAAAATTTGAATCTAGATCTTTGTGATTCCAAGTCCAGTGCTTTAGATGTCTTTTTGTCTTTCTTATCTTGTTGGGTTTGTATTTTTTATATACTCCTGAACTTGGTCTAATAAGATGTCTTTATAAGAGGCAAAACAAGTAATAACATCCTGCACAAATGTACTGTACCTATAATGGTACAGTACATTATTAATATTATGTTAAATAGGAGCATCGGTGGTAATGAACAGGACCATAAGGAAGTCAAGGGAATGAAGACTTTGTCTAAGGCAGGGGTAGGGAATCTTTTTTCTGCCAAAGACCATCTGGATATTTATAACATCATTTTTTGGACCACACAAAATTATCAATTTATAGAACTCAAGCAGTGGGTGGTTGTTGTGCCTAACTTTCAGCTCATCATCACCAGCAAAAGATTTTGTGGGCCTTCGATGGCCTATGGACCTGATGATCCCCAACCCTGATCTAAGGACACCAAATTTAGGGGGTACAAACAGTGCTTCAATATCCTAGAAAAAGTAGAGCTTAATATCTAGTAAAAAGAATAATTAGACAAAATAGGAAAACACTAAAAAGTAGGTTAGGGCTAATTACCTTGATCTTCCCCCCATCAGATATAGTGTTTTCCTCACAGTTCAATTAAGAACATGTTTCATGCTGCTTTCTTTGGGCTTGAAATTCCTAATTGTGGCTCTAATTATGTGACGGTAGCCCAGCCTACCATTTCTCCACTTATAAATAATAAAAGACTTAGGATCAAAGCAAAAAGAACTACCGTTGGTAACTCACTAGATGACCACTTTATCTAAGAGAGAATTCCTGTCTCAGATCTTAATTCTATTTACAGAATTTGTCTATTCCTTGGTTTTCATTTGTTTACAACCTGGAAACTGATGTTATCTCTTCATTGCTTGACTTGTGTAGAAATGGTTCAGTGACTTCTAGCCTATCTGTGACTGCCAACCTGAAAAAATCAAGCCAGATGGTGGTAGCAGTATTCCAAGGGAGAAATTCTGCCAATCAGAATTGGAAGTCTTGGAATTAACTGATTAATACATCAAGAAGTCAAAAGGGTAGCCAGTACAAGACCAAAACGCTCCCCAATATATTATTCAGAATGATAGTGACTAAATCCAATACCATAAATGTCTTAAATAGTTTTATTAGATTTAAGATCATTTGCAGGGATAGTAATCTTAAGTTTTCTGTTCAGACCAAAAACTTCAAAAACAATTAACACCTTACTTTAAATTCAAGTTAATTACCATATTAGAACTCAATCTTCCAGAAGAGCCAGCAGATTTTGAAAATTAAGGTCATCTATAAACAAAACAAGGAAAATTCTTATGAGTAGTAAGAAGTGGATAAAAGAGTGGTGGGCACTCTCCAACAAACTATACTATTTGATGACCTTAAAGAATATATATTGCTTCTTCTGGGTTGTGGGGGCTTTTTTGGGGTTGTTTGTTTTTTTTTTTTGGTGTGTGAAAAAACAACAACAACAACAACCACTAAACTAGAAATAAATCTTGTGTTTGTAATATTATCATTAATTAAAAGATTCACTGGTTGCTTCTTGTACATTCTGGGGTTATAGAGAGGTGCCTACCATTGGGTTTACAATCTAGTTGGGGTGACTGTGTATATGTACACATGCATATGCAGGTAATATACATATTAAATATACATATATGTATGTGTATATGTGGCATATGCATGTGTTTATATATTAGGCAGATATTAGATTATAGAGACAGATGAATAGATGACCGATAAATACATAAAAATATAAGAATGAGGTTAGCCTATTTCACAGAGTTGTAATGTTTCAAGGGATAATAACTCAAATCTGAATAAGAGAAAGCCAAGTCTTTTTAAGAGATTAGTGCTGTTACATCCTTTTTATAAAGGTAAATGTGATAATTGTGGTCTCAGAATCCTGAAAGCTTCCTGAAGAAATGTAATCTTTGTGTAGGGGGTAGTATTCTATTTATTGGTTACATTTTCACACAAAAGGAAAGAGAGACTTGTGAAGGATCTAGAATTGCTTTCTTAGTAAAGAGAATAGTTAAGAAGGATGGGGAAAACTTGACATTGATAAATGTATGTAAAGTCCATAAAAAAGTTTGTGGGCTAAAAGGATGTTTTGCAAGATGAAAGATGTTAGCAAATCAATTAAAGGTGATAGAATAGTAAAAAAAAAATAATAATAATTAATTAGGAGTATATGAGAAGTCATTCAGAACTGATGGAGAGTCAAGTTAAAAGCTGTTTTTGAGAAATGCAGTTCTTATTGCTTTCTGAAGCAGTAGCAGGTATGAAGGAAAGGCCACTAGATTGAATGTCAGATAGGCTTGATATTAGACTTGACTCTTCAATTACCCAGTTTTGTCACAGGATAATTCAGCTGCTCAGCTTCCTCATGTGTAAAATAAGTAGTTTGGATTTGATGTAATATTCATTCCAGTCTTCGAAGTTCACGATTCTAACTACAAACATGCAACAAATAAATTATTTTTAAAAAGTGTTATCTTTTTAGATTAGATAGAGGTTGTGACCCATCTGGCTTGGTGAACAGATAGATATATGTAGTAAATATGTTGTTCACATATAAATGGATGCTAAAATATTGGAAAACAACCTAACTTTTATGTGACCTTATAGACTCTTGAGAGGCATTGATGACATAGTAGAGAGCTTGATTAAAAACTCAAAAAGGTATGGTTTTAAATCTCATCTCTAATTCATAAATGTTATATGATCTTATATAAGTCACTGAAGTTTTCAATGCTCTAGGCAACTCTATGAGATGATAAATTGTGGAGCAGTCCTAATTTGCAATGAAGAAATATCCTCACAAGAATTCTTTACATGGATAAGAAGAATAGTTCTGTTCTAGGGGAGGAAAGTAGAAGACAGATTTTTGTATAGTCCCATTCAGGAGTTCTTAATCTTTCTGAAACCTTTTAGCAATCTTCTGGAATCTATGGACTGCTTCTCAAAACAATATTTGTAAATGCACAAAGTAAAATACATAAGATTGCAAGAGAAACTAAAGCTTAGTGAAAACAATATTGTATTCTTTTCCCCTCTCCAAGTTCATGGACCCCTTGAAATCTATCTATGGATCCTGGAGTGTTATTAGTAAATCTGCTGTAGTTGATATAACAGTAAAACTTAATTAATTAGGATTATTTAAGAGCCCCTGGTCAGCTATAGGACCTCTGTTTTACAGATTTAAAAAAAATACTCACCAAGGTCAAGTGACTTGCTGAACATAACATAGTTTAACTGTATATAGTATTTTCTCAAATTTCTTTAAATTATTAATTCCTTTTCCCCTTTCCCTTTCCACTTCTCACATAAAGATTTGTTATTTTCATGGGTATTTGGAACTCTGCTGAAATAAAGAAATGCCCTCTCTTCGTATAGGTCCTGCCCCTGCTCTTTATAATCTTAAAGATATCCCTGGGGACACTAGAAGGTTAAATAACTTACCCAGTGTCAGACAACTAGTCTGTACCAGAGGAAGGATTAGAATACAATCCTGCCTTATTCGAAAAATAATCTATCCATTACACCACACCTCCTCCTCTCTTAGTCCTATTGGAAAAGCAATTCATAAAGTGTAAAGGTCATTTTCCATTGAAGTCACATCCAAATTGCCTATTACAAAATCAAAATTAGTAAGGGCCAAAGCTATGCAGCTTTACTGTACTCTGTAAATATTTTTAGTGAACTCCTATCAAATGACTCCTATTTCTCTGTTGCTTCATTGTCTTTTGTTGTTGTAGTTGAAAAACAGCCTGACCCTTTGATTTTATTCCTCTATCTGAAAAGCTCATAAAATTATTTAATTTAAAAAAAAACCATTACTGTCTGGAGCCAACTATGAATCTTTATTTCAAACCAAGAAATAAAGGAAGTTCTCTTTGGTTTTTTGACAAAGATTGTAAATTCTTTAATTCTTTTCTCTATAAACCATTTCATTTATAGGTCTAGTTCAGGGATTAATGGATCATCTAGAGTGAGCTATTTCTTGCCTCCAGGTAAAAGTGTTTTTCACTAAAGTTTAATAGTTGGAAAGTGATTCTTAAAGCCTTAATGTTATTAGCACTATTGAAGAAGATGTATTTATTTGAAAGGTAGAAAGGAGTTTCTCCCTGTAGAGGTCCCTCTCCAATCCCTCTGCCCTTGTTTTTAAGCTTTTACTAAAGTTTCTCCTGTAAGAGTAATTATTATGAGCCTCTTTAATGCTTTATTGTCCCACTATTTTTTTTTCCTGGAAACGGAAGGTGAGCTTGGTCCTGAGCCGCTGTAATTTTTACTAATGGATATATTTATTTTTGAAAGCAATCCAGGTCTCTCTGAAACCTTTGTATTTGACTTTTGGCTCTTCACCAGTTCTTCTCTGATGACATGGGTTCATAGGACATACAAGCTCAATCAGCCCAATAACACCATTACAAACTTATTTATCAAATGAGTCACTGATGTTTGCATTGCTAACTGGCTTTCTGATTTTGCTATTTTACTTATCTCTGTCACACATGGTAATGATATAACTATGAATAATAACAGAAAATATTTGGTTCTGGAAAGCATTATAAACATAATTTGTCAACCTATCCTTGAAGTTAATATATATTTTCATTTCCCTTTACAAAGTTTATAGAATTAGACAGGGATTAGAAGTAACCTTGAAGGAAAGTTCCCTTAACACACTCCTGGAAAGATAATTATGCTTCTTTTCCTTAAAGACAGGCAAAAGAAAAGCTGCAATAATAATCCATTAGCAGTATCTACCAATCTTAATGCTAACATAAATCCTTGCTTCTCCTTTTCTGTTTGTCACCTTCTCTTATTTTCTCCTGTCCTTACACTATTCCTTCACTAATTAAAACTAGTCTTTTTAGAAGAACAGGCATTTAGACAAGGATACATTTGCTTTAAGAATGTTAACAAAAGTATTTACTTATTAGAAGGCTCCTTCAACATCACATTTCTTTAAGATCTGTTTTTCTCTGAGTCTGGCCCCCTAGAACCAAGACCAATAACTCCCTATCTTAGACTTTTTCCTAATTAAAAAAGTAGAAGGATGTATTGAGTGAGAATTTGTGTTCATTTTAAATGGGTTGGATCCCTAATGAAATTAGCCCCATGACAAATATTCCTTTAGAGATGGAAAAGTCTAGAACATAAATTTGGAGCTGGAAGGGACCTTAGAGGTCATCTAACTGAACCATTTTATTATATATATATATATATATATATATATATATATATATATATATATATATATATGAAGTGATTTCTCCAATATCACACAGATTACATCTGATATGGTTTATTCCTGTATCAGAGCACTGGGCTTAAAGTCAGCCATGAAATACTGTCATAAAACAATTAGTATATGCTCAATCCAGGGCAAATCACAACTGTAAAATAGAGATAATAATAGTTGCTATGCAAGATCAAATGACATAATAGTTGTAAAGCACTTAGCATAGAGCCTGCCATATAATAAATGCTAATATAAGTATAAGCTATTATTGTTATAATTATTATTATATGCTAATACAATTTCTTCAATATTATTTCTATTGATAGAATTATATTGATATGAAACAGTTTTAACAGACCCAGGGACTTTGGAAGGGGAGATTATTTTTTCTGGGTTTTCAGAATGTTTTAAAAATCACTGTTTATTCACTATTCTGCTCTGCAACTGGACAAATCTCATTTTTCCTAAGCCAATGACAAATTGTTATTGCTATCCACTCCTAGGAGACAAACGGAAATATTAGGACTAAAGCCTATATTCTTGGAATATCAGCCAATTATCACAGCATAAGAGACACTGTGCTGGATTCTAGGGATGCAAAGAGGAAAATTAAATACTCCCTGCTTTCACTGGGCTTATATTCTATTAAGAGACATTATACACACACACTAATACATGTTGTGTACATGTGTGTATATGTATACACATATGCACATGAAGATATATGTAGATAGATGATAGATAAACTGACATGTAGAGCTGTTACCACAATGATCAAAAGCAGTATTTGTCTGCCTTAATATTTATAAACCACTTAAAAGTGAAATGAACATTAAAATAAAAAAGAATCATACAAGTGAATCTTGTTCTATGTAATGGGTAAAAAAAAAAAATTATTCTTTCACCTAGGAGATTTGAATTCGAATTTCACCTTTAGCTATGGATAGAAGCTTCATGATCATGATCTCTGATCTCATTTTTCCTCAAGTATAAAATGGAGATATATTACTTATCTCTCAAGAATTTCAATGAAAGATTTTCTAAATCTTTAAAGTTATATACAAATGTTGGGTCATTAGTATTACTTTAAATTTTACAAGAAAATGATTTTATTGGTGAAGGAATTTCTAGTAAGGAAATCACCTCTGTCAAGGTAAATCTGTGTTTTCTCCAAGAGTAATGGGCTTTTAACTTTTTTTGTGTGTCCCAACCCCTTTGACAGTCTGACAAAAACTGTGGAGATATCTTTTCAGAATCATGTTTTTAAATGCATAAAAGAAAATGCATAGAATTGCAAGGGAAAACATTTATGTTGAAATACAATTATTTAAAAAAAAAAAAAAAAAGCTCGCAGATCCAAGGGTAAGAATCTGAGAGAGAGTTGTTTGGAACAGTGAGATGTTAAATAACTTGTCCAAGATCATACACCCAATATCTTTCAGAGGCAGCACCAGAAGCAGCCCTTGACTCCAAGGTAGATCATTTATATTTTATGACAACTCCAAACTTGCATTGTTCTTGTCATCCACCTTCTCTGCTTGGTTCATGTTTTGCTGAATGGGGCTGAAGGAAATTATTCCATTCTGTGATTGTATATACTGTATTTTAATGTTATCTACTTTCAAGTGGATGATGCTTAAGGCAGTAAGACAATCCCATTCTTCCTCTCGAATTGATTCCCTATCTTATTGACTCGGAAACTATTCCAAAACTTTCTCTCCTCTCCTTAAGTCTCCAATGCCTCCCTCTCTCTACACACATTCTCTCAGTGAAGACCTCACTTTTTACCCTTTGCTGAGAAAATTAAGACCATTAAATTTGAGCTTTGGGACAGCTAGATGATACAGTGGATAGAACACTGGACTTAAAATCAGGAAGATTTACAAGCCACATAATCCTGAGTTAGCCACTTAATGCTGTTTGCCTCAATTTCTTTTTCTGTAAAATGAACTGGAGAAGGAAATGGCAAAAAAAAAAAAAAACAACCAGTATTTTTATCAAGAAAACCCCAAAAGGGGTCACAAAAAATAGAACACAACTGAAAAGTGACTAAAATTTGTGCTTAATCTGCTCCTATTCTCTTCATCTCAAAACCCTTTGACACCATTGCTCACTCTTCCATTCAAAGTTTCTAATACTGAAGCATTCTTTTTCCTTACTAAGGACCTTTTGATTCCATCCCTTCGTGTAGCAATTGTTTCTGGGGGTCTTTCCCAGAGTGGATTTTTTTGACTGGGTAAAAGAGGCTATTCTTTACCGTCCCTAAACTTTATCACTGAATGGGTGTTGCCTCAATCAAAGTGACCTGTTAAAAACTTCAGCTTAAAAAAGCCAAAGTTTCCCACTGCATCCAGGGGCACCCCCAGTCATCCTGATCTCTAGCTTGCCACTTGGCCCAGATGGCTCTGGAGGATACAGTGGGACAGATGACCTTGCCCAGCCCTCCCTCACTTAAATCCAACTCAATTGTATGTCATGGCATCCCCTCTCTGAGGTCATGGTCCTCTTTAAGAACTAAGGACAAACAGAAGCAGCAACAATAACTTCTCTAATTTTGTCTTCTCAAATGTTTCCCCCATCCTGAGTTGGAGGTGACTCTTGTCTCTATTTCTGCACTCTTTCAACTCAACTCCAGTTCCACCTTTTGAACCAACCCCTCTACTGTTAGTGATTTCCCTCTGTGGTTATCCCCAATTTATCTTGCATATTTTTTTTTTGTGCAAAGCTGTTTTCTCTCCCATTTTTAAAAAATGGATAATGGGTTTCTGTGTTTTGAATCCCCAGTGCTTAACATAGTCCCTGATAACATAAAAAGAATTTAATAAATGTGTTTTTGGAGATAATCAGGGTCAAGTGACTTTACATTGATAATAAATATCTGAGGTTGTATTTGAACTCAGGTCCTCTTACCTCCACTGCACCTCTTACCTGCCCCTCCATTACTACTTTTTTCATTTGATTTAGTTGGCAAAAATTACTTTGAATCTGCCTTGTATATATTTTGCATATGCTCTTTTTTTTTGCACATAAGTTATTTTTCCCATCATCATAAGCTCTTTGAGAGGGCAAGTACTGTTTTGTTTATTTCTTTGTAACCCCAGCACTGAACTTAGAGCTTAGTACATAATGTGTACTTAATAAATTCTTATTGAATAAATGAAGGAAGATGGCTGGGACTCAGACAAACAAAACAGAAAGGGAAGAGAGTATTTTAGCAAAAAGGAACAGTTTGAGTAGACATAGAAAAGTGGGAATATAAGCAGCATATTTGGGAAATGAGTTGACCAGGTTGGCAAGAGTAGACCATTAACACAGTAAAAATAGGAATTAAGTGCTATCACTGCCAGATTAAGGAGTAAATGGGATATCTTAAAGCAGTCATTAGATTAAATGAGTGATCAAAGATCCACTACTGATTTAAATGATAAACAAAAATATGTGTTTTAAGGGCATTAATATAAAGATCTAAAATTTCTGCACTGCATTTACTATTAAAATGTTCTTCTAGTATTATAAAATGTTGTAACTTTACAATCCAGTCAACACTCTAGATCCCTGCTCTAGTTGTGTTTGGTGTAACTGTGGACTAACAGGTGGTAATCATTTTGTGATTTTTCAAACTAATACTAGTTGCCTATGTAAAATGATGGTAAAACACAATCTCTAATCTAAAAACATTTTAAATTTAGGCCAAGTAAAACTTTAGGAATGACTTCTTTAAAATTTAGTTACCAAATGTTTGTGGCAGCCCTTTTTGTAGTGGTGAGAAACTGGAAATTGAGTGGATGCCCATGATTTGGAGAATGGCTGAATAAGTTATGATATATGAATGTTATGGGATGTTATTGTTCTATAAGAAATAATCAGCGGCATGATCATTGAGCATGAGCAGAGAGACTTGGAGAGACCTACATGAACTGATGCTAAGTGAAATGAGCAGAACCAGGAGATCATTGTACACAGCAACAGCAATATTATATAACGATCAATTCTCATGGACATGACTCTCATCAACAATGAGATGATTCAGACCAGTTTTTATGATCTTGTGATGAAGAGAGCCATCTACCCTGAGAAAGGACTGTGGAAATGAGTGTGAATCACAACATACATAGCATTTTCACTCTTTTTTTGGTTGTTGTTTGCTTGCATTTTATTTTCTTTCTCATTTTTTCCTTTTTGATTTGATTTTTCTTGTGCAGCAAGATAATTATATAAATATGCATGCATATATTGGATTTAACATATATTTTTACCAAGTTTAACATATATAGGATTACTTGCTATCTAAGGGAGGGAGTGGGGGAAATTGGAACACAAGGTTTTACAGGGATTAATGTTGAAAAGTTATCCATGCATATCTTTTGAAATTTAAAAAGCTTTAATAAAAGATTAATTGCTGAGGACAGGTAGGTGACACAGTAGATAGAGAACCAGCCCTGAAATCAGGATGACCCGATTTCAAATCCAAGCTTAGACACTTACTTGTTGGGTGACCCTGAACAAGTCAATTAGCTCCAATCGCTTTCAAAAATAAACCAAAAAAAAAAAAAAAAAAAACCCTCATTTGCTGCTTTGAACTTGGTTGTGCCTCAGTCATGATGAGTTCCAGTCTCCAAACTTCAAAGCCAAGAACCAAATCTATCATAGTTGATCACTGCACAATCCTATTCTTGCTGTATGTTTTCCTGGTTCTGCTCATTTCACTAAGCATCAGTTCATGTAAGTCCTTGCTAATACGAAAAAGGCTGCTACAAGTATTTTTGCACATGTGGGTCCTTTTCCCTCTCTTGCAATCTCTTTGGGTTACAAATCCAGTAGAGACACTGCTGAATCAAAGGGTATGTACAGTTTTATAGCACTTTGGGCATATGAACAAATGATCTTTCTCCTCACATTTTCCCTTTTAAACATCTCTCAGAAATAGCTAGATGGTATAGCACAGGGGCTCTCAAACTTTTGTTTTCAGTATCTTTATCCTATTAAAAATTATTAAGGATATCTCTAAAGCGTTTTTATTTATCTGGATTATATTTATAGACATTTACCATATTGGAAATAAAAACTATTTTTGAATTTGTAGACCATCTAAAAGGATTTCAGAGATCCCCAGGATTCTCCTAGGGGTACTCAAACTACAGCCTTCAGGCCAGATGTAGCAGCTGAGGACGTTTATCCCCCTCACCCAGGGCTATGAAGTTTCTTTATTTAAAGGCCCACAAAACAAAGTTTTTGTTTTTACTATAGTCCGGCCCTCTAACAGTCTGAGGGACAGTGAACTGATCTCCTATTTGAAAAGTTTGAGATGCCCTGTGCCATACTTTGAGAACCACTGGTATAGCAGATTGAACATTGAACCTGGAATTAGAAAAATCTGAGTTCAAATCTGACCTCAGAAATTTATTAGCTCTGTGACCCAGGGAAATTAATTTACCTCAGTTTCCTCGATTGTAAAATGGGGATAATAATAGCACCTAATTTGTAGGATTGTTGTGAGGAATAAATGAGATCATATTTGTGAAAGTGTTTGATGCATTGCTTGGTATATACTAGGCCTTAGATGAATGCTTATGACTTTCACTCTCCTATTTTTCTGGGAAGTCTCATCTTTCCAGTTTCCCAGGTTCCTAACTTCTATATTATCCTGGACTTTCTCAACTCACATGTCGAATCAGATGTCAAATAATATCATTTCTACCTTCAATTTTTTTTTTGCATCTGACCTCTTCTCTTTATTTTGTTCAGGCCATCACCTCTTGCCCATATTATTATCTCAGTTTCCTTTCCTCAAGTCACTCTCCATTCTAGTTTGTTCTTCACACTGCTGCCCAAGTAATTTTCCATAAGTGCAGATTTAACCATATACCAATCAACTCTAGAGGCTTTATTTCCTCCAGAGTCAAATATAAATTCTGTATTTTGGGGTCTAAAGTCCCATAGAACCTGCCTTCACCTTATCTTTCAAGTCTCATTGGGCATTATTATTACTCATCCTACTCTCTGTGATCCAGCCAAACTGGCTTTCTCTCTGTTCAATCCATGACACTCCATCTTCCACCTCTATATCTTTCCACAAATAGTCCCACATGAACTTTCTCCATACTGATACTTCACAGAATCCTCTTCCTTTAAAATTCAGTTTGAAGACCATCTGCTGATTCCCTTAACCACTAATGCCCTCCCCCTCCAAGACTACCTTGTACTTAACTTTTTTGTATATATTTATATTTATGATGGATATATTTCCATATTAACTTTTTCTTCCCCATTAAAATATAAGTTCTTTTCAGTTGTACGTCTTTGTGATCTCGATAGTATTTTCTTGGCAATGATACTGGAAGGGTTTGTCATTTCCTTTTCCAGATCATTTTAAAAATGAGGAAATTGAGACAAAGAGTTAAATAACTTGTCCAAGTTCATGCAACTAGTGTCTATTATAAGTTTGGAATTGAGGCCCTCCTGGCTCCATACCTGGCATTCTATTTCTGCACTATATAGCTGTCCTTCTTAATAAATACTTGATGGTTACTTATGTAGAAAAGAAGTTTTCTAGCCCAGGTCAAAAGAAAATAGTGATTGAATTCAGTTTGGCTGATGCCTAACACTTGAGGCTGGACATTTGTATTCTACAGACAGGGAAGTTTAAAGCAAAATTCAAGAAAATATTAGAACTTCAAGTAACAATAATTTGTCTTGGATATTGGATAATACAATTTGATCTCTAGGAAACTGGCTTATAACTATTTGGCTATAAAGAAAAGCTTTAGTCTGACCCTATGAAACCTCTCTTTGACTTTGATGCACATCTTTTAAGCAGCAAACCATGATGTAGTCTTATGCCAGAAGGGCACAGCTTAATAGGGAATGAAATAGAAACTACACCCAAGCTATATTTGAAGATTTTCCTGGAGTTAAATCCAAGTGAGAAAGAGTAGAAAACTGGATAGTAAATCATAGTGGCTTGAGGGCTTAGGTTAGAAGCCAGAAGTGAGTTCAAATCTCACCTCTGACAGGTAGCAGTACTTAGTACCCTCAGTAACTCTAGGATTATAAATTGCAGACCAAATACTGATTAACATAAATAAATGAAGTTCCTCACAGAAGCATCTTACTTCGATAAAGCACAGTTTTGGTAAACAGAGATAGATTAAGTAGATAGATAGATTGATTGATTGATTTCAGGTGGGGGCAAACTGTATGTTGATGAAATATACATAAGTGTTTTCTTATATTTAAAAATGTAGTCTGAGTCTAAAGCAAAAATAAGTGACTTTTGTGTGTGTGTCACAGATACCTTTGGCAATCTGGCAAACCTTTCCTAAAATAATATGTTTAAAGGCATAAAATGAAATCTCTAAAATTATAAAGTAAAGCCATTCATGTTAAAATAGTTTTCAAAATATTTTTAAAAACCAACTTCAGAGAATCTCTTGAAATTTGTGCATGCATGCCTTAGGGGTCCACAAACTATAGGTTAAAAATCCCTTGGTCTAGAGGAAGCTCAGCCAAGGCAAAGAGGCACCTGGTGCTTCTGTACTGGGGCCAACTGTCAAGTTATCTGCAGCTGCTTCAGTGAAGGGTGCTTAACTAATCCTCCTAGAGATAAATGGGCTTATCTTTACTTTTGCTACCTACTATTCATGCCTGGGGATCCAATAAAAATGTGATGAAATTGGGACATGGGTTCCTTAAGCCAGTGGAAAACTTTTGGAGGCAGATAACAAGCAATGACAGTCATTGTTGAGAACTTTTGGATACTTGAATACTGAGAAATAGATTCAATTTTATAAGTACCTAGGAATACTTTTTGATGAAGATTTAGAAGAATCATTTTTAAAAAGGGAAATTGTAAAGAATCTTAAAATAGGCTGTTTCTGAAAAAGGGTCTCTTTTTTCATTTGTACTGCAATTTGAAATGATGGGAAGTGATGGGGAAGGGAGAGGGAGGGGAAGAACTGGGAATAATGTGGTATAGGGGGAAAAACACTGGATTTGAAAATCAGAATATTTGGGCTTGGATCCCTGATCTACTTCTTTAATGATTTTGGCCTGGCATTTTTTACCTATCTAGCCCTGAGTTTCAAGTTTAAATCCTATGATCTATTTATTTATTCTCTTTACAAATATAGATCCTGATACTGCTATAGGTCAAGTGAATAAATATAGACATCAATTGATCTCATCATTCAACTCAAATTGCCCTTTCCAAAGTTACCAGAGATATAACTATCAAATTTTGTAGATTTTTCTCAGTAGATTTCATCCTTCTTGACCTCTCTGCGAGATTCAATACTAGTGACCACTTCTTCCTCCCAGACACTCTCTATTCTCTGGGTCTTCATAAAATTTCTCTCTTCAATCTCCTCTTGTTTATCTGAATGATCTCTCTCATTCTGTTTTACAAGTTTGTCATCTATATTATTTCCTCTAACCATAGGTGTTCCCCAAAGATCTCTTGTGAGTCATTTTCTCTTGTTTTCCTATTTGCCCTCACTTAGTGAATTTCCATGGATTTAATGATCATCTTTATTCATAGACTTCCATAGTTATCTCTATATCTAGGCCATCATCTCTTCTGAACTAAAGTTCTGTGAGTACCTTCTGGATATTTGTATTAAATATTCTCAAACTCAATATATCCAAAATAAAATCCATCTTTCTTTCAAAGCTACCTCTCTTCAGAACTTCCATATTCTGTGGAGGGATATAATTATCCTCTCAGTCAAGCCAGTTTGCAACTTCAATACAGTCATCATCAATTCACATTCACTTATTCCATATATCGAATCTGTTGTCAAATCTTTTTAATTCTGCTTCCGTCATCCCTCTTGCTTCTCTCCCCTTCCTTTTACCCATCCACCTACTATCTTAGTTCAGGTCCTTATCTCTACGTTTTTCCCCATAATTAAATTTTATTTTTAATTTATGAAATAAAACAAGCATTGCCACAATATAATACAATAAAAAAGTTTGCACATGAAATTGTAAATCTACTATACACAACATGCTATTCCTTTCAAATATACAACAAAATTATCATGTAACTGTCTTTTTTTTCTTCCCTCTCCCCCACCTAGAGTTGGCTACACAAATAGGTATCTAATTTTCATATGTATCTATATCTACATATATATGTAAAATTATTCTATATATCTATTTGTCAGTTCTTTCTCTATGTGCAGATGACTTTTCTTTATCTGTTCTTTATAGCTAATTTTGATATTTATAATAGTCAAAATAACTTGTTTGTATAAAGTTATTTTTCAAAAAATAATATTGCTGTTACTATATACAATATTATCTTGATTCTGTTCATTTTGTTCTTCATTATTTTATCCAAGTCTTTCCATGTTTTTCTAAAATCATTGGGCTCATCATTTCTTATAGCGCAGTAGTATTTCATCATTAATCATATATCAAAATTTGCTCATTCATTCCCCAATTGATGGACATTTCTGCAATTTCCAGTTCTTTGACACCACAAAGCTACTATAAACCTTTTAGAATATATAGGTTCTTTTCCTTTTCCCTTAATGACCAAGTAGTAGTTTTTCTGGATTAAAAAGTATGAGTAGCTTAATAATTCTTTGGGCATAATTCCAGATTGCTCTCCAAAATGGTTGGATCAATTCGCAATTCCATCAACAATGAATTAGTGTTTCAATTTTTCCCATAATTCCTAAAATATTTGTCATTTTCCACCTCTCTTATTTTAGCCAATCTGGTAGGTGTAAAATGGCATCTTAAGGTTGATATGATATCCTCAATTGAGGAATATCTTATAGATTTGATAAAGTTCTTTATATACATTTTAGATATAAGACCTTTATCTAATAAACTGTTTATAAAAGTGTTTTCCAAATTTTTGAAATTTCTGGTTTCTGTGATTGTAATCACACACACACACACACACACACACACACACATTCTAGTCTTCCTCTATTCTATTCCTACTCACAAGCTATTGAATGTAGCTGAAGGAAGTCTAAAATAGACTGGGTACTTGACAGTTTCTTGTTACCCAACCTAAAATGTGTCTTCATTGCAGCAAAATAAGTCTTTTTTATCCCTCCATAACCAATTCCCTCTCTCATCCCCTCCCAGCCAAAAAAGTTATCTCAAACCTTCTATTCCTGCCCCCACCCCCCTTTCCTCTTCACTGCTGGCTTCAGAACTTGTCTCTTATTTTACCAAGACAATTAAAGTCATTTTATGGGATCTACCTCTTTTTCCATCTCTCCATTAAAAACCACTTGATATCATCAGCTAATTCTTCCTCCTTTCTCCCAGTCTCTGATTAGTCTCTGACAGAAGCAGCTCTTATCCTTGTCAAAGGCAATTCCTCTGCAGGTACCCGATCCTATTATCGCCTATCTTCTTCAGTAGATTGCAACCTCATAGTTTTCCTCTCCATCTTATGAATCTTCACCTTCAATCTATGTACCAGTTCCCTCTCTACTGTCTTCAGAAATATACTAGACTCCACCATAAAACTTTCACTGACTCAGTCAGCCCTTCAAGCTATTGTACTCTATTTCTCTACTCTTCCTCAATCAAATTTCGTGAAAATCTCTACATTCACTGTCCCCACTTCCTTTCTTCTCCCTCTTCAACACTATACAATCTGCTTGCCACCTGCATCACTCAGCTGAAACCAATGATCTTTTAATTATCGATCTAATGGCTTTTTTTGTTTTTCAGTCCCCAGCCTTTTTCATCTTTCCGCTAAATTTTTTGCTCTTGACTGCCCTCCCCTTCTAAATAATCTCTTTTCTTGACACTCTGTCCTGGTTCTCCTCCTACTTGTTTGGCTGCTCATGTTCAGTCTTCTTTGTTAGTTTATTATCTGTTTATACCCCAAAAATGTAGGTGTTCCTCTAGTTTCTGTCCCAGAATCTCTTTTCTCTCTACACTCATTGAAATCTCATTAAATCTCATGGGTCCAAGTATTATTCCTAAATAGATTATTCACTAATATTCATATATATGTATGTACATCATAATTATATGTATATATGCATATATCTGGGAGTTGAAGGAAGTTAGGGAAGTCAAGAGGCCGAATAGTATTCTAGGTATGGTGATCATTTTCAGTAAAAATGTCCAGAGTCTAGATATAGAGTATGTTGTTTAAGGTATAAGGAGGTTAATGTCATTGGCTCACAGAGTACATAGTGAGGGGAGTAGGGGGAGTTGTGAGGTGGGGGGGGCTGGGAGAGTAGAAATAAAAAGACTAGAAAGGGAGGAAGGATCTAGGTTGTGAAAGACTTTAAATATCAGAGAATTTTATATTTGATCCTCCTCCTAGAGAAAATAGGAAACCATTGGAGTTTATTGAATGGAGGCAAGAGAAGAGAGAAAGAGAAAAAGTGAGAGAGAGAGAGAGAAACAGCAGAGATAGAAAACAGGAAACAAAAAAAGAGAAAAAACATTTATATAGAGTCCACTATGTGCCAAACACTGTGCTATGCCCTTTATAAATATTAACTTACTTGATCCTCATTGTAACTGAGAGAAGGTGCTAGTATTACTCCCATTTTACAAAGGCAAACAAAAAATTTATATTCTTTTTCTAGGGTCACACAGCCAGTAAGTGACTGAAGCCAAGTGTGAAATCAGATTTTCCTGACTCAAGGTCCAACTCTCTATACACTATTCTTTGCCTCAATTGCTACTTAGTTTTAATCACTGAATGGGTGCAGTTTCAGTCAAACTGAGACCTGTTGGAGACTTTAGCTTAAAAAGGTCAAGGTCTCCCATTGCATCCAGTCATCTTGATCTATAGCTTACTGCTGGACCCGGATGGCTCTGGAGCGGAAAGTGAGACAGGTGACCTTGCACAGCCCTTCCTCACTTAAATCCAACACACTTACATCACCTCCCTTATGTGATGGTCCTCTTCAAGAACAAAGGATAAAACAACAGATAATGGGACCCCTGATGGACTGGAGAGGAGAGAGGCTTGTGGCAGGGAGACCAACCAGCTGGCTTTTGTAATAGTCCAGGTATAAGGAGATGACCCTTCATAGAATTGTGGCAGTGTCAAAGGAGAAGAAGTGAGAGATATTATAAAAGCAAAATAGACAGAACTTGGCAAGGATTTGGATGTACGGATTGGGGGAGGAGTGAAAGAACATGAGAAGCTATGTGAGTCTGGAGAACTGGGAAGATGGTAAAAGTGACAGGAAAGTTTGGAAGTGAAGAGGGCTTGAGAGGGAATAAAAAGAGTTAAGTTTTGAATATGTTGAATTTAAGATATCTAAGGTATACCTAGTTTGACATGTCTAATAAGCAGTTAGATATGCAAATCTAAAGAGGAACAGAGAGATTGGGGCAAGAAATGTGATTTTGAGAATCATCAGTATAGAGATGGTAATTAAATTCATTGGGAACTGATAAGATTATAAAGTGAAGCAGTATAGAGGGGAAAGAGAGCAGGGTCCAAGACAGGACGTATAGTTAGATGACATGACCTGAAGAAAGAAATAAAGGAGAAGGATAAGAAGCAGTCAAAGAAATGACTTATTCAGTGTAACACACTTTTCTGAGGGATATTTTTAATAAAATTCATTCAAGGATGCTACCTCACATGACTTTGGCTGAAACAGCTCAAGACCTGGCAAACATTGAATGGTAGAACTGGAAGAGAGAGACCTTACAAATATAATGGGCCACTTGTACAAAGGTAGAGATGAGGGAGATGGTTGTCATGTATGAAAAATAGCCAGCAAGCCAAATTGGCTAGAATAGAAAGTATGTGAAGGGGAATATTACAAAATATGAAAAATTGCTATCTCTTATGAGATAACTGGTCTTTCTAAGCAATGGAATGAAATCTCTTAGAACCATATTTTTATTTAAAATCTAAACTGTGAAGACTGGCCCTTTCCCCAATCTTAATCCCAAATATTTTTTCACAGAAGATTTACAATTCAAAAAATAATGCAATCAAAATTCTAGAAAATAAAATGAAAACTGAATACTGAAAATTTCAGTATATCTTATAGTGCAAAAGAATACAGGATCTAATTACTTTTTACTTTCCTTTTTCTTGACTTTGTGTTCATGAGGGAGGGGAAACGTTGATACATTTATGCTGGAAAAAATTGCTAATAATGTTAGTCATTTCTTGAAGTCTCAAATGAAAGGGTCTTGCCAACCTCCCAACTGCCATGCCTTACAATTGATAAATATTTGGATTAATATATTATCTTTTATTTAAACTGAACAATGAACATTTGAATAAAAATGAGAGATTAGCAAGGGAGACTTTTTATATATTTTTATTTTCCCTAGTTACACATAAAACAACTCTTTTGGTAATACATGTTCATTCATTTTTATATATTTCCATGTTAATTGTTTTGTGAGAGAAAAATCAGAACCAGAGGGAAAAATCATGAGGAAAAACAAAACAAAAAACGGTGAACACAGCATGTGTTGATTTACATTCAGTCTCTATTGTTCTCTCTCTGGATGTGGATGGTGTTTTCCATTCAAAGTTTATTAGAATTGCCTTGGATCATCAAACCACCAAGAAGAACCAAGTCTATCATAACTGATTATTGCAAAATCTTGCTGTTGCAGTGTACAATGTTTTCTTGGTTCTGCCTTGTTTCATTCAGCATCAGTTTATATAAATTTTTCTAAAATCAGCCTGTTCATCATTTTTAGAGCAATACTATTCCATTATTTTCATATATTATCACTTATTCAGCCATTCCCCAATTGATGGGCATCTACTCATTTTCTAATTCTTTGCCACCACAAAAAGAGCTGCTACAAACATTTTTTTACATGTGGGTTCCTTTCCCTCTTTTATAATTTCTTTGGGATATAGGCCCAATAGTGCCACTACTGGATCAAAAGATAAGCACACTTTTAAGGAAGCCAGACATTTTAACCAAAAGGTGCGTTAAATGGATAAGGAGAGAGATCTTTGATTCTAATCTTATTGCTACTAAATCATTTTTTAGCTTTTCAGTCCTTGCCAACTCTTTGATTTTATTTGAGGCTTTCTTGGCAAAGATACTAGAATGGTTTGTCATTTCCTTCCCTTTTACAAATGTGGAAACTGAGACAAATAGGGTTAAGTGACTAAGTTAGGATTACACGGCTGGTAAGTGTCTGAGGTCAGATTTAAACACAGGAAGATGAGTCTTCCTGACTCCAAACACAGCACTCTATCCATGGTACCACCCCACTAATTTTAATAAGTGAATTCACTTGTCTGAGGTTCAGTTTCTTCATCTGTAAAATGATCAGTATAATAACAACAAAAAGAGCACTAAGTAAATGTAATTAGCAGTCTTAGTTTGGGAGAGTAAAAAATGAAAGACATGTCTCTTACCTGAGAAGAGAAATGCAGGACTATAGATACAGAGTGTGATTTTATCAGAGTTTGCTTTGTTGACTATTTTTGCTTAACTATTTTTCTTTGTTGTAAAGGAAGGTTCTTTTAGGGAGGGGGATGGTATATGTTTTTAAGTAATTGCAAATTCTAAAAAATTGAAATGGAAAAAATAAAGTTATGTAGTTGAACTACATGACTTTAAACATTTTTAAGTTCTTCATTTGTGCAATTTTTTGAAAATGTGAACATGAAAAGCATTTTGAAAGCATAAGTGGAGGTATTGTTTGAAAAGGAATATTCAATTTAGATGGAAACAATTTAGATCAAATGGTATTAATTGCTTCTTCCTTTAGCCCTATTCATTCCACCATCATAATTTGTAATTTAGCAAAATTTAGTGGTGAGAAGTTTCCATTACAATACTTGCCTTGAATATTAAGGCAACATTTTTTAAAGTATTCTCTAAATTAAAAGAAAAGAAAAGAAAAAGAACCATGGAATAAGTGCATAGAAATACAACAATTTATTAAATCTATTTTTCACAAATTAAAATTATTCCTTATCTATAAAGGAACCTAACAACAAAACCCTGCAACAATGTGCCACCCACATGGCACTCAATGTGACAGTCACCGTCGACAAGCACGATGAAGGAAAATGTTCTAACAAAAAAGCCCAAGGAATTATTTTCCAGTCCAAAGACTGTTTAAAAATATTCTTTATTTTTGCTTTGTGGGGAAAACTCACTCTGAGAGAGACTTGTAATCAGTGTTTGAAAATGACAAAAAAAAAAAAAATTGGCTAATTTGGCTTCCCTGGGTCCTCTTGGAGGTTCATGCCTGCACTCTGACTGTGTCTGATTATTTCAGTGTTTCTATTCATGGTTAAAACCATAGTGTGAGTTCATGTTCAATCTTAGTTGGTAGCAGAGAAATAAAAAGAAATGAGGATAAAGAGCCCAAGTGTGCTCTCAGAGGTAAACTGGGAAACAACATATACAATTCCACATAAATACTTACTGCTTATAGCACATTTTTTGAGACCATGTCACTTAAATAAAAGAAGGGGCTTCAGTGGAGGATATAAGACATATATATCATGCACAAATCTCCCAAATGGGCTCATTTAGACATGCATATCTATGAATCATTCCACATTTTTCTATACTCTTTTCTAAGCTCTTATCTACTTTTACCATTTAAACCATCATCTTTAGATAAAGAGGACACATATCTTTAGCCTCAGGAAAGGTTTGTTACTTATACTAGCCTCAGAGAGCTGCTAATTCTGCCCACTCTGTCCATTTCAGAATATCTCTGTGGAGCAGCCTGATGTGATTTACATAACCCAAACCACTTACCCTGGATAAAGATTGAAAGACAACTTGAAAGAAGAAATACCTCTCTGAACCCCAAATGATTTATCTGAAGGGATTAGGAGAGGGATATAATGAATGGAGGGAGATATAAATAAGTAAAGGCTCACCCTTGGGGGAATATTATTTTTCTAAAAGAAATGATGAGCATGTATAACATATATTGGATTATTTGCCAATGACAAAGGGCAAGATTTGAAACACAAGGTTTTGCAAGGATCATTGTTGAAAAATTATCCATGCATATATTTTGAAAATAAAAAAGAACTAATTTTAAAAAAAAGAAATGATGAGCAGGCTGATTTCAGAAAAGTCAGGAAAGACTTCCATGAACTGGATGCTAAGTGAAGTGAGCAGAACCAAGAGAACATTGTACACAGTAACAGCAAAATTATGTGATGATCAACTATGATAGACTTTTGGCTCTTCTCAACAGTACATTGATCCAAGACAATTCCAATAGACTTGGGATGGAAAATGCCATCTTCATCCAGAGAGAGAACTATGGAGACTGAATGTGGATCAAAGCATACTACTTTCACTTTTTCGTTTCTCATGGTTTCCTCTTTATTTTTTTTCACAAAATGACTAATATGGAAATATGTTGGGGAAGGGCAAAGGTAAGGGAGAGAGAGAAAAAATTTGGAACTCAAAATCTTATAAAAATGAATGTTGAAAACTTTCTGTGTGGTTGAGAACATATCATATTATTGAATTCAAGGAAGGAAAAAAAATCATCATTGTGGTTCAGACTTTGATCTCTTTGGTTTGGGAAATTCCCTGGTAAGGAACTCCTTTTTATCAAAGCAGATCAACAACTTTCTTGAACTTGTAATTTTAGAGAGCTGCATGGAATCCTGAGGGGTCAAGTGATTTGCCCAGAGTCACACAGCCAGTATATATCAAAGGAGGGACTTCAACTCAGTTCTTCCTCTGTCTCCATGACAGTTCTTACCACAATTAATCCAAACAGGTATTTCTAGAGCTACTTCAAGGGATCTCCTTCTATGAAGCTATGAAAACTGTTCATAAAGCAACAGGTAGTTTTAGGGTTTTTTAAAACACCAATAAGAAAACAGCTAAACGACTCTTAGCTGAATTTGCATGCATGGTAGAAAGCCCAACAACTCAAAGCAATGAAGTGGAGTCATCAATGAAGAACCAGCAATATTCTCTGGAAACAAAGAAAAGTTGAAGAAATGGAAAGAGGCCAGGACTCAGGAACTGAGATCAGCCACAGCAACAGAGCAATGGAATTCTGAAAATTTCAGCAAGGCACAGAGCAATCACAGGATGAAATAGACTTTCCTATTCCCCCTTGTTTGAATCACAGCTAAGTAAAGAAAGAAGGCTTTAAGATGCTCAGAGAAAGGGGAAGTTCTTCCCTGAATTCCCTGTGACAAGTCCTTTGGAAACAAAATTTAATGTGTATATCCACTCTATACAAATGAAATGTATACATGGCTAGATATGTGGATAATATGGATGGATCTGATGTTGGTGATGGAGACACCAGATGGTGGCAGGGGCCAAAAGTTGAGGTTCTGTCATGTGAAGAATTCACAACGTCCATTCTCTTTGGCAAAAAATAGATTTATTTAGGGAAGAAGTTACAGATAAAATGAAGGGATACAATAGATACCAGGAATGGCAAATATGGAATAGAGTGGGAGAGCATTTGCAAGACAAGTTCTCCAATGAAACTCACAATTACCCAGTAGAAAGGGAGCAACCCATGAGGTTGGGTAATGTCCTAAACTGGCAGATTAAATCCTGAAAGGGGCTTAGTACCCTAAAATAATTAGCTACAAGGAAGAGAAGTGGGATCAGGAGAGACATCACAAAGACATTATGTGGAAAGTGAGAAGGGTAAGAATAAAGATACCAAGAGGCAGAGTGCCATAATGAACTGACCCAAAGGAAGGCAGCAGCCATGGGATGGCTCACAAGTAGATTTTATAGGGAAAATTAAACCTCAGAGACATGACTGGAATTTTTATTTTTTGCTGAGGCAATTAGGGTCAAGTGACTTGCTCAGGGTCACACAGCTAGGAAGTGTTAAGTGTCTAAGACCAGGTTTGAAGTCAGGTCCTCATGACTTCAGGGCTGGTGCTGTATTTACTGTATCACTTAGATGCCCCATGACAGGGATTTTTTTTTACATGTCATGGCAAGGTGAGACTGCTCAATACCCCTACAGAGGATATGTCTCAGAAGTTTGACATAACTTGAATTTCTCACTGGAGGACCTTTCCAGAGGGTGAGTCCATGGAGCTAAACTGATCTCTATCAGTGTCTTCTCCCCGCTTGCCTCAGGAATCAATTCTTCAATTTCTCTCTGTCCAACACACCAAAACCTCATCAGATAAATAGATTGTATGGCTTGATCTTTTTTTCTTTTGGAAGAAGTCCTGACTGAACACTAACAAGTGAAGGCAGGGGGTAGTTAAATGGGGCTTTTAGGTATCCGGAGTTCCATGGAGGTTGAATGCTTTTTCTTTCAGACTTAAGGATATTCATTGGGCTAAAATTAATCTATCTGAATCCCAACCCCGCCCCTAGCCCCTGCTCACCTCCCCATATGCATGGGGCCATGAAGAGTCATATATGGGTGAATAAAGAATTTATAACAATCCTCCCCACTCCTTATGACTGACAAAAGAAGTGATTTTCTTTTTGATCCTAAACTAATGTCCCTGGATCAGAAAAAGGTAAGTACATATGTCAAACCCCTGAGCAGGTCTTTTTATCTTCTAAAGTCTGTCTGAACTCATGTTCATTTGCTTCCATGACACTATCTATCCATCTCATTCTCTTCTTTTCCTTTTATCTTCAGCCTTTCTCAAGATCAGAATCTTTTTTTTAATGAGTCTTGTCTTTTCATTATGGGGCCAAAATATTTAAACTTCAGCTCCAGCATTTGTCCTTCCAGTGACTGGTCTGAATTAATTTTTGTAAGTATTAACTAATCTGATTTTTTTTTTTTTTGCTCTCCAAGGGACTCTCAAAAGTGTTCTCCAGTAGCATAATTCAAAAATGTTAATTTTGTGACACTCAATTTTCCTTATATTCAACTCTCATTGTAATAAATTGCTATTGGAAAAAACCATAGCATTGACTATATAAACCTATATCAGCAACATGATGTCTCTTATCTATAATATGTTGTCCAGATTTGCCATAGCTTTCTTTTCAAGGAGTAAGAGTCTTTTAATTTCATAGCTGCAATCACAATCTGCAGTGATCTTTGAGCCTAAGAATATAAAATCTGGCAGTGCTTCCATTTCTTTTCTCTCTGTTTGGCAGAAAGTAATGAGACCAGTTGCCATGATTTTAGTTTGTGGGTTTTTTAAATGTTAAGCTTCAAGCTAGTTTTTACATCCTCATGTTTCACCCTTACCAAAATGTTTCTTAATTTTTCCTCACTTTCTGTCCATAGAGTAGTATTGTCTGTATATCTGAGATAGTTGGTATTTCTCCTGTGTTATGAGCCAGAACTTGAAACAAGGTGTTAACTCAATGGAATTGATAGAAACACTGCTTATGTTTATACCTTTGGGAGTTCACACATTAGCTCACACATTAGTTCACAAGTTTGGGAGATTTCAGGATTCAATATGAGATTCACGAGTTTACACCTCCCACAATCCCACTCGCTCAGAGGAGGAGTCAACCTTTGTGTCATGCCTTTAAGAGATCATATATAAGAAGTTCTTAGAGCTTCAGTCAAAAGACTTGAAGAGATTGAGAAGTGAGAAGTCAGTTGAAGAGAATGAGAGCCAGAATTCAGTTGGGAGATTCAGAACCAAGATGGAGGCTGAAGCTAGCAACTAGCTCTTGGGACCAAGGAAAGCTAACCAGGCTATTTTGAAGGAGACAATAAAGATTTGGATTTTAACTCCTGGCTATATTTGAGGTGATTATTACTTTGAACTGAAACTAAGGCTGCCTCCAGAAACCTCCCCAAGAAACCTGCTACCAGAGAACAATCATATTTTAGATAAGAAAAGAAGAACACTACACTCCTGGAAACTTTAATCTTGATTTTTGATTTATCCAATCTTGTATTTTGTATGGTGTACTATAACTTAAATAAATAAGGTGACAGTATAAACCTTATCATACTCCTTTCTCAATCTTAAACCAATTGTTCTATGTTCAGTTCTAACTGTTGCTTCTTGACTCATATACAGATTCCTCTGTGAAACTGGCCACATTTTGTGGTGAGAGGAAATACACTTTTCTTCAACAAAACAAACCTCAAACAGAAATCAAGATAGTTTTAAAGATGATTACATCAAAGAATATACAAGAGTGAATAAATTCTTTAGCTGACAGTGTGCTAAGCTCTTAGCTCAAAATAGAAAAGAAAAAAACATTTGGTTCTTTTCAACAATACATTATCTCTAGAAGTTCACGCAAGTACAGAGAAAGCATATATCTACTATTTACATATCTTCTTTATCTGTTTTGCACATACATAGCATTAAAACTCAACATTTTCTCCCCCAGCCTGGAGTCATATCTCATTCTATATATACAAAATCCCTCAAGCTTTGGTGCACCTCAGTTCTAGTTATATGTATTTTGAAACCTTGTAAACCTGAATAAGAGGGTAACTGATATCTATACTTAGGACAAAGCCAAATGCTATAGTTTTGAATTTTCACCCATGTAGAGGCAACACATTAGGTATATGAAATTATCCCTAAATACAGACATCAAGACATGATATCTTTTGTCCTTCAAATCCCTCCCTTTAAAAAAATCCTACAAATAAATTATTGAAGGAAAAAGGCATTTGAGAAACTTTTAACTTTTGCTAGACACCGTACTAAGAAGTGGGGAGAGAGAAATACATAGAGGAATGTTAACCCAGGAAGAGTTCTTTGATTTGGGAAATCAAAAAGGTGACTAGAGTCATAGAGCAATAGAATATCACATCCTTTCCAGAATCTAGTGACCTAGTCTCTTAATTATGGTACCCAAAGCAAGAAGAAGAAAACATGCATCAAATGTCAGTGATATAAGTTGGTCTGGGTGGGATGACTGAATTGTCATATGAAACATACTATACTCTGATGCAGGGTGGATATAATGGACTAGCTAGGTATGCACTCAGCAAATTGAAGTATAATTTTCTCACTTTATTTTCTGGCTTTTTTGTGATGTAGCTAATATGGGAATAGGTTTTACATGACTTTATGGATATAATGGGTATCATATTGCTTGCCTTCTTAGTGCAGAGGAGCTGAAGATAGGGAGAGAATGTGGAACTCAAAAATGAATTTTTTTTAAAGATCTGGTCAGCTAGATATGGTTGATTAAAAAGTTTATACTCACTCACTGATACAGACAGTTCAGGATCAAGAGATCCAAAGTATGAATGTGATATATATATATATATATATATATATATATATATATATATATATATATATATATATATATATATGTAAAATTTCTAGAACTCTCCTTCTATAGACCTTAATTCTGGGCAGTGAAAAAAAAACAAGACTAAAATCACAGAATTGGTGGATATTCTCCTTGAATGTTCTGTCATTACATCAGACTTAAACTATCTAAAATCAGTCAGTCAACAGTATTGCCAAGCACATGCTAGGCACTCAATTGATTATTAAGCACTTACTATGACCAGATACTATGCTGAATACTAGAGAAATAAACAAACAAACAAAAACCACAATCATTGTCTTAAAGGAAATCTCATTCTAATGAGGAAGACAATAGGAAAATAACTTTGTACATACAATATGTTTACAAGTATAAATTTAAGGAAATCTCAGAAGGAAATCACTAGCATTTGATGGGAGAGAGAGGACCTAAATAATATTTGAGCCAAGAAGCCAGCAAAGTCAGAAGGTGAGGAGGGAGAGAATTCCAGGCATGGAAGACAATCAATGCAAAGGTCCACGGAGGGAAAAAAATGGAGTATCATGTAAAAGAAACATATAGTAGGTTACTGTATTTGGATTGTAAAATAAGTAGATGGGAATAAACTATAAGAGATTGGTAAGGTAAGAAAAAACAATTGTTGTGAGTTTACATGTCAGGAAAGAATTTACTGAACTGTTTTTGTCATGTGTTCAAAGGCAATGAGAAACATTTAAGGGAGACAATTTTTTATCTTGCCTTAGTATTCTCATAAATGTGAGCAAATAGACAACAATGAAAATGATGGCAAATTATGCACTAAAATCAATTACACGGAGTAAAAAAGTAGAGAAATTCTATGAAGAACTAAATTTCTCCACACTAAATCAACATTCTTACTGGTGGAGAGGTTATAGAATAACACGCAGAATGAGACATAATTTTAGACATGGCCTATGTGGGAATTTGGCCATACTTGACTAATTTGCTACAAAGACTTTATTTTTCTTTTTAAAGGGAGTGGTAAGGGAAAAAAAAAGTTTAATAATTGAAAAAATTAATTTAAAAAAATTTTTAAATATTCCTCCATATTCTAGAACTTCAATGAGAAAATGGGCATAGAGGAAAGTAGCAAAAGTTATTTTGGAAAATGTGACTAAGGGTTAAGAAATTAAAGAGGCCATAGACTAGTAGACTACTTAGAAGTTTCATGCATATGCAACATAAATCCTTTCTTCAAAAAGCACTTAGTAGAAAGGCAATATATTAGTGATGAATACCAAATATTTTAATGCAATTGATTGCCTATTAACTGATAGGAAACAATTAGTTCTTGATGAGCAGGTTATATCCAAATCAGCTGTCTGTATGCAATCAAACTCATGAGTAGTTAGAGAAAAGATCAAAATCAACAATAAATTAGAAGCCAGAATAAAGAGTAAAATACTGGATATAATTCCAACTTCCATCTGATTTGTTTAATAAGCCATTGATTTCAGAAAATGGGAAATAGACAAAACTGGAAACACCAACAATATAATATTTTCTTGTATCTGTTAAATGTTAAAATAGTAAATGGTAAATGGTAAAATGTTGGTGGGAACAGTTATCATAGGGCCTGAAAGAGATTAGAAACTACCTTCTTCTCCAGAAAGCACTTTATTTTCTTGCCAACTACAGAGAGAAATGGCAATCAATACCAAAGTGAATTAAAAATTCATATTTGTTGGAAAACCATCACAGTAGAGGAAGATAGATTTCTAGTACCTCTCAGCAAAAAAAGGTCTTAGTAGTAGGTCCCACTAATTCAGATCATCCTTAGAGGATTTGCAAAGGAAAACTGGAGGACTTGCAAATGAAAACTGGAAGAACAACAAATAAATAAATGTGAATTGGAATAGATCAGTTATCATTTCAATAAGTATCTAGATTTATCGATAGCAATTTTAGAACAAACTTAGACTCTTCTACCTAAGAACCTGATAATGAATTGGCAATATTTTTGAAGAGATGAAATTGAAAACAACAACCAGTCATGAACATACAGAAAAAAATCCATGCTGGAAAGAATATACTTTTAAAGGGATTCTGAGGCTGATTTTTCAAGATATCTTCAAGAGGTAAAGAAAGATACAAAAGAATGGGAAATATCACAAATGTCATAAGAGCGAAGAAACATTAGCAAATACTAATCTGAATGAATGCTTTCTTGTAACTATAAAATATTTACACACAACTCACTAAGAAGTATAAAGAATGTAAAATGTCACTATGTGTTTTGATGAGGATTTTTTAAAGTATTCAACAGTATAACAAAATTCAGTCAAGTAGGCTTTCCTCAAACAAGATATCTTCCACTTAACATGTTAAGTTCATAAGTTATTCTGTGATAGAAGTAACTACAAATTATGACTAAATTAATATATTTGTTTAATCCAAGAACAAAAGTAGGCCAGTATCTCACATCATATAATACAATAAATTCCAAATGAATGTGGTGCTGTTGTTGTTGTTCAATCATTTTTAGTTGTATCCAACTCCTTGTGATCTCATTTAGGATTTTCTTGGCAAATATACTGGTGTGATTCACCATTTTCTTCTCCATTTCATTTTACAGATGAGGAAACTGAAGTAAATGGGGTTAAGTGACTTGCCCAGGGTCACACAGCTATTAAGTATCTGAGGCCAATTTTGGACTTCGGAAAATTAAGTCTTCCTATCTCTGAGCCTAGCATTCTATCCACTGTGCCACCTGGCTGCCTCACTGAATAAATTATTTACATGCTTAAAAAAATCACACCAAGGAAAAAGTTTAGAGGAAAATAAAAGATTACATCTTTCACAACTATAATTATAATTTCACAACTAGCTGCAGCAGAAAAATAAACAATTTGGATTATGTAAAAATGAGGGTGATTTACACAAAAGAATCAAAATGAATCAAAAATAAATAAAATGAGGAAACTGGCAAAAATCATTGCAACATAAAAATCTGGTAAAAATTTGGCTTCCAAAATCTATAGGAAATTGATGTAAATCTATGTTATTGAGGACAATTTCTTGATCAATAAGTCATCAAAAGTTATGAACATTCTGTTATCCAAAGAAGAAACACAAACTTTTAACTATCAGTTGTATAAATGTTCAAATTCAATAATAATTTGAGAAAAGTCAATCAAAACAATTTTGTATTGTTATCTCAGTCATCAAATTGGCAAACATTGCTAAATACATACACACACACACACACACACACACACACACACACACACACACAAAGCAAAGCTTTACAAAAACAGACATGCTAATTCTTTCACTGGAGGATCTGCAAGTTGATCCAAATGTTTTGGAAAAACAATTCAAATTATGTGAAAAATCTTAACAAAATTGTTTATATTATTCTTTGACCTAGGGATTCCATTGCTGAGTTTATGCTCCAAGAAGGATGCTGACAAGAAGAAAAGATTTACCAGTACAAAAATATTCATTACATTATTATTTGTAATAGCAAAAAGTTGTAATCAAGCTATGTGCCCAGAGATTGGGGAATGATTGAATAAGTTGTGGTATGTGAGTGTAATAAAATAT
Organism: Antechinus flavipes; assembly: GCF_016432865.1. Classification (NCBI taxonomy): domain Eukaryota; kingdom Metazoa; phylum Chordata; class Mammalia; order Dasyuromorphia; family Dasyuridae; genus Antechinus; species Antechinus flavipes. The sequence continues at coordinate 238,705,001 of NC_067401.1, read as the reverse complement.
TATTGCTCTGTAAAGAATGACAAATAGGAATATTTCAAAAAAAAAATATGAAAAGACTTGTGGGAAGTGATGGACAATGAAGAAAACAAAGCCAAGAGTAACATACACAATGATTGCAATTACATAAATGGTGATAATGTTAAGCAATGACAAAAATCAGATCAAATACAATGGGAAATGATGTTAATGTATTAAGATGAAAACATGTGCCCTTCTTTTAACAAAGCTAACTAAAGCATAAAATTACATGCATTGTTAGTTGCAATCACTCTTTTATTCTTTTTGCCTATATTCAGGGATGTGATTTGTAAGTTTGTGGGAGTTTGTATGTTGAATCAAAATTTATAAAAAACAATAAAAATTAAAAAGGTCAATCAAGTATTACCTTCAAGGAGGTATTTACACAGTTGGAAGTTCTATGCTTGACAAAAGTTTTTGCCAAGATTGTAGAAAGGATTGTGCAAAGATCAAAATGAAAAGTAATTCTGACACTCTTCTCCATTCTTCCTCTCCCTTTTTCACTTCCAATCTCGCTTCTTACACATATAATTTTATATTTAATTGTTATTTTCATGTTAATATGTCTCAGTTATTCTAATAATATTTTTGTTTCTTTTGGTTTTTTCTTTTGATCAATTTCCTCTTCATGCTTAAGAAATTGCTTTTCTTTTTCAAGTTAGGATCACCTCAATATAGCAGAGACTCATGTGAGAGTCGACTTGGCCACGGGCCCTCTAAGTACTCATATGCATTAGGAGATTTGTTGTTCTGTATATACTCTCTAGTTTGAAAATGCACATTGAAACCTTTAAGTTTGGAATTTCTTTCTTCATTTTTGAGCATATGCAGCAATTATCAGTCTTTTGGAGCGAACAGCCCCAGGTAGAGCCCAAGTGAAAAGTCTAGCCACATCAACCAATTCCACCATTGTAGAATACACTAATTCTTAACAGTGATATCTTTCAAATACTTGAATCCCTGTGTGATAGCTTACACAGTGTCATAGATGATATTACAGTGAACTGAAATTTAAATAACTTAATTTGCATGATTTGAGAAGGGGTGGGATAGATCAAATGAGATGTAGTCCATTTTAAAATATTACATTAGGACTGTATATGAGAAGAGGATGACCATGAATGAACTTTGTATTTCTTGACCAAAAGGAATAGCATATTACTGATATTTGCTCATCAACTGCACACCACTTAGCCTTCCTATATGTCTCTTCCTTTGCTTCTTTAAACTCTTCTTTGTTATTCCTTACAGCACAATATTCCTATTCATTCATATAGTACAATAATAAATATTTGTTGAATTGATTCATCTGTCATCCTGTACTCTAGCTAAATGACCAGTTCACCTCATTTTTAGTCATCTGCTCAAAAATGAAGAAAGAAATTCAGAACTTAAGAGTTTTGATGTGGATTTTTAGATTAAAGAGTCTACACAAAACATTGCTTAAGAGAAAACTAAAAATGACATAAATAGAAACAGAATTGATAGTATCCAGTAACCTACTGCACCCCACTATGAGTTTCTCCATTGACTTTTCAGGTCACCTAAAATTTTGAATCACCTGCAATTGTGGTGGTCAGTGATTTATAACTATTCAGCATCACTAAGGGGCTATTAGTGTTTAAATGGACCTTTTGAAGTTGAAATTAATGCTTTGAAATTATAACCAAATTAGGCCCAAAGAACAGATATAAGGATGGACTTCCCTCCATTCTTTATAGAGATAAGAGACTATGGATAGGAAATACTGCATGTAATATTGCTTGATTTATTACTTTTACTGAACTTTCTTTTTTCTCTTTTTATTCGTTATTATGAAGAAAGTTTCTCTAGGAAGAGGAGAAATAGATATATTAAGAAATTAAGGTATAAATTAAGAAATTAAGAAGGTGATATAAAAACAAAGACACCAAAGTTTTTTAAAATAAATAACTGGATGGATAATTAGGTAAATAAATAAACAAACAAGTGGATAAATAAATGAATGAATTGTGAATAAATTGATGGATAAATAATTAAAAGAGTAAATAAATGAGTATCCAAATTAATCAAAATATAAATAAATTTTAAAATAAATAAGGAATGGTTTGGGGGGCAGAAACAGCTTGGCATGTCAAAAAAACTGTGCTGTGTAATTTCCCAAATGCAAATCACTTGATGTCCTACTACTTACTTCTGGATATAGTTAGTTATCTACCTGCAGCATCTTTCCAATACCAATATAGTGGTAGAGTAATTCCATAGGCTTCCAATCTAACTTTATACCATTGTATAATCTTAGTAATCTAAGGAATGTTGGTAGCATTTCAGGCTTACTGTAACTAATTCAATGTTACCTATGAACCCTTTTATTTAACAGATGAGGAAACAGCAGCCCAGAAAGGCTAAATGTCTTTCCAACAATAATAAAGAAGAGATTCAAAATTCACACAAGATCTTTTTATAGCAAATCTAGTGTTCTTCTCCATGGAGATAATACAGACTATTAATTGAACAAGTTCTTCCTTATAAAATCACTGAACCAGGAAAAATTTGATTTTGACTTCATCCAACCCCCATTTTTTAAAGTAAATTATTGCGAATCTAGAAACTATTCTTAGTTTTATCTTTTGTTCTAGCATTAGGCAAAAGAGGTGAAAGTGGAAAATGTATCTAACACCATGACCTGTTGCTATTAAATACTAGTATTCCTACTTTGCAGATGGGGAAACTGAGGAGCTAAGGGATTAAATAATTCACAAATTATCACACAATTAAGAAATGACTGAAGCAGGATTTGAACTCATCTTTTCCTTACTCCAAGTTCAGAGTTCTATTTACTATATACCACATTTCCTCTCTCAATGCCCACAACTAGTAAAGATTGGATCCTGTACTTGAACCCCAAATTTCTAATTCTAGTGCCTTTCATTAGCAAATAAAATTATCAGAAACTTATCAGTTATGGTTTTCACTGAAAAAAAAATCTGTTGTTGTTTCAGAGATGTCTGACTCTTCATAATCCGATTTGGGTTTTTTTTTTTGGCAAACTTACTTGAGTTACTTATTATTTCCTTCTCCAGCTCATTTTTCAGATGAGGAAATTGAGGCAAACAAGGTTAAATTATTTACCGAGGGTCACATAGCTACTAAGTATTTGAGGTCAGATTTTTAACTCAGTAGATGAGTCTTTCTGACTCTAATCCTGGCATTTTATCCACTGTGCCACCTAGTGACTCATGAAAATGCCCATAAGATGTCTTAAAGAAGAAATCCAGAGAAGAATCTTACTGTTTAAAAAAAAGTGTCTAGCCTTTCATGGTAATTGAGTTCACTGATTTAAATTTGAGATGCATATAGAGACACAAAGATATTACAGGTTTTCAGCTTTTTAGTCTTATCAAAGTTTTTCTTTAGCTATACCATTTCATAGTAGTTACTATGACTAGTTATTATCTTAAGCTCCTGGTACAGTCCCAGAAAGATATCAGCAAAAAATCTTTCAAGTAATAAAGAGATAGTGGTGCTGTGATGTAGTAGAAAATATATTGGAACTAAATTCTGGCAACATTTAGGCTAGAATCCTGCCCTTGACCTTGCCTACTATGTCATCATAGGCAAGTCATTGAATCTCTTTTGGGCTCAGTTTCTTCACCTATAAATGAGAAAGTGGAACTAAAAAGCATCTCATTTTCCTTCCAGCTGTAATCCTTGATCTTTTGATACCTATAGCACTTATTTTTCACAGTCATTGCGAGGATCAAAGATATTTGTATAAAGCACCGGGCAAACCTTAAGGTGCTATATAAATGTCCTCTCTCATTACTACAAAGGTAAAATATTGGTTTCTGAGTCTAAGCTAGCCTCTGTTACACTGGTAAATAAATTATTTGTTAGGGGTGTTCTTTATTATGTTAGAAAGTAAATTCATGTGGAAATTTAATGAATGAATGAAAAATTCCCTTGTGTATATTCAACTAAAGAAAGGAAAAAACAGGTAACAAGTTAATGCTAATAGATTATGTGTATGTGCATATTATTTCTTCTCTATAACAAATGGAACAAAATAAACTTTTACATTTTGTTTTGTTGCTACCGAAACAATTGGAGTTAAGTGATTTGCCCAGGGTGACATAGTTAGGAAGTGTTAAGTGTCTGAGACCAGACTTGAACTCAGGTCTTCCTGATTTCAGGGCTGATGCTCTATCCACTGGGCTACTAGCTGCCCCCAAACTTTTACATTTTAACTCTAAGTTTGTGAACATAATTTTTCTAAAAGAGAAAATCTACCTTTTCAGAAGCTGTGAGCTCTAGTGGCTGACACAGAGTAAGCAGCTAATAAATACCTGTTTCCTTTCTTTCTTCATTAAACAGAAGAATCCTGAGCATTAAAAGTAACATTTTGAAGGATGAAGATAGATTACTTTAAGAAAAGAAACAGCAAAACAATTTCTGCTAAAGTAGCATGATAAAATTACTCCCACAGGGAAAGTCAGGGTAATATTAGATAATTACCAAAAATGCATATACAATTTATTATAATTGTACTCAACTCCCACAACAAATAAGCCTTATTTGTTCTAACTAAAATTAAAAGTGATATAGTTTCTTTGAGGAGTATATGTGGGCCTGTTATCCTTAGATCAACTGTTCAAAATGCTGTGTTGTCACTGCCAAAGAAGTAGACAAACTACCAATGATCAAGAGCTGGCATTAGGAATGAGGCATATTTTCCTTTTGAATAAAATCATGATGTAAATGCCTCCGAAATCACAGGACAATTTGATCTTTACTTCAATTGACGGGCATTCCCTCAATTTCTAATTCTTTGCCTTAAGAAAAGAATTGCTATAAATATTTTTGTACATTCAGGTCCTTTTCCTTTTTTAAAATCTCTTTTGGGATTCATGCCTAGTAGAGGTTTTGTTAAGTCAAAGGGTATTCATGATTTTACTTTGGGGCATAGTTTATATCTTTTGATCTTTTCAACTGGAGAATGACTAAAAGATGGCATTTTAGTTAAGACTTAAAGAAAGCCAGGGAAGTCAGTAGGTGAAGTTTAAAAGGAAAATCATTTGACAGGTAGAGAAAATGCATGAATCCTAGAGAGGGACTACCTTGTTGCTGGAACACTGATATGACAACATCACTGAATCAAACTGTATGTGGTGAGAAGTAAAGTGTAAGATGTCTGGAAAGGTAAGAGGAGGGTTGAATGCCAGAGTATTTTGTATTTGATACTAGAAGTAATACGCTAATAGCATTGCACCTCTTACCCCTACTAATTATCTCTATCAGCCCCAAATTCATTCTTGGCTCAATATATTGCAAATATAGTTTAACAAAAACATTAGATTGTGTCTAAATTTAGGAGTTTAAATCTCCTTATATGTCCGAGAAAGTTACAAGAGTTTACTGAGTTTACTGAGTATTATATATGTTATATATAATATAATAATGTTATAATAATATAACAAAATATGAAACATCATAATAATATAAAATGTGATATGAGGACCCTAAGTATCTTTATCCTTTTATAGATAAGGAAACTGAAATCTGGAGAGGTTAAATGAATTTGCAAATGAACACATGACTATTAATTCTCTAAGACAGGAGAATTCAATTCAATTTCAAACCTTCTTGGCTCCAAGTATAGAATTCTATTTACTATCTTGTATTGCCTCTCCACAAGAGCTCACCAAGATTAGGTCTTTCTACATTAAAAATAGCATATTTGGATCCTCTCTATAAAAATGTAATATAATAATTTTTATAAAAGTAATCTGACTGGCTAATTTTGATTGTCTTTGTCTCTTTTTGGCATCAAAGTGACTCAGTGTTCTTGAAACATATGTCAGTACAGCACAAGCTCTAACAAATTTTACCAAATTGGGAAGCTTTCATGCTTAGACCCAGGTGGGGACTGAATAATTATCTTCCCAGAACCAGGTTTTTCAAATTTAGAGACCCTCAATATCAAAAAGTTATCCAGGAGTGATTAACAGCAACTCATGATCAACAGCAACTCATGATCTTGGCTACAACAACTCATGAGCTCTTCTACTAAGGCACGAATGACAGTATAGAGGCTAAAGCACTGGATCTGAGCTCAGAAAGATCCTAAGTTCAAATCTGACCTGAGATACTCACTTGTGATTCTGGATAAGTTATTTAACTAATTAAAACTCAGTTTCCTTATCTGTAAAATGGGGATAATATCATACTCTACCTCCTGAAATTGTTGTGAGTATAAAATGAAGTAATGTAAAAGCACACTTTGTAAATTATGAAGTACTATATAAATGCTATCTATTATTATTATTAATATAACAGAATCACAGAATTTAAGAGTTCAGAGAGATCTCAGCAGCTATCTCACCCTTATCCAAAAAGGAATCCTCACTACAACATACCCAACAAATATTCACCCAAAATTGGCCAGAAGAATTCCAATTAAAGAGAATCTACTGCCTCTATATATAGCCAATTCCATTTTTAATATCTCTTATTGTTGATACATTTATTCCTATATCAAATAAACATCTCCATAAAATTCTCCATTCTCTAGTGAATGGATTGGTAGGCCTGGAATCAGGAAGACTCATCTTCTTGAGTTCAAATCTGGCCTTAGATACTTAAGCTGCATGTTCCTGGGCAAGCCACTTAACCCTTTTGGCTTCAGTTTCCTCATCTATAAAATGAGCTGAATAAGTAAATGACAAACCACTCCATTATCTTTGCCAAGAAAATCCCAAATGGAATCAGAAAGATTCAAACATTTCTGAAACAATTAAATAACAATAACAAATTTTCTCCTATTACTCCTTCTTCTTCTCTATGGAGAAGCAAAAATCTCCTACAACATAACAATCCTTCAAGTACTTAAATACATCTATTTCATCCTTCTTTGCTTTCCCCCAAATATTTCCTTCATTTAATTTTTTCACTTCCTTCAACGACCTCATATGCTTTGGTCTCAAGGCACTTGACCATTCTGGTAGCTCTCCTCTGGACATTATATAGTGGTTTAATATTCTTCCTTAACTATAGTTCCCAGAACTGAACATAGCATATCAGATTTGGTCTGACCACAGCAAAATACAACTTCTTATTCCTGGAAGGCATGCCTCTTTTATGTAACTTAAGATCACATTAGTCCCATTTGATAAATGGAAAAAGGGTATAAATAGGCAGTATTCAAAGGAAGAAATTCAAGTTATCAATAGATATATGAAAAAAGCACCACAAATCACTAACAATTATAGAAAATACAAATTAAAATAACTCTGAGGTTCCATCTCACACCTATCGTGTTGAAAAAGTTGACTCCCCCCAAAAATTATTCTACTTGGCAGAAAAATAAATAAAATAATAATTGAGCAGCTCTATCTTATTTCTATTGTCAGGGATCATCCTCCATTTACTGCAATCATTCTCTTCTCTTTCTTGATGTAGGTTTTTTTCCATGGCTATTTCTGTTGTCCTTTAGTTTTTTCACCATTCTCACCTTATTCTAGCTTTGGCATCTCTGACACTATTTTTACATTTGTTTTTCAAGCTTTGTTATTCATATCTGTTCAACTTAAGTCCAAGAGGAGCTATTAAGCACTAACTCTGTGTCAACCAATGTGCTAAGCAATGAGAATGCAAAGAAAGTTTTTTTTTTTAAAGTCTGTGTTCTCAAAGAGGTCCCAGTATAATGAGGAGAAAAATGCAAATAATTATGTATAATCAAGATAGGTAGAGGATAATTTGGAAATTATTTCAGAGAAAAGGCATTTATATTAAGAAAAACTTCTTGGAGAACATACAATTTTTAGATGGTATTTGAAAAGTCAGGATAACCAGGAAACAGAGATGAAGAGGGAAAGAATTCTAGGCCTGAGGGACAAATAGTAAAAATGAATGGAATCAAGCAAAGGAGTATCAAAAATCTGAGAGAGCATATATCTGTTTAAAAGCTAAGAAATTGATGTTTTCTATGAATTTAAAAGCTAAGAAGTTGATGTTTTTCTTGAAACTATACTTCTTTAGACAACTATTTCCTTTTGTATCTTCAGAATTTCACTTCTGAGAGTTTACTATCTCTGCTCAGTTAACTTAATCCATCAATATTTTCTCTGAACCTCTTAAAAGCTACTTTTCCACAATCTGGAGTGTATGTCAAATTCTGCTCAGCTTTTCTGTTCTTCCCATACTTCTTCAGGACCTCCATTCTTCCCATGTCCTATAAGGGGCTTCTAGAAGGCCTTATATAGAGCCAATACTCAGCCAGTTCCCTACTTCTCCTCTCTCCAACAGAGCCCATCTCCAATCTTCCTCTCTGTGCTCCATTCCAACTTTCCCATCCAATACGTGCTAAAGGAAAACACCATATATTTAATTGTTACCAAATCAACAAATAGACACCTTATTACTCATCAGTACATAGTTACCAATCCCTATTATTCTATTCTTCCCTAGAGCTACTTTGAAAGAAGAAGAACAAAAAGAAGAGCAAGCTCATTAGAAAGATGAAGAGAAGCAGGAGGAGGAGGAAGAGAAGAAGAAAGAGAGGAAGGGGAAGGAGAAGGAGAAGGAGCAGGAGGAGCAGAAGCAGGAGAATGAAGGAGAGGAGGGGAAGAACAAGGAAGAGTTTGTTCCTCAGAGCATTCTACTTAAAGTTGTTGGATTGTTTTTTTATTTTACTTTAACCTCTAATTCATGGTCCTTCTCCTCCTCTTCTCTTTTTCTTTTCTGCAATCTTCTAACATGATGAAAGTTTCTCCTCTGCCAGTTCAGATTCTTTTTCTACTTTTTTACTCTACCATTTTTATGAAGAAATGTTTCTCAAGGCTTTTTATACTGTATATTTTTCCACCCTGAGGCAATTGGGGTTAAGTGACTTGCCCAGATCACCTAGCTAGGAAGTATTAAGTGTCTGAGGCTGGATTTGAACTCAAATCCTCCTGACTTCAGGGCTAGAGCTCTATCCAGTATGCCATCTCGCTGCCCCTACTGTATGTTTTTTGAGAACAGGGAGTGTCTTTTGCCTTTCTTTGTATCCTGAGTCCTTAACATAGTGCCGGCACATCATAGAAATTTAACACATATTGGTTGACTTTTCTGTTGACTGATTCATCTTCTTTGTGGGAAAATCAACTTGCATTGTGATGATAAAGAACAATTCCCTGAATATTGCAGAATGGACCTCGTGCACACTCACAGCAAGTCACTGTCAAAATGTCCCTCATACACATTCTTACTGATAGTGAGAACCTCAATCCTAGTCTTTCAAATTATTTGTGGATATTTACAGCTATGTATTATTTGAAACCCTTAACCTTTTCCATAAGAAACAAAACATTGAGCAAAGCTGATATAATGCCAACAGAAATTCTTAAATAAATTTAGCCAATCTTCCTGCCTTAGTCTCATTTTATTTTCTCTTTGTTGTGACCTAAATAGGTAGCCATGGATTCTTCTAAGCCTAAACTTTAAATAATTTGGACACACCTTATCCATGAAACTTTATCCAGTTCCCCAAAAAGGACTAAGATACATAAGTGTCAACTCAAACAAATTGTCCTATTCAGTCTAGTGTTCTGCCAAAGGCACCTAGATAGATAGCTAGATAGATAGATAGATGAATAGATAGATAGATATGAGATAGCAAGACACTGAGTTAAAAATGTCAAAAGTATTCCACCATGAGCATTCCTAACTTCTCTTAATCACCTATAGAACCATAATCCATGAATCTGCCTATTCCTCTCTTGAATATATTTATTTTAAACTGAGCTTCCTTTTTGTTTTCTTACCAATTGATGAAAGCCAGTCTGATATATTATTTACAGAGTTGGACTTGGAGACAGGAAGATATAGTATCAAATACTCCTGACACATGTTGTTTGACTATGGGTAAAACACTTGACATCTCAATACAACCAGGAAACAATCTAATATTATAGAGACTTTCCTCATTTTTATAAGTAAAGGGTATTTCCAGCATTTTCCATACTTGGAGTTTTCCATGCTGATAAAATCACAGGTATGAGCCAAACAACAACAAAAACAACCACCTGTTTTAAGTTTTATGGAAATTATTTTGTTCTTGGAAAATAGTCTATTTTACCTATTAGGGAACTCTCTAATTGTATTTTTCAGGTTCATAGTCCTTCTTTAATACCTTTAACGATCTTTTAAATGTTAGCTGTTCCCCATCTCATCTTAACCATCTTAGAAAGAAGAGTCCTTCTCAAAATGGTAGCCTTTCCAACAGTTGATCATTCTAATTGTTTTCTAATGGTCTTTATTGACTTTAAAGAAATAACACTCTAAAATGAAACACAATATCTATGGTACAACATAGTTGGGTATTTTGGTAAAATTGATAGTCTACATTTGAAAATCAAGATCTGACTTTTAAAGATTTATTTTAAGTAAATTATGATTTATGTTTGAAGAACAATGTTAAAAGTTAAATTTAAAGATGACTTTTAGTCATATAAGAAGTGGGATCTTTTTAACAAGCAAACTTGATTAACTCTAAATTCATTTAGCAAACCATAGTATAAACACCAAAATCACCCTAAATAAGGTAAACCATTAAAAAGTATTAATTTCACATTTTAAATCACTAGATCAAATTTTAAGATACAATAAAACACCACGTTTTTAGATTCACCACGGTTTTGTTCAAAGAGAGGGCAATATGATTTGTTTTCTTTTTTTTACTTTCTAACAATCTCCCTAAGCATCACGGTTCTGTTTGCCATGGAACATTCTATACAGTATCTTAAGAAAAATATTGAATTTGATTTGAAATTGAAACTACAGTTAGATTGCTAGACATCTGACCATAAGCACCTTGAAGGCAGGGATCATTATTTCCTTTTTCTTTGTATTTACTACAGCTTAGCTCAGTAACCAGCACATAGCAAGTGATTACTAAATGTCTGTTAGTTAACTACATATAGTTTGTCAGAAATTGGATTGCTTTTTGTTTGACTTGTGGTGAGTAAGGAATTGTGGCTTTTATAGTGTGCAATGAGGAAAGTATAGAAATGTAGTTGTCTATTACATATGTATGTGTGTGTATCTTCTACAATTCTATGGTTCTAAGGTGTGAATTCCTGGACCTCCTACTATAGGACTTAGTATAAATGAGTTTATACATCTGGATACATTGAAGGTTCTTGAGGAGGGAAGTTACGTGGTAAGACTTGTACTTTAAGAATATCATTTTGGCAGCTATGTACAGAATGGATTAAACTGAATAAAAACTAGAGTTAGGAAAACCAATTGGAAAGCTACTGAAATAATCAAAGTGAGAAATGATGAGGACTTAAAGTCAGATAGCTGTCATGTGAGTGGAGATAAATTGAAATAAAGAAAGATATCAACAAAACTTGGCAACATGTGAAATATGGGGAGAGGTAAGTGAGCTGATAATGATCCAAGTTATAAACTTCAGCCCAACAGTATGTTGCCGAAAGAACGTATTGAAGGACAATGTTTGTGTAATTATAATATCTCCCACTTGTCATAAAACTACTTAGCTCTTCAAGGAATGACATTCTGAATTAGTTCATTAAAATGGAACTACTTTTAAATCCGTAACTAGACCTTAAAAAATGAACAGAAAACATTTCCCTTGAAGAATGAGAACAATTTTATCTAAACTGATGGAAAGCGGCTTCATGTACATTTGGAAGATTCAAAAACTAAAATTAACATAATTACTTTGTCGACTGAATTATTGGAAGAGATACTGAAGACATGTCTGTTTTACTGTGATCTCCCTTACTCAGAAATGAGGTCAAGTAGACATTTTATTTTTCAGTTATACAACTTAAAAGTACTGCTCCAAGAAGTGATTTCATGTCTTCCCAGCAAGAAATAAAATGAGGTCTTAAACTAAGAATAAAAACTTCATGGTGTCTTTAAGTTTTTATAATGGTCTCACCAATAATTTGCTTTTAAAAGCATTTGTGTGTTTAACATGAACCTCTGAATTCATTCTTCACGATATCTCTGCAGTTATATGACATGATGTCTTTATTCTTTGCAGCAATTTGCTTAAAGTCTTAAAACACCAGCATTATTAAAAGCAACTTTTGAGCTACTTTTTCTGTTACAATTTGTTAACTGTAAAAAAGAGTTTTCAAAACTCCTTGAAGTCGCCACTTATATAGATGATATCCTGCCCTTTTTCTTTCATGTCAATTTTTTTCTAGTAGACATCCTAAGAAGTTAATATATTGCTTTCCAATGCTTTGAGGATTCTTTGTACTGTAACCTGACTTTAGAGGTTAGCAATAGGAAGGGATTTCAGTCAAAGTGGAGAGATGGGAACACAGTGTAGCTTCTCTCTTTCTCTCCTAAAGGCAAATAACAATATGTCCTTAGCCAATATCTTACATTTGACACTAGCAGAGAAAAGAGTTATTTTGTTTGGTTTTCTTTTAAATAATCACTTGAAGCACTATTATTACTTTTATATATATACATATGTATATATAAAACATAATGAAATCTGTCTGTAATTTATCCTAATTTGGTGAATATGCTTTAAGTCCATCTAGAGAGCAACAATGCAAGGTGAAATTGGGGAATTTTGAACAAATGGAGCCTCAAGAATTTTTATGGTACAAATTACCATGTGGGTGGGGTGGGAAAGAGAAAGGAACAGGGGCCAGGAGGATTTTCACATGGAGCATGGACATTTCCAAAAAGAATAGTGTTCCAGGTGTCTCAGTGTAGACACAGCTTAGCAAAAGGAAAGTTAAGATTAACCTAAATAAGTCTCTCTAAAATAATTCCGTTTGAAAATTTTGGGCCTTGATATATCCATGATTCTATCAGTGTGGAGGCTCTTTTCATTGTTTTTTAAAGCATACTTTTTAATAAAATGAGTAATTCTTCTACCTTCTTCCATCTTCCAGTTCCCCACCTCCTCTATTTTATGTGTCCAGTGAACCAGGGTGAGTTATTTTTTGCACATTTGCAACACTACATTTTTCAAATGTGATGTGATATATTGTTAAAAACCAGACTACAAACAAGGAGACTCCTGTTCATTTCAATTTTCTGTGACTCACTTTTCTCATTTTGATCATGGCATTAAAAAGTACTTAAGCCTCATTTCTAAAACTGACTCAAATGTATGAGAATTCAAGCCATTCTCCAATTGATAAATGGTCAAAGGATATGAACAGACAATTTTCAGATGAAGAAATTAAAACTACTTCTAATCATATGAAAAGATACTCTAAATCACTATTGGATCACAGAAATGCAAATTAAGATAACTCTGAGGTAACACTACATACCTCTCAGATTGGCTAAAATGATAGGAAAAGATAATGACTAAGTTTGGAGGGGATGTGGGAAAACTGGGACACTGATACATTATGAATGGATGCAGCCATTCTGGAGAGCAATTTGGAACTGTACTCAAAAAATTATCAAACTATGCATACCCTTTGACTCAGCAGTGTTTCTACTGAGCTCAGAGATCTTAAAGGAGGGAAAGGGACTCCCATGTGCAGAAATGTTTGTGGCAGCCCTTTTTGTAGTGGGCAGAAATGGAAACTGAGTGGATGCCCATCAGTTGGAGAATGGCTGAATAAATTATGGTATATGAATGTTATGGAATATTATTGTTCTGTAAGAAACGATCAGCAGGGTGATTTAGAAAGCTTGGTGAGACTTACGTGAACTAAGATGAAGTGAAATGAGCAGAACCAAAAGACCATTGTACACAGCAACAGCAAAATTATATGATGATCAATTTGGATGAATGTGACTCTTTCCAACAATGAGATGATTGATACCAGTTCCAAGGATCTTGCAATGAAGAGAGCCATTTATACCCAGAGAGAGGACTGTGGGAATTGAATGTAAATCACAATATAACATTCTCACTCTTTTTGATGTTTGCTTGCATTTTGTTTTCTTACTCATTTTCTTTCCTTTTTGATCTGATTTTTCTTGTGCAACAAGAGATTGAATAAATATATTTACACATATTAGATTTAGCATATATTCTATTTTATTTCTTTTTTAAAATTTTTTTATTTTAATATCTTTTTATTGATAGAACGCATGCCAGGGTAATTTTTTTTTTTACAGCATTATCCCTTGCATTCATTTCTGTTCCGATTTTTCCCCTCCCTCCCTCCACCCCTTCCCCCAGATGGCAAGCAGTCCTTTACATGTTGAATAGGTTACAGTATATCCTGGATACAATATATGAGTGCAGAACCGAACAGTTTTCTTGTTGCACAGGGAGAATTGAATTCAGAAGGTATAAATAACCTGGGAAGAAAAACAAAAATGCAAGCAGTTTATATTCATTTCCAGTGTTCTTTCTCTGGGTGTAGCTGCTTCTGTCCATCTTTGATCAATTAAGGCTCTCTTTATCGAAGAGATCCACTTCCATCAAAATACATCCTCAAACAATATCATTGTTGAGGTATACAATGATCTCCTGGTCCTGCTCATTTCACTCAGCATCAGTTCATGTAAGTCTCGCCAGTCCTCTCTGTATGCATCCTGCTGGTCATTCCTTATAGAACAATAATATGCCATAACATTCATATACCACAATTTACTCAACCATTCTCCAATTGATGGACATACTTTCATTTTCCAGCTTCTAGCCACTACAAACAGGGCTAGCATATATTCTAACATGTATAACATTGAATTGCTTGCCATCTAGGGGAGGGGGTGGAGGGAAGGAGGGGAAAATCTGAAACACAAAGCTATGCAAGGGTTAATATTGAAAAATTATCCATACATAGGTTTTGAAAATTAAAAGCTTTTTAAAAAAAGGATTTGAGAGACCACAAATCCAATTTTCTTTCTCAATCATTCTTCACATTTGATGATAGGAAATTCACTAACAATATGAGCAGCTAGGTGGCACAGCATATAGAATCCTGAACCTGAAATCAGGAAGAAAAGTGAATACTTACTTAAATACTTACTAGCTATGTTATTCTGGGTACTCACTTAACCCCTGTTTGCCTCATTTTTCTTATCTGTAAATTATAAAGGACCTACTCAGGACTGTGGTAAGTTTCAAACGAGGTAATAAATGTAAAGTTCTTAGCATAGTGTCTGGTACATAGTAAGCACTATATAAACATTAACTATTATTAATACAATTATATCAAATAAATAAAATTATTTTTATGAAATAATTATTCATTATAATAATTATGGCAACTACATAATATGATAAAGGGAGCATCAGACCTGGTCAGGAAAATATGAGTTCAAATCCAGGTTGAGATGCTTGCTAATTGTGAGACCCTGAGCAAATGACGTAAGCCTATTTGCCTCAAATTATCACCTGAAAATGATCTAGAGAAAAAAATGGCAAACCACTCTATTATCTTTGCCAAGAAAATTCAAAATGGGGTAAGAAAGAATTACACATGACTGAACAACAACCACAATAATTATTATAATCTTATTATTATGTAATATTTTTCTATCACATTAAGGTACACAAAGTACTTTACACATTTTTTCATTTGATTTTCTGAGACAGGTTCTATTATTATCTCCTTTTTACAGATGAGGAAACTGATTAAGCAAATGATATTAAGTGATTTGTCCTGGATTATACAGCTAATAATGATTCAGGGCTGGATTTGAATCCATAACTTTCTGATTGCAAGAAGTCAGTCCTATGCCACTCAACTGCCACCATTCCACAAGGCAGTCTGTATATATAATTACAAATATATAGATATGATATATATTTTGCTACTTGCCTCGCATGGTTACTGTGAAAATAAAATGAGAAAATACTTTGAATTATATAAATACAAGATATTGCTATGGTTATTATTATTATTATAGGATTAGGTGGGTGCAGAAAAGATTGCAGGAGTAGGGATCATTGGAAAGTTCACCCACAGAATTAAATTTCAAGAGATATAATTCAATTCAAGCAGAGTGTTGGCAGCACTCTTGATATAAATAGCTACTGATGACATGAGGTAAACTTATATAGTAATGTATATTCTGAGGAGCCTTATATCAGCTCCCACACTCAAAAATGAATGGACTCTTAGAACAAGACTACAACCACCCATTCAATTTCTAGGGACTACCTCCAGGGTTCAGGATGTCTTTAGTTCTATCAGTTTTAGCCTACTGTTAGCCAACAGGAATTAGTGATGTAGTATCATTTAATCAAATCAATTTTTACAAGTGGATATTTACTTTGAAGATATATAGCAAGAGTCAAAGTTACAAATCATTTTTCCTCCCAACACCTAGGGACATATTCTTCCCAATACCACCTTACCTTAGTCACTAGGGAGAATGGGCACAAACTTTAAAAAGTTTCTGCATAGTATCTACCCCTCCAAGTTCATTTCCAAATCATTGTAGCTCTCTCAATTTATATTAAATTAAATAGACAGATCAAGACTTAATTCCTCACCAACTGACTACTGGCAAAACCCAGCTCCTAGGCTTTGGATGACTTACTCTCCTGATTTTTGAAGTTCACAAAGTTCTTGCCATCTCTAATGTTCCACCTAAGAAGTAAGGATGGACTCAAAAGAACGAGAAGCAATAACAGAACCACACATTCTCAGCTTCATGCTAGCTCTGTGTAAAAAGGATACAGGTTTTTCCTTCACTCGGATGTCCACAGCATCTTGTTCTCCTTCTCAAACACTAGCCAATTAGGAAAGAGCAAGACCAAGAGATTTGCTTCTTGAATGGACCAAGCTCTGGCTCTTCTACCTCTCCTAATCAACCACATGGTGAACAGCTCAGAACTATTACAAAACATTTATGTATATTCCCAGTCAAGAACCAGGACCATCCCATTATGTAGAATCATGGTTTTCCAGAAACAGGCTCCCCATGTTCTGGATTTGAACAAAATTAACTGAGCACACCAGCCCCTTTCCCCTCATACCCATCATTATTTTGTGATATCTAAGCTGGGTAAAGCCAGAATGAACAACTCCATTGGAAGGACTGTTTTACATTTAGTCTTTCCTCTAATCTGCATTAATTTCATGGGTCTGACAGAAGGGATTTAATAGAGAAGAGATCTCAAAGCCAAAGAGTTAGAGGTCAAGTGAGATAATATATATTATGCCGTATAAATATCAGCTATTAAACAGCAACTAAGAAAGCAGTAGGCAAGCTAGATGGTAGTAGATAAGAGTGCTAGGCTTGGAGTCAGAAAGATTCATCTTCTGAGTTCAAATCTGGCTTTTTGTACTTCTCAATCATGTGACCCTGAACAAGTCACTTGATCCTGCTTGCCTCAGTTTCCTCATCTGTAAAATAAGCTGGAGAAGGAGTATCTTTGCCAAAAAAAAAAAAAACCCAAATGGCACTGCAGAAAATCTGACCTAGCTAAACAAGAAAGTAATAGAAATAGCCATTAGAGAAATTATAACAGAAAGACAAAGGCAGAAAGTACTGAGAGGACTTTTTATCTTTATTTTCTAATTCAATTTATTTACATTTATTAAACAACTTCAGGACAAAGCTGGATAGAATATGGGCTTTGGAGTCAGGAGGACCTGAGTTCAAATTCAGCTTCAGACACTTCATACTTATTAGCTGTGTGACCTTGAACAAGCCACTTAATCCCAATAGCCTTGGGGGAAAAAAAACCAAGGTACTTAACAACAATTATGTGCCAGGCAATCTCCACTTGTGTCTCCCTCCTCTCCTTTATAACTATCTTTTTCTTTCACAGGACCTTAGAAACTGAAGAATAGAAATATAGGATTTGACATTGGAAAGACCTGATTTTGAATTCTACCTTAGACACCTACTATCTAGGTGACACTAAGAAAGGTATTTCATCTTTTGTGCCTTGGTTTCCTTTTCTGTAAAATGAAAAGGTCAGCTCAATGAACTGCTAACTCTAAATCTAAAATCATGTGATTTACTTTAGAGGTCACCTAGTCCAATCTCCTCTTTTACAGATCATCTCATTGTATGTATCTAGTGGTCAGAGATGCAATCAAGTGGAACCTATAGGAACTCACTTTCCCTATTATTACCTTGAATGCCAAGTTTGGGGTTATTTACTTTATAGCAAAACTGAAGTGTCAGACAAGCTAGTGAGAGGAATGTGAACTTTGGTGGCAGATTTGATTTTTGGTGCAAGTTGTTAATATAAAACTAGGGCACACAGGTACTGCTTTCCCTTTTGGCACAGAACATTTTTAGGAGCAGAGGTGATGTGATCCAGGCTTCTGAAAGCCAGAAATACAGATTTTGAAGCCAATTTCTCCTGAGTCTTAGGGATTTTATGTCACAGTTCATACATTCATCAATCTAAAGCTGGAGGGAACCCCAAAAGCTATTTAAACTAATCCCCTCATTTTACAGATGAGGAAACAAGCCCTGGCATATTTTCCTGGGAGGTCTTTTTTTTAATTTGATAAGTGTAAAGAATTCAGTTTTTAGGAAAATAATTCATTATTTGATTTTTTAAATTCTGAAAACTAGAAAGCAGTCTGGCAGAAAATAGGCATATAACAATATCTCATACTATTTACCAAAATAAAATTAAAGTGAATACATGACCTAGATATAGATAGAGAGATTATAAGATAATTTGAAGAATATGTAATATATTACATACTAAACTTATGGATGGGCAAACATTTTATGAATAAACAACAGAGAAACACTTTGTGTGAGCTCAATGTGATCATTTTAATTACATTAAACTAAAAAAAGTTTTGAACAAATAAAGCAAATGTAGACAAGATCAGAAGGAAAGAAAAAAAATGGGTGAAAAAAACTTGTGCAGAGATTCTCAAATAAAAGTCTCATATATCAAATATATAAAGAACTTCGTCAAATCTTTAAGAATACAAGTCATTCCCCAATTGATAAATGGCCTTTTTATAGGCTTTCATTAAAGGGACTGCTGTATTCTCACGGCTTGCCAGTTGGTTTCTCATAGCTGAGGGCTTTTAGGTGATGTATCCTAAGTTGAAGGGAGATTTTAACAGGATTCTGGGTGGGGGGAGAGGGGGTGAAATGTAGTAATTTCCATTTATGGCCCTCCAGTGTGCATATGTTGTGTGCATCTACTTATTAATAAAAAATAATGTGTCAGAGTTGAGAGGGATGCAGGATGAGAGTTAGGAAGACCTGCATCCAAGTTCCATCTCTGATATGTAATGGTTGTGACTTGGGATAAGTCACTGAAATTCTTAAGGCAAGCACTCAATATGACAAATTGTAGAAAAGTTGTGAGGGCATCTCCACAATAGGAAGACTCAAATTTAGGATGTATTAGGTTCAAATCCTGCATCACATGTTTTCTAGCAGTGGGATACTGGGAAGTCTCAGTTTACTTAGCTCAAAATAAGTACATTATGCAAGATGATCTCCAAGGTCACTTCTTGCTTTATATGTATGATTTTGCAGCAATGAAATCACAGTCCTAAAAAAAAACATTTAACAATGTTTGTGTATTTTATTGTCCTATAAGTAAAGATGAGCAGAATACTTTCAGAAAAACCTGGAAATATTTACATGATCTAAGGCAAAGTGAAATGAGAAAAACCAGGAAAACACTGTAACAGCAATATTATGGTCAGCTTAACTATTCTCAGCAAAAATAGATGTCCAAAACAATTCTGAAGGACACAATGAGAAATACTATCCATCTCCAGAGAAATAATCATTAGATTAAAGGAATTAGAGTAGTTATAAGGAAACCAAACTATCACTCTTTACAGATGATATGATGGTATACTTAGAGAACCCCAGAGATTCTACCAAAAAGCTATTAGAAATAATTCATAACTTTAGCAAAGTTGCAGGATACAAAATAAATGCACATAAATCCTCAGCATTTTTATATATCACCAATAAAATCCAACAGCAAGAGATACAAAGAGAAATCCCATTCAAAATAACTGTCGATAGCATAAAATATTTGGGGATCTATCTACCAAAGGAAAGTCAGGAATTATATGAGCAAAATTACAAAAAAACTTTCCACACAAATAAAGTCAGATTTAAATAATTGGAAAAATATTAAGTGCTCTTGTATAGGCTGAGCTAATGTAATAAAGATGACAATACTCCCTAAACTAAGTGCTATACCAATCAGACTTCCAAGAAAATACTTTAATGATCTAGAAAAAATAACAACAAAATTCATGTGGAAGAACAAAAGGTTGAGAATCTCAAGGGAATTAATGAAAAAAAATCAAATGAAGGTGACCTAGCTGTACCTGATCTAAAACTATATTATAAAGCAGCAGTCACCAAAACCATTTGGTATTGGCTAAGAAATAGATTAGTTGATCAGTAGAATAGGTTAGGTTTACAAGACAAAATAGTCAACTATAGCAATCTAGTGTTTGACAAACCCAAAGATCCTAACTTTGGGGATAAGAATTCATTATTTGACAAAAACTGCTGGGATAATTGGAAATTAGTATGGCAGAAATTAGGCATGGACCCACACTTAACACCAGATCATTATATACTTCAACAATGATACTGTGTAAGGATGTATTCTATTGGATGTAGATTTCTTCAACAAAGAGAAGATCTAACTCAGTTTCAGTTGATCAATGATGGACAGAAGCAGCTACACTCAAAGAAAGAACACTGGGAAATGAATGCAAACTGTTTGCATTTTTGGTTTTTTTTCCCCGGGTTATTTATACCTTCTGAATCCAATTCCAAGAGAATTGTTCGGTTCTGCACACATATATTGTGTCTAGGATATACTGTGATATATTTAACATGTATAGGACTGCTTGCCATCTGGGGGAGGGGGTGGAGGGAGGAAGGGGAAAAGTCGGAACAGAAGTGAGTGCAAGGGATAATGTTGTAAAAAATTACCCTGGCATGGGTTCTGTCAATAAAAAGTTATAATTATTAAAATAATAATAATAATAGTAATAAATGTTCATCAAATTGAAAAAAAAGAAATAACTGTTAGAGTTTGAATACAAGTCAAAGTATACTTTTTTATTTGGGAGGGGGGTGTTTGTTTTGTGAGGAGATTGTGTTTTCTTTTATAATATTACTAGTATGGAAATATATTTTGCATGACTTCATCTGTATAACCCATATCAAATTGCTTGCCATCTCAGGGAAGAGGGAAAGAAGGGAGAGAATTTGGAATTTGAAACATTTTTAAATGATAGTTAAAAATTGTTTTCATATATAATTGGAAAAACAAAATGTTAAACAAAACAATAGAATTTGTGTATTCAAATACAATTGCTAATGCAAAGACAATTTAATAGATCAGTATGTTTTAATTTTGAACAAGTATTTGCAAGACTACTACTTCCTCCCCTTTTTCCATTTCAGTAATTGTGGAAAAGAAAGACCTTACTTCAATAGTTCTTCATGATGATATATGGAGCTGATAAGAGAGATTGACAAAAAAGGAGAAGAGAAAGGATCGATGAGAAAGTGGTTTCCTCATCTTGCACAGAGGCAATGGTACAGAAAGAATTAACTTGTCATTACCTTGCTTGAGAAACTGTTGAATTAGCACTGCTACAAAGCTAGGAACATCATGAGAATTGGCTTAGAAGAGAGTGAAGGTGTTGATCACAATGAGAGACAAAGACTGAAAGAAAAACAGAAACAGTGAAATAGAAGTGTTAGACAAGTTAGTGTGAGGAAACGTTGACTCCTGTGGTAGCTTTGATTGTTTGATAAGATTGTTATAGCAATGTAAAACTGAGTCACAGGGATCAAGAAAGAGGGGGTAGGAGAAGAGGGGAGAAGAAGAGGTAAAGAGAGAGAGAGAAATAAAGATAGGCAGGCAAATAGACAGATGGACAGAGACAGAGAGACAGAAACAGAGAATGGTGAGCAAGATGTGATGAGAACCTTGGCCAAAGAGCTCTTAGATCGGATTATGATTCTAGGAATTTCATGGTACTATGGAAAGTGTATTGACTATGAAATCAAAAGATAGGAGTTCAAATTTTGCTTCTGACACATTATCTGTTATGATCTTGAACAAGTCATTTCATCTATGCTTTAGTTTTCTTATCTGTAAAGTGGGTGGGTTGACCTCCAAGGTCCTTTTCAGCTTTATTGCTATGTCCCCATCTATATATTTGGGACAAATAGTTGCTCATATAAAATAGTAACTAAAGGAAACCAATGATTTTCTTTTATTAGCTTTGCTTTATATCAGTGCTAGGCAAACTATGGCCAGTAATTAAAAATGTAAAAGCCATTTTTTGCTCACAGGCTGTACATTGGAGACAGACCAGCTTTAGCTCTAAGACTGTAGTTTGTCAACCCTTGTCTATAACTATAGGAACTGCTTACTTATAGTGGGGAGTCAGTCTCAGTATATCAGGAATAATAGCATGAATACATTTTCTCAAGAAGGATAGGGGCTATAAACCAAGAAATGGAGAAAATTTGCTTAAGAGTCCTGGGGCCTTTCATGTCATGAGAGTATTTGACACAAAGTTTGCTACTAAGAGGAAAATGTGAAATTGGACAAATTTCAGAACACAGAATTAACAAGCTCCAAGAGTACAGGAAGATCATCCCTATGACATTCACAATCTAGTCATGGAGAATGGGATAGCTTCCAGGCATAATTGGTTCTGTTATGATCTAATACTGTTCTTGACCTTGTCTAGACTATACTCCCTAGGTTGTCATCAAGGCTGATATAAGCCTTAAGTAAAGTACGACTCCATCACCACTGGCTCTAACTAGCATCCAAAATTGGCCTGATCCCATAGCCAGCTGGCATGATCCCTGGCATGTTTTTCTCCTGCCAAGGGCCCAGATCAACTCTCTTACTTTCTCACTTTTAAAGCATATGCCCTTTGTTGCATCTTCCCCCATTCCATTTTCAGTTCTTAGACATTTGCAGAATTAAAAAGAATAATAGTCACTGAATCAGAGGAATATTTCACATCTGTCTGGGTCCAACTGTCGGCCCTACCCATTTCCCATTTCTCACAACATGCATTTTGTCCCCTTCCCTCTAAAGAAATGGCAAGCCCATTTACAACCTTTATAACTTCATAAATTTTATAGAGATACTAATAATTATGTATATGTATAGATATATATCACTAAGAGTTAAAGGAAGACTTACTTCATGTCCCAGTATTATTAATTTTTAATAGCATTATCTTGAGACAAGTAATCTCTCTGCACATTTATTTGAGTTCATCTGATGAAATAGAGAAAAGTTGGTAACTTGATAAGTTATTTGTCATTATTTAAAAGACACTCCACTCAGTATTTTCACTTACTTGCAAAATATCAATCATAAATGCAATTCTATTTGACATACAAAAGATGGTCAATACTTTCAGCTAGAAGTTAATCTCATGTCAAATACATTGATAAAGAACTAATAAAGTATATGTTTCCCAAATAAACCAGAACACTTAGAAATAATGCATACTACTTCAACAAAGTTTACACCCTCATTTCACAGATTTAACTATCTTCTGCATAATTCAGTGGCCATACACTAATACACTATTGATGAAACTGAATTGATCCAATCATTCTGAGAAACCAATTTGATATTATGCTTTTAAGAAAACAAAAGAGTAATTAAAATGCTCATACTCTGACTCAGAAATCTCACTACAAGATATATAGTCAGCTTAAAAAAAAAGAAAAGATCCTATATACCCTAAAATAATCATAGCAGTGCTTTTTATAATTGTTAAGAACTGGAATAAAGCAGATACCCATTGATTGGAGAATGGCTTGAATGGATTATGGTACGTGGAGGCGTGCACCCTTAATAAAAACTATGGGAAGAATTCAAAGTATGAGAACTCTGATATGAATGAATGTTTGAAGTTTGATAAATGAAGTTTGAAGACCAGGAAGCAATCCATATAATGACTACAACACTGCAAAGAGAATGAATAATACCAAAAGAAATAAATGGGATATTATGTAATTATCGTGATGACTTGTTCCCAGAAAACCTTCAAGAAAATGTATTTTCCTTCTTTCATTCTTATACAAGACCAAGATCATGAATTCAGAGCTGGAAAGAACTTCAGAGACTATTTAGTCTGACCTCATTTTACAGATAAAGAATGGAGGCCCAGTGTGGCTAATTGTCTTATTTGCAATCATAGAGGTGATCAGAGATGAGCATTAGAGAAGTGATTTGAACCCAGGACCTTTGGACTTCAGGACTAATGTTCATTCCACTATACCATGCTGCCTCTCATTAAGGACATAAATGAGGAACATTACATATGTTGTCATATACAGTTAATAGGTGGGTTATTTTTGCTGACTTTTACCCTTCCTTTCTAAATTCTAATTACAAGGGGTAGCTGAATAAGGAGGAAACAGGGTAAGAACATATTCAGAAATAAAGACAATTTGAAAACAAAAGTATCAAAAAATTGTATTAATATTCTGAGGTGATGGCCACAAAATAGATACTTCTTTTTCTATTTTTTCTAGCCCATCTAAGAAGAAAATTTTATTTAGTATGCTATTTATGTTATTGTCCCAGTATACTAGTTAGTATACAATTTAGTATATATTTCACTTCAAATGATAATGCTCATTTGGAACTATGCCCAAAGGGCTATAAAACTGTGCATAACTTTTGATCTAGCAATAGATCTGGTCTCTAATAGATCTGCATCCCAAAGAGATTATAAAAAGGGAAAAGAACGGACATGTGCAAAAGTTTTTATAAGCAACCCTTTTTGTAGTGGCAAGGAACTGGAAACTGAGTGGATGTTCATCAGTTGGGAATGGCTGAATAAGTTATGGTATATGAATGTAATGAAATATTATTGTTCTATAAGAAATGATAGACTGATTTCAGAAAACTCTGGAAAGACTTACATGAACTGTTGCTAAGTGAAATGGTTCTCTTAGAATCAAGAGAACATTGTACACAACAAGATTATGTAATGATCAACTATAATGGACTTGGCTTTTTTCAACAATGAGGTGATTGAAGCAATTCCAAAAGACTTGCGATGGAAAAAGCCATCCTCATCCAGAGAGAGGACTGTGGAAATTGAATATGGATCACAGCATAGTATTTTCACTTTTTGTTGTTGTTTGTTTGCTTGCTTGTTTTTTTTTCTCATTGTTTTTCCTTTCTGATTTTTATTATACAGTATGATAAATGTGGAAATATGTTTAGAATTGTACATGTTTAACCTATATTGGATTAATTGCTATCCTAGGAGAGGAGGGAGATGGTGAAGGGGGGAGGAAAAATTTGGAACACAAGGTTTTGAAGGGTGAATGTTGAAAACTATCTTTGTATGTATTTTAAAAATAAAAAGCTATTATTATTATTTTTTTAAATGATGGTGCTCATAAGGATGGTGGTGGTGGTGATGATGAGATTATATTAACTGAACAAAAGCACAGATTCTTTCTTCTCAGTGTCAGAATTAAGGTTAGGTAGGGTAGGCGAGGTAGACAGCCATTTATACATGGGCAATCAAGTGTAACAAGATGTCTATTACTTTTAATAAGTGCACATATGTTTTATAATATTCTGTAACATGGAAGATAATTTATTATTTCATATTTATAATAGTGGAGTTTCAAAGGTCTCTGGGGAGAGGGAGCACAAATTTCAAATGCAAGGACATGCAATTTTAAAATCTTGCCAGAGTTTCAAAAATGCCTTCTTTTAGTTCTGTTTTTTTTTCTGAACAAGCCTGGAAAGTTTTCAGAATTGTAGGCCACTAAAATGAGCTTTTAGGTATGCTCCCACTAGAGATGGGTTTTCAAATTACTTATTCCACCCCATAAAATATAATTACACATTTGAACAAGTTGCTCACTTCTAATCAAGGCAAGGATACAATCTTCTGAGTGAATGGCTGTGGGTTTAATAGGCAGATCATTCCTTTGAGATTTGTTCCTACACCTCTGCCTAGTACCCTTTCTCCCAATAGGTTGACTAACCAGTACAAGAGTGCTTATTATATCTTAATCGAATTTTTGAGTTGGAGAAAATCACTGATCAATCAAGCAGTAAGCAACAGGGCCATGAGGAGAACCAACTTCAACTCCCATCTAATGTTCTTTCCTCTATGCTTACTTCTAATCTTAAAAAGATGATCTAGCATTTGACATTTAAACATATTCATAACTTGGACTCTTTCTACTTTTCCAATCTTCTTATATTTCCTGCCCCTTCCTATACCCTATGATCCAGCTGTATTGCTGTTCCTCTTACCTTAAACACCATCATCCACATCTGTGCTTTTGTAATAACTATCCCTCACATCTAGAATACTGTCTTTCCTCACTTCTGCTTCTTTCTGCTGATATCTTCTTTCAAGAAGCTGCTCAAATGCCAACTTTTTCAGAAAGTTCTCCCTATTCCCTGGCACCCAGAGCTTTCCTTTCTCAGGTTAGCTTCCATCTATACTGTGTATCTATCAATTTGCATGCAAGACTAGTACCTGTGGTGTGTGGGCTGCCAAGTCTTTTTCAGGGCTGATTTCCACCTGATCCACCAAACTCTCACCTGTGTCTCCAAGAAGCTGTAGCACAACATCCATACCACAGTAAACCATTTTGGCAGATGGACTAAAACAGATTGATGGTAATCAAGAGGTCTCTAACCTGTCAGTGACTTAGAAAGGTATCTACCTAAGCATGTGAAGGTTTTCCCTCGTGGAATGGGTGGGTGAGAATAATTTATTCCAACAGCCACAAAGGCAGCTGAAACAGGTGCTGTGGAGGGCTTGATTGGACAACAAAGACTCCAAGGTCCTTGCATCTCAAGTCATCACCAGTCATCTTAACTCCGTCCTGCCACTGGACAGTGATGAGTCTGGAAGAAAGAGGGAGGCGGGAAACTTTGTGAAATTGTACCTCACTTAAATCCAATTGGGGCACAAATCAAAAGATATCACCCATACTGTTTTACTATTTCTACCTAGCTCAAAGTCCTAAGGAGACAAGCAAGTGATGAAGCATCAGGTGCAGATAAACTTGGGGTTCCAATCAAAACCTTGCACACAGGTGGCCCAGGAGAAGGGCCATCTCACTAGAAACAGTAGTACAATTCAGCAGTCCCCCGGTGTCTGAGCAGTCTTTTAAAGATCATACTATTCATCTCCTGGGGTGAGGAAGAGGCTAGAAAAAGTGCCATAAAAGTTGCCTTCTTACCCAACTCTGGCCTGATTACTATGTTAGGTGGAGATCCCACCCTATAGTCAAAACACACAAAAAAATATAAAAACTTCTGCAAAGATGATTTCATTCATCATTAGTATACAGAATGCACACACATCCGTAGATGACATAAAATCCAATAGTCTGAAAGGTAAATAGCTCTTGTGAGAGAACTCAGCAGGTGTTACTTCCAAATAACAGCCATGAATTGAAACAGGCTAGCAAAAGAAGGCCAGCTTGCTAAAGTTGGAGGGAGGGTGGGCAAAGTGATGTGGAGTGCCACGAAGCTGGTATAGATTTTGCAATCAAAACCAATCTAGTCAACAACAAGCTTGTACGCCTACCAAAAGGAGCGAACAACAGACTCATGATAATGTGATTGCCACTTGCAGGACACCAGGCAACCATCCTCCCTGCTTATGAAATTGTTTTATGCTGATAGTAATAATACAAAGTAATTTTATGGTGCCGTAAAGGTTGTTTATGGAGCAAAGACCTGTGATACATATCAACTCTTCAGTGCTGATGAAACCACATTGATTGGTGATAAGGAAATTATCCTAGAAAGATGGGCTGACACTTCCATAGTGTTCTCAACAGACCATCCCCAATCAATGCTTTCAGCATTTAACTCAGGTGAAAGTCAATCCCTCCGTAGCTGAAGTTCCAACTGAAGGAGAGGAAAAGCACCTTTCTTGTGGCAAAGCACCTAATGCTGATTCTATTCCAGCTGAGATTTACAAGATGGGGGGGATCCATTGTTCATACAAAAGCTGACAGAAATTTTTTGGGTTATATGACAAGAGGAAGTTTTCCTCAGGAGTTTAAGGACATGTCCATTGTTCATCTCTATTTCAGGGAATAGATTTTCTTGTGACTATCACAAGTGTCTCCCTCTTAATCATCGTTGTGAAGATTCTTTCCAGAATCTTCCTTAATAAGCTGATCTTTTACCTGGAAGATGGTCATTTTGAGAGTCAGTGGAGCTTTAGAAATGGCCAAAAAAGCAGTTATTATTTTGTTTGTTGCCCAACAACCCCAGAAACAATTCCAGGAGCAGAACAGTGCTCTGTAAACAGTGTTTGTAGATCTGACCAAACTACAAGGGCTAAAAGAAAATTATGTCAAAATTTGACATAATTCACCATTATTGAGATCTGTTTCATAATGACATGCTTGCCTAGATTCCCGATACTAAACAATGCTCTCATGTTTTCTTAGTCACTGGTGGAGTGAAACAAGGCTGTCAGTTTTCTCCCATGCTTTTGAGTTTGATGTTTTCAGCCATGTTGTCAACTATCTTCAAAGAAAATGAACACAAAATCTGCACTAACAATAAATTCTTCAGCTTGAAAAGAATACAAGCCAAGACTAAAATGGAGCAAGTGTTGGTGCACGATTTTTTGTTTGCAGTTCATTGTGCACTCAATGCACTCTCTAGTGCAACAAAATATGGATCAATTTTCTGATGCTTGTGCTAATTTTGGAGCTAACAACTAAGACCAAGAAAACAGGTATTCCACCAGCCAGCATCACACCATCCATATATGAAACCATTGGTTATAACAAATTTTTTAATGTTGCAGATAAATTTGCTTAATCTGTCAGTATATTTTACAAAGATGTATACATTGATAATTAAGTTAACACAGGCATTGCCAGAACTAACTCAGTGTTTGAGAGGCTCCGAAAAAAAGCATGGGAAAGAAGAGAAATATTAAAAGAGAAATATTGGTGACTACCAAACTGAAGGTCTACAGAGCTATTTTGCTGACCACATTGTTGTATGATTGTGAAACCTGGACTGTTTACCAGCACCATGCCAGGAAACTGAATCACTTTTATCTGAATTGTTTTAGGAAGATTCTGAAGTTTTCCTAGCAGAATAAGATAGGAGACAAGAAGGTCCTTTCTCAAACTAAACTTCCAAATGCTCAAACTCTATTTGAGTGTATTCGCATTGGGCTAGCCACACTATTTGAAGGCATTTTTATGTACATTTGCCAAAAAGACAATTTTATAGAGCACTCACATTTTGGTCACAGAAAAGGATACAAGAACACTCTAAAAGTCTCTCTTAAGAACCTTGGAAGTGACTGTAAGACATAGGAAACACTGGCATGAATCATCAGGATGAAAAATACTATGCTCTGTGAGCAAAGTACAATCGAAGTAGCTCAAAAGAAATGAGATACACAGATTTAGAGAATCCACCCCAAATGCTCACATGGACTATTTGTGCTCAGCCTGTGGTAGAACATTTCAAGCTCATATTGATCTAATCAGCCACAGCAGGACATACTGTAACTTGACTAATAGAGCAATGTCACTTTGGTTCTCTTCAAAAATGAAGGACTACAACCAAGTTGGAGTGGAAACTCCTAGAAGGTTTTTATCTTTCTAGGTGTTCCCAGGACAATTTCTATTAAATGCCTATTAATTGATTAATTGACTTAAAAACTTGTGATCGTTTTTGTGTAGTATCTTTACTTAATTTTGCATTGGAAAATTTTGCTCCCTTATCTATTTCTCTCTGGTTTTCCTATAATTCTGCCAATTATTTTTAAAAAGGAGAACAAGACAGGGTAGATATTTGGATACTTCTATTTTACATATACTTGCCCTAGGGGAAGGAGGCTTCATGCTATATTTCTCTCTTCCTCTTAAAAGAGGATATTACAAAAGAAGTATGTCCATAATTTATGCCTTTCAGAACTTTTGGGGAAAGTTGACATATCTTAAGTGTGGCAAGAGGAAAAGATACTAGTAACCCTACAAAACTTCATGGGACCTAGCTGAGATTTTAGAGAGAAGAACTACAATTAATTGTTGCCCAGAACTGACTGGAAATAGTAAAATGAAACAAATCCTGCCTAGACTAGACTGAATGAAATGAAAAAGTGATGACTCCTCTTCTTATTTTATCTTTAATGAATACCCATAGCCTTCTCCAGGGCAGCTGGGTGGCTCAGTAAGTCCAGTGCTGGGCCTGAAAAGGAGATCTGGGTTTAGATACTGTGTGACCCTAGACAAGTAACATAATTTCTGTCTGCCTCAGTTTCCTCAAGTGTAAAATAGGGATAATAATAACACCTACCTCCCAAGTTGTTGAGAGATTCAAATAAAATGTTTGTAAAGAGCTTAGCTTATTGCCTAACATATAGTAGTTACTTAATAAATGCTTGTTTCCTTCCTTCTATTCCCACATATTACATGAGCCCCTTCCAAGACTCATATAGACTATAGTATGTGTGAATTCTCCAACACAGAACAGGTCAGGAGAAGAAGGAAAATGAAAAATATAAGCAAATATAATTAGTAGTGAGTAGGAATGTACATGTTTTATTTTTATGATTTATTCTACATGTATTCAAACTACAGTGATCTATATCTGCTTTACAAATGCTTGGGTATAAAGGAAAAAGAAATTGAAGGAATTATTCTAAGGCATGGGGGCTAAGCTAAGATAATTGCTATTTTGCTTGTTTTGTTGCTATTTTAACTATTTTAATTTTTTAAACTTGAACTTGAGAAGTCCTAGTATGAGTAGAGGGAAGAAAATTTATTTTTATGCAGAAAGCAAAATCATAATAATGATAACAATAGCCAACTAATATTTACCTAATGCCTATGTATCAGGCACTGTATTAAGTGTTTTTATGATTATTATGATCTCATTTGATCTTCACAGCAATCATAGGAGGTAGGTGATATGGCAAAAAAAAAAAAAAGTATCTTCCCATCATTGTGAGTGCTCATTCTATCTTCTGAGTGACAGCATATTCCAATCCAACAAAAAGGGTGCCATTCATTCCTCTTTACTCCAAACAGGATGAGAAGAGTTCAATTTGAGTGCCCCTGAGTCACTCCAAACACCTCCAAATGGTTTTTAACCCAGGTAATAACTCCCTTCCTTTATGTTAAGGGAATATTATGTTGCTCTTTTTTTTTTTAAATAAGCTGCCTAACTTCTCTCAATCTGTTTCCTCATTTTTAAAATGGGGCTAAAACAGAGTCTATCTCTTTTAAGAGGCTCAAATAAGAGAGGATGATAAGTGCTTTGCAAAACTTAAAGGCTTTACAAATGCTAGTTATTTTTATTATTAAAGTGAAAGCACAATATAAACTTCACAACTCTAGAATTGAGAAATGTTGAAATAGGTCTGCAGGCTCAAATATTCTAAAAATGTTATTGTATAGCTAACCTTCAGGAATCAGGGATGCCAACTCTGAATATTCTCCAAAGTACGTCCCCCATATACAGATCGGTTCAATTTTACCACATAAGCATTTTTCATATTGTCTTTCTATTTTCCTAAGGACCTAGCATAGTATGATGCAGTTTGCTTCATTCCAGAGCAAGGCAGAGCCTACCTAGTCACCATTAAGTTTTTTGCCTTTTGTTGTTACTCTAGCATTTGGTACAGTGTCTAATACAGAGTAAATATTTAATAAATAAGAGTAAAGTGAATAAAAGAATATTAAAATTCATATAGCACCTATTATGTGCCATGTACTGAGCTGAGGATTTTACAAAGAGCATCTCAATCGATCCTCACTATGACTCTGGGAAAGATGCTAACTATTTTACAGAGGAGAAAATGAGACAAATAGGTGAAGTAATGCTTCTTTCCTTGACTTGAAGTGGGGACCTTTAGCCAAAGCTGTAAAAAACTTACATTTTTCTAAGTATAGGTACAAAATCCTCATAGCTACTTTATTAATATCAGCCATAATATTTATGTTTTTATTAAAGGAAGTATGAAAGTGGTCTGTTATTGGTCTTGACTCATGAACAGGACAATGTAAATAACAATGAGTTCAGCTTTGGCTAGAAAACCTGAGGGTCTTCCCTTTCCAGATTTTTTTTTTAGATTTTTTTAACTTGGTGAAAGTGAAGATTCTTTGCCTCAATTGCTACCTAGTCTTAATCATTGAGGGTGCAACCTCAGTCAAACTGAAACCTGTTGAAAACTAGCTTAAAAAGCTAATCTCCCATTGCATCATGGCCATCTCCAGTTGAATTGATCTGGTCACTGGACCCAGATGGCTCTGGAGGGGAAAGTGAGACAGGTGACCTTGCACAGCCCTCCTTCACTTAAATCCAATTCACTTGCATATCACAGCATCACCTCCCTGATCATGGAGGGATCCATGATCTTTGAGAATGAAGGACAAACAACAAGCCTCTCTCACATACTGGGTCTCATTGCCCCCAGCAGCTATCTAAGGCTTTTAAGTTACATTTGTAACACAGATTTACTAAGGGTTTGTCTATTTTGTTGGTTTTTTCATAGAACCAACTCTTAGTTTTATTAATCAATTCAATAGTTTTTTTACTTTCAATTTTATTGATCTCACCTTTTACTTTTAGAATTTCAAGTTTAGTGTTTGACTGGGGGTTTTTAATTTGTTCCTTTTCTAGCATTTTTAATTGCAAACCCAATTCATTGACCTTCTCTTTCTCTATTTTATACAAATAGGCCTCTAGAGATATGAAATTTCCCCTTATTACCGCTTTGGCTGCATCCCATACATTTTGGTATGATGTCTCATTATTATCGTTTTCTTGGGTGAAGTTATTAATTATGTCTATGATTTGCTGTTTTACCCAATCATTCTTTAGTATGAGATTATTTAGTTTCCAATTATTTTTTGGTCTACTTCCCCCTGCTTTTTTGTTGAATGTAATTTTCACTGCATCGTGGTCTGAAAAGGATGCATTTACTATTTCTGCCTTACTGCATTTGAGTTTGAGGTTTTTATGTCCTAATATATGGTCAATTTTTGTATAGGTTCCATGAACTGCTGAAAAGAAAGTGTATTCCTTTCTGTCTCCATTACATTTTCTCCAGAGATCTATCATATCTAGCTTTTCTAGTATTCTGTTTACCTCTTTGACTTCTTTCTTATTTATTTTCTGGTTTGATTTATCTAATTCTGAGAGTGCAAGGTTAAGATCTCCCACTATTATAGTTTTACTGTCTATTTCTTCTTGCAGCTCTCTTAGTTTCTCTTTTAAGAATTTAGATGCTACCCCACTTGGTGCATATATGTTTAATATAGATAGTGCTTCATTATCCATGCTACCCTTTAGCAAGATATAGTGTCCTTCCTTATCTCTTTTAATTAGGTCAATTTTTGCTTTAGCTTGATCTGAGATCAGGATGGCTACCCTGCTTTTTTGACTTCACCTGAAGCATAGTAGATTTTGCTCCAACCTTTTACCTTTAACCTGCATGTATCTCCCCGCTTCAGGTGTGTTTCCTGTAAACAACATATTGTAGGATTCTGGCTTTTAATCCATTCTGCTAACCGCTTCCTCTTTATGGGGGAGTTTACCCCGTTCACATTTATGGTTAGAATGACCAATTCTGTATTACTTGCCATCTTGTTGACCCCAGTTTATGCTTTCCTCCCTTCTTTCCCCTTTCCCCCCCTTCCAAGTATTAAGCTTGTGAGCACCCCTTGCTTCTCACAGCCCTCCCTTTTTAGTGTCCCTCCCCCCGCCTTAGAGTTCCTCCCCCTATCTTACCCTTTTCCCTCCCAGTTTCTGTATTCCCTTCCGCTTAGCTTATTCCTTCCCTTTTCACTTTTTTCTTCTCACTTTTCAATGAGGTGGGAGAAGTTTCACCATAAACTGAATATGTCTAAAATTTTTCTCTTAAAGGCAATTCTGAAGGCAGTAAGATACTCACTATATTCATCCCCCTCCATTCTTTCTCTCAGATATAATAGGTTTCCTATGCCTCTTCATGAGATGTACTACCCCCACTTTACCCTTTTTCTGGTACAATGTCCTTTCCACATCAATTTCTAGAACAAGGTATACATGTATTCTTTATACATCTATATAGTCAAAATATAGTTCCCAAGATTAATCTTTACCTTTTTAGATTTCTCTTGAGTTCTATATTTGTAGATCAAACTTTTTGTTAAGTTCTGGTTTTTTCATCAGAAATAGATGAAATTCGCTTACTTCGTTGAATGTCCATCTTCTTCCCTGGAAAAAGATGCTCATTCTCGCTGGGTAAGTTATTTTTGGTTGCATACCAAGTTCCTTAGCCTTTCGGAATATCATATTCCAGGCCCTTCGATCTTTTAATGTGGATGCTGCCAGATCCTGGGTGATCCTTATTGTGGCTCCTTGATACTTGAATTGGGTTTTTCTAGCCGCACTCAATGCACTCTCAATGCAACAAAATATGGATCAATTTTCTGATGCTTGTGCTAATTTTGGAGCTAACAACTAAGACCAAGAAAACAGGTATTCCACCAGCCAGCATCACACCATCCATATATGAAACCATTGGTTATAACAAATTTTTTAATGTTGCAGATAAATTTGCTTAATCTGTCAGTATATTTTACAAAGATGTATACATTGATAATTAAGTTAACACAGGCATTGCCAGAACTAACTCAGTGTTTGAGAGGCTCCGAAAAAAAGCATGGGAAAGAAGAGAAATATTAAAGTGACTACCAAACTGAAGGTCTACAGAGCTATTTTGCTGACCATATTGTTGTATGATTGTGAAACCTGGACTGTTTACCAGCACCATGCCAGGAAACTGAATCACTTTTATCTGAATTGTTTTAGGAAGATTCTGAAGTTTTCCTAGCAGAATAAGATAGGAGACAAGAAGGTCCTTTCTCAAACTAAACTTCCAAATGCTCAAACTCTATTGCAGAGTGTATTCGCATTGGGCTAGCCACACTATTTGAAGGCATTTTTATGTACATTTGCCAAAAAGACAATTTTATAGAGCACTCACATTTTGGTCACAGAAAAGGATACAAGAACACTCTAAAAGTCTCTCTTAAGAACCTTGGAAGTGACTGTAAGACATAGGAAACACTGGCATGAATCATCAGGATGGAAAATACTATGCTCTGTGAGCAAAGTACAATCGAAGTAGCTCAAAAGAAATGAGATACACAGATTTAGAGAATCCACCCCAAATGTTCACATGGACTATTTGTGCTCAGCCTGTGGTAGAACATTTCAAGCTCATATTGATCTAATCAGCCACAGCAGGACATACTGTAACTTGACTAATAGAGCAATGTCACTTTGGTTCTCTTCAAAAATGAAGGACTACAACCAAGTTGGAGTGGAAACTCCTAGAAGGTTTTTATCTTTCTAGGTGTTCCCAGGACAATTTCTATTAAATGCCTATTAATTGATTAATTGACTAAAAAACTTGTGATCGTTTTTGTGTAGTATCTTTACTTAATTTTGCATTGGAAAATTTTGCTCCCTTATCTATTTCTCTCTGGTTTTCCTATAATTCTGCCAATTATTTTTAAAAAGGAGAACAAGACAGGGTAGATATTTGGATACTTCTATTTTACATATACTTGCCCTAGGGGAAGGAGGCTTCATGCTATATTTCTCTCTTCCTCTTAAAAGAGGATATTACAAAAGAAGTATGTCCATAATTTATGCCTTTCAGAACTTTTGGGGAAAGTTGACATATCTTAAGTGTGGCAAGAGGAAAAGATACTAGTAACCCTACAAAACTTCATGGGACCTAGCTGAGATTTTAGAGAGAAGAACTACAATTAATTGTTGCCCAGAACTGACTGGAAATAGTAAAATGAAACAAATCCTGCCTAGACTAGACTGAATGAAATGAAAAAGTGATGACTCCTCTTCTTATTTTATCTTTAATGAATACCCATAGCCTTCTCCAGGGCAGCTGGGTGGCTCAGTAAGTCCAGTGCTGGGCCTGAAAAGGAGATCTGGGTTTAGATACTGTGTGACCCTAGACAAGTAACATAATTTCTGTCTGCCTCAGTTTCCTCAAGTGTAAAATAGGGATAATAATAACACCTACCTCCCAAGTTGTTGAGAGATTCAAATAAAATGTTTGTAAAGAGCTTAGCTTATTGCCTAACATATAGTAGTTACTTAATAAATGCTTGTTTCCTTCCTTCTATTCCCACATATTACATGAGCCCCTTCCAAGACTCATATAGACTATAGTATGTGTGAATTCTCCAACACAGAACAGGTCAGGAGAAGAAGGAAAATGAAAAATATAAGCATATATAATTAGTAGTGAGTAGGAGTGTACATGTTTTATTTTTATGATTTATTCTACATGTATTCAAACTACAGTGATCTATATCTGCTTTACAAATGCTTGGGTATAAAGGAAAAAGAAATTGAAGGAATTATTCTAAGGCATGGGGGCTAAGCTAAGATAATTGCTATTTTGCTTGTTTTGTTGCTATTTTAACTATTTTAATTTTTTAAACTTGAACTTGAGAAGTCCTAGTATGAGTAGAGGGAAGAAAATTTATTTTTATGCAGAAAGCAAAATCATAATAATGATAACAATAGCCAACTAATATTTACCTAATGCCTATGTATCAGGCACTGTATTAAGTGTTTTTATGATTATTATGATCTCATTTGATCTTCACAGCAATCATAGGAGGTAGGTGATATGGCAAAAAAAAAAGTATCTGCCCATCATTGTGAGTGCTCATTCTATCTTCTGAGTGACAGCATATTCCAATCCAACAAAAAGGGTGCCATTCATTCCTCTTTACTCCAAACAGGATGAGAAGAGTTCAATTTGAGTGCCCCTGAGTCACTCCAAACACCTCCAAATGGTTTTTAACCCAGGTAATAACTCCCTTCCTTTATGTTAAGGGAATATTATGTTGCTCTTTTTTTTTTAAATAAGCTGCCTAACTTCTCTCAATCTGTTTCCTCATTTTTAAAATGGGGCTAAAACAGAGTCTATCTCTTTTAAGAGGCTCAAATAAGAGAGGATGATAAGTGCTTTGCAAAACTTAAAGGCTTTACAAATGCTAGTTATTTTTATTATTAAAGTGAAAGCACAATATAAACTTCACAACTCTAGAATTGAGAAATGTTGAAATAGGTCTGCAGGCTCAAATATTCTAAAAATGTTATTGTATAGCTAACCTTCAGGAATCAGGGATGCCAACTCTGAATATTCTCCAAAGTACGTCCCCCATATACAGATCGGTTCAATTTTACCACATAAGCATTTTTCATATTGTCTTTCTATTTTCCCTAAGGACCTAGCATAGTATGATGCAGTTTGCTTCATTCCAGAGCAAGGCAGAGCCTACCTAGTCACCATTAAGTTTTTTGCCTTTTGTTGTTACTCTAGCATTTGGTGCAGTGTCTAATACAGAGTAAATATTTAATAAATAAGAGTAAAGTGAATAAAAGAATATTAAAATTCATATAGCACCTATTATGTGCCATGTACTGAGCTGAGGATTTTACAAAGAGCATCTCAATCGATCCTCACTATGACTCTGGGAAAGATGCTAACTATTTTACAGAGGAGAAAATGAGACAAATAGGTGAAGTAATGCTTCTTTCCTTGACTTGAAGTGGGGACCTTTAGCCAAAGCTGTAAAAAACTTACATTTTTCTAAGTATAGGTACAAAATCCTCATAGCTACTTTATTAATATCAGCCATAATATTTATGTTTTTATTAAAGGAAGTATGAAAGTGGTCTGTTATTGGTCTTGACTCATGAACAGGACAATGTAAATAACAATGAGTTCAGCTTTGGCTAGAAAACCTGAGGGTCTTCCCTTTCCAGATTTTTTTTTTAGATTTTTTTAACTTGGTGAAAGTGAAGATTCTTTGCCTCAATTGCTACCTAGTCTTAATCATTGAGGGTGCAACCTCAGTCAAACTGAAACCTGTTGAAAACTAGCTTAAAAAGCTAATCTCCCATTGCATCATGGCCATCTCCAGTTGAATTGATCTGGTCACTGGACCCAGATGGCTCTGGAGGGGAAAGTGAGACAGGTGACCTTGCACAGCCCTCCTTCACTTAAATCCAATTCACTTGCATATCACAGCATCACCTCCCTGATCATGGAGGGATCCATGATCTTTGAGAATGAAGGACAAACAACAAGCCTCTCTCACATACTGGGTCTCATTGCCCCCAGCAGCTATCTAAGGCTTTTAAGTTACATTTGTAACACACATCTGAAGTGGTATTTCTGATTCTATGGGAGTTTTCCTACAATAACATTTTGTGTCTGTAACAAAAATATTTATCATTGTAGGTAAGACTATGTCCATGGGCTAGCCATCTAATCAGAGAAAATAGTCTCACCCCGAAGCTAACAAATTATGCTGCACCCCACAAAAATCAGGAGATATTCTCATGGTTCTGGGTACATCCTGTTTCCTTAACCAACTGCATTTATCCCAGCTTTGTCACTTCCATTCTGAATCACATCCATGTGAAGTTTGCTAGTCTAAATATTAAGGGTTTTATGATAAATTCTCTTTAAATTTCTTTTGTCTCTTTTCTATAAATTTAAAGAGCATAAAAATGCAACCAAAATGATAAAAGCTTCAAACTTTTTCTTTCTGCCCGATGCCAAGTCCTGAACAGTTTGATTTTGCAATTTAGCCGCTCTCATTATCTTCACATGAAAAAGGTGTCATGGCCATGTGCTCTCGCTTGAAATCTTACTGAATATTCATTACATAATTCTGCATCTCCTCCTTCATATTTCAAGGACATTGGTTTACCCTCCTCATTAAAATAGTGAAAAAATCATTGAAATTAGCCAAGATTAAATTAGCTACACATAAATAACCAATTCTCTAAGGAATGCAATTCAGGAGAATATTATTCTTTAGTTTATTAGCAAAGGATTATATGAATTCTCAGGCCAATAAGAAGTGAATGGCTTATGAGACTAAGTGCAAGTTTATAACGAATTTTACTCCTAGGTCATCAGCTTTAAATTTTCTAAGTTGAATAAGATTCAAAATATTTGGTTGGAAAATAAACCTTAATAGTTAAAATCTTAATTACTGAACTGACCCTTTCAAATAGCCATCATTCAGCTTTGAAAAAGCAAGT
The DNA here is from genome assembly GCF_016432865.1 of Antechinus flavipes. Classification (NCBI taxonomy): domain Eukaryota; kingdom Metazoa; phylum Chordata; class Mammalia; order Dasyuromorphia; family Dasyuridae; genus Antechinus; species Antechinus flavipes. The sequence continues at coordinate 238,665,955 of NC_067401.1, read as the reverse complement.
CTTGGCAAATAGGTAGCACAGGAGTTGAGAGCACTGGGCTTGGAATCAGGAAGATTCATCCTGATAGTTCGAATCCATCCTCAAACAATTACTAGTTGTGTGACCCTGGGCAAGTCACTTAACTCTGTTTGCCTTAGTTCTTCATCTGTAAAATAAGCTGGAACAGAAAACAGAAAACTACTTAAACTTCAAAGTCACAAAGAGTTGGATACTATCTAAACAACTCAACAAAACCAACAACAAAAGCAATTCTTATATTGCTATAAGTACTTTGATATCTCAGTAGTCAATCTCTAACCAACTCAGTCTTTAAAAAATCAATTTTTATAGATATTTTTGCTTTTACATTCCCTGGATATCTCCTTTTAGACTTTGTCTTTTTCTTCCAGAAATCCATTGTTTATAACAAAGAAGAAAGAAAGAAAGAAAGAAAGAAAGAAAGAAAGAAAGAAAGAAAGAAAGAAAGAAAGAAAGAAAGAAAGAAAGAAAGAAAGGAAGGAAGGAAGGAAGGAAGGAAGGAAGGAAGGAAGAAGGAAGGAAGGAAGGAAGGAAGGAAGGAAGGAAGGAAGGAAGGAAGGAAGGAAGGAAGGAAGGAAAGACTGATTAATACAGGGGGGAAAAATTGAATTTATATGTCATGTTATGCATGAACAACTCTTCCCCCAACCTCTGAAAAGTAGTGGAAGAAGGAGTATTCTCAATTTTTTCTTTGGAGACAAGCTTGTCCTTTGTGATTTTGCAACATCCATTATTGATTTGTGTTGTTATTTAGATTTATAATTACATAGTCATTGTATAGTCTGTCTTTCTGACTTTTCTACATCACTTTGAATTGGTTCATATGAATCTTACCATGCAGTTTTACCTTCATATCTTCTTAAGATCCCAATGATGTTCCATTCCATTCATGTACTACAATTTGTTTGGACATTCCTGAATCATTAGATAACTACTGTGTTCCCAGTTCTTGACTATCACAAAAAAGGTACTCCTGCAAATATTTTTGTGTTTATGGAGTCTTTCTTGTTGTTAGTGATCTCCTTGGGGTTATGTGTCTAGGCAATTTTTTAAGATTTTAAGTTACAAAAGAGGTGCCAACCTTTGTTAGTAGAGGGAGTTCTGGAAATTTCCTGCACCAACAAAACCACAGGTACACTTACTATCCCTTTTCTTTTCTTTAATTTTTTATTTCATTTTCTGTTTTTGAATTTAAATTTATTTTTTGTTTATGGAATAAAGCAAGAATTTCCATAATATTGTACAATAAAAAGATGATTATATATGAAACCACAAATTATACTGTACAACTTGCTATTTCTTTTAAATACATAACATTTATGTGAATTTCCTTTATTCTTCACTTTTTTTTTGCTTTTGTTCTCCCCAGTTAGGTGCCATTAGGCAAAAATAGGTTATTTGTATGTATGTGTGTGTTTGTATATATATATGCATATATACATATATGTCTGTATATAAAATCATTCTAAACAACTTCTGTTTATAAATTCTCTGGATCTGGATGGCATCTTTCTTCCTATGTTCTTTATAATTAATTTGGATATTAGTAATTGTCAAAATGATTTATTTGCTTAAAGTAATTCTTAGTACAATCATAATAAAGAATTTCTATTCTTATGTGTAGTACTTTATGCTAGATTCTAGGGAAGACATGAAGTTTTTTTGGTTTGTTTCCTGAAGACTATTGTTTCCTGATTGAAGTCTCTTAATCAACTAGGATTGATTTTCTCTATACTTATTATTATTATTACCTTACTGAGTATAAATGTGTGGTGGTCATAGAAAGAACTTGGCAGTCAATTATTTAAAATCCATTCCCTCTAGAAAACTGTTTTTAATAAAGTTCTAGACAATCAGCAATCCCTATTTACAAAACCTATCACCAGCATTCCATTGTTCCAAATGTCATCTTGAGGCAATAAACTTAATGATGGACACAGCCATTAAAACCGTTGTCCATGACATAGTTGATGGGTTTTTAGGTCTGAAAAGCACCATCTCATTTAATCCTTAAACCAACTTTGTAAAGTAAGTGCTGCTGGTGTTATTATTCCTATTTACAGATGACAAAATTGAGACCCAGAGAGGTTGTGACTTGTCCAAATTCATGCAATTTGTAAATGTCAAGCACAATATTTGAGTCTAAGCTTCTCTTTGTTCTAAATCCAGTTCTGTTTCTATTTCACCATACTTTATCCAAAATTAATAACAATAACATTTCCAGATTTATACAATACTCTTTAAAGTTTTCTAAATGTTTTATATTCAGTATCTTATATGATCCTAATAATCACTGGAAGTAAAATGTGACAGATAGTATCTCCATTTGTTCCCCAAAAAATTCTGGTGATAGATTTGCAGAAATACTATAGGTAAAATAAGAGGTCTTCCACCCAGTTTTACCTAAAAGTTGTCATCAAGACTCTACACTAAAATCACTTTCCCAAATTCTCCAATTAATAAATGGTCAAAGGATATGAACAGGCAGTTTTCAGACAAAGAAATCAAAGCTATCTATAATTAGAGCATAAAAATGCCCTAAATCACTATTAGTGAGAGAAATGCAAATTAAAACAACTCTGAGGTACTACCTCATACCTATGAGATTGTTTAATGGGACAGAAAAATTAGAACACTACTACAGTGTTGATAGAGTTGTTAATTGGTCCAGCCATTCTGGGACTATTTAGAACTATGCACAAAAGGCTATAAAACTGCATATATCCTTTGATTCACCAATACCACTACCAAGTCTGCATTCCAAATAGATTTTTTAAAGGAAAAAGAACATATTTGTACAAAAATATTCATACCAATTCTTTGTAGTATCTAAGAATCTGAAATTGAGGGAATGCCCCATCAATTGGAGAATGGCTAGACAAATATATATATATATATATATATATATATAATATATATATATATATGTGTGTGTGTGTGTGTGTGTGTATGTATATATATAATATTACATATTTATTATATAGTATATATAATAAATATGTGTAATATTAGATAGATAGATAGATAAATAGATAGAGATAGATAATATGACAAGCAGGATGAGTTCAGAAAAACCCGGACTTACATGAACTGATACAAAGTGAAGAGCAATGTTGTACATACTAATAGCAATATTGGACAATGCACAACTGTGAATGAGTTAAGTATTCTCAGCAAAGCATGCTCCAAGAAAATACCAAAGGACCGATAAAAATGCTATCTGCCTCTAGAGAAAGAACTGATGGAGTCTAAATGCACATTATCTTTTTTACTCTTTTGAGGGGAGAGGGACTTGAGGTTGGTAGATGTGATTTTATCCATGTAGAGAACTCCTGATGTACCAATTCCCCTCAGTAATGCTAATTAGCAATCCATTTGTAACTAATAGCCCTCACTTCTTTTTCTTAAAATCCTTAAAATCTTTCAAGGCTCCACTCAGGCACTACCTTCTCTGTGATGTGTCTTCTACTCTCCCCAATCATTAGTCACATTAGTGTCTTTATTATTCATTTATACTGGTATTCTTTCCTCTAGTATGCTTTAAGTTTTTAAGTACATTTTAAAGAAATGCAAAGTAAGAAAAGAAAAAATATTGCCATGTGCACATGAGAAAATTCAATATAAAGCACTAAATTTCTATTTCAAGAAAACCTATATAATAAATCCAGCTTTTCTTGGTTTCTTGTAGGTTTTGTTTTGTTCTCTTCTGTGTACTTTTTTACTTTATCACTCCACTAAAGGCTACAATTAAGAAAGGGTAGCTATATAGATACACATAGATACCCATATATGTACATATATACATATATATTTATAAACAAACCCATATTATATTCATATACACTCATGCACATATAAAAAAGACTGTGCTATGCTTATTTCTATTTTCTCTGTTTCTCTGAAAGTGGATATCATCTTCTTTCAGAAGACCAAGTCTGTTTTTCTCAATCATCTCATCATTTCCTATACCACAACAATATTTCCAATCACATTACATCAGTGATATTGTCCATGAAAGTTTCCCCCCTTTTATTTTTGTCTATATATGTTTTATTCATATAATAATATTTTAATTTAAAATAATCAAAATTATCTATTCTATACTTCAACAATGCTCTCATCTCATAAAATGGTTTAAGATCTGATAACACTGAATCTGTTTTCTTTACTTCTTTTCCCCTAATTCCTTTGTAGTTCTTAACCTTTAATTTCTCTAAATGAACTTTATTATTTTTAACTCAATAAAATCATTATTTACTAATTTGATTTCAGATGGTATTACATAAATAGTTTAGTTTGGTAAAATTATCATTTTTCTTATTATATTGGCTTTACCTACCCATGAACAATAAATGTTATTTTAATTATTTAGATCTAACTTTGTTAAAATTATTTTATATTTATTTTCATGTAGTTCTCATGTCTGTCTTGTCAGATAAAATCTCAGATATTTTATACTGTCTAATTAATTTAAATGGTCTAAAACAATATTAAATAATATGGCTGATACATTGAATAGTTTCCTTATTTTCTCTTTTGAATAAATCTATTTTAGCTTTAATTTTTTTCTGAGATCATGATTACTATCCCTGCTTTTTTTTTTTACATGACAAATTCTAATCCTCCCTTTATTTGATTTTTGTGTGCATATCTCATTTTTATAAATTTCATGTAAGCAACATATTGTTGAATTCAAATTTTTAAATGTTAAATTTAAAAAATAAAATAAATGAAATAAAAATAAAAATAAATTTATGGATAAATTCATACCATTCACTTTCTAAGTTATAATTATTTATTATTTGTTATATATTTTCTCCTTCCTATTTTTCCTCACTATCTTTCTCTCCCTTTTCCTATTCCTCCTCACTCTTCTACTTTACTTCTACCTGCTACCTTGCTCTCCTATTCTTTATCCTACCCACTCCTCCAAGAATCCCTAACTTATCCTCTTCCCCAACCCTACCCTCTTTCCCTCTTGTTTCTTTTTGAATTTAGAAGACTTTTATATCCATGTACATTTATATAATATATATAATTCCCTCTCTAAGTCTCCCCCTATACAGAATAAATGTTATTATTCTTACTACTATATGCTACCTTGGAAAAAGAAGAAATATATTAGTTTGGACAATAGATCACATCTGGTACATTGGCAAGATTAAATAGTGATGGAAGACTTCAGTTACTCACATATCTGCTGGAATTCTACCAAAAATGGAAGGAACCAAAAAGAATAAATTCTGTTCTGGATCTAACCCTCCCTTAAAGAGGGGAACTTATTGTGGAATAGAAATGATAGGAACACTGGGGGAAAAGTAGACACTCCATCCTAGAGTTTGTGACAGATAAGAAGAAACCTGGTCACAATTTGATATCTATCCTAGATTTTAGTAAGCAAATATCAAGAGTTCAGAGGAAAGACAGATAAGAGCACATGCAGTAAAATGTTACGGAAGTCCCAATAAGATGGATCAGATCAAGACTGACTCTTTGATACAAAAAGAGAAAGAATTGAATAATGAAATTTATCTGAAAAGACTTAGAGTGATGCACGGAGAATTAACTAACCAACTTTGACTTTTAAAAGAAATGTAGAAAATAGGAGGAAAAACTAGGGCAAAGAAAATGATTACAATATGGTGGCATGTGCTATAAAAATGGTATGAGGGAAGCTAAAGATCAAAATGAACTGTCTGACAAGGAACTAAAAGAGAAAGATATGGGCAGTATTTGAATGCACAATAAAGGAAGGAGAAACGGAGTGATTCTGTCATAGAAGTGGAGTGGATAAAGCACTGGGTCTGAAGGGGCTTTTTTGTTTTTTCCCTGTGTTAGGGAACAAAAAAGAATAAAAGAAGAGATAGGAGTTTTGTTTAGATTGGATTGTTATTATTATTAGATTTGGATGTCTATCATTTTATCATGTCGAACTCTTCAGGACTTCATTTGGGGTTTTCTTGATAAAGATACTGGAATGGTTTTTCATTTCTTTCTCCAGCTCTTTTTATACAGGAAAACTGAAGCAAAAAGGGTTAAGTGACTTGTCCATGGTCACAGAACTAGTTCACATCTGAGGTTGAATTTGAATTTCCCTATTCCAGGCCCACCTGGGACTCTATTCATTCAACTGCCTAGCTTCCCAGAAAATGGTTTTAGAGACTTTCAAATAGAGACTGAATGATATTTCTTGGTTATATTGTAGTAAGAATCATTTTCATCTATAGAATGGACTAGGTGATCATTGAAATCTCTTCCAACTATCAAACTCTGTGATTCTCTTCTAGAGGAAAGTCCTTTAATAATCTCTGAGTTTGTCCAACAAGATTGCTTCAGTTCATGTCAGACAAACTGGGTTTGCCTAACCAAGATTTACCCAGCCCTGCTCAATGTCTATTTGCCAGATCTAATCCCATTACTTCTTTCACCAGTAGCCTGAAAAATCTGTTATCAACACTGGAATATCTTGCCTTACTTCTCCTTTTAGAGAAAGAAAGAAAGAAAGAAAGAAAGAAAGAAAGAAAGAAAGAAAGAAAGAAAGAAAGAAAGAAAGAAAGAAAGAAAGAAAGAAAGAAAGAAAGAAAGAAAGAAAGAAAGAAAGAAAGAAAGAAAGAAAGAAAGAAAGAAAGAAAGAAAGAAAGAAAGAAAGAAAGAAAGAAAGAAAGAAAGAAAGAAAGAAAGAAAGAAAGAAAGAAAGAAAGAATTTCTAGGATATTACTTGACTCACCTTGACTGCTGAGAGATAATGTGGAAGGCGTGGCTCAGAGAAAAGTAGGTTTTACCTGAAATCATACCACACCTGGATTGGAAACATGACTCTGATGCTGAATTTTGTGACTTTGACCAAATCACTTAATGTTTTTGAGCCTTGTTTCCTTCATCTGTTAGACCTGCCTCATTGGGTTGTTGTGAGGATTACACATGATAATATGTGTGCTTCACTTTGCAAACCTAGAATTATTGTACAAATATCATTTGTTAGAGTTATTGCTAATCTATCACAGATTTAGATGAGGCTGAAGATACAATTTCAGCCCCTTTTTTTCTTAGAATTTACTACTTTCTAAGTTATAATTACTTATATATTTTCTTCTTCCTATTTTTCCTCATTCTCTTTCTCTCCCTTTTCCTATTCTCCCTCACTCCTCTGCTTTACTTCTACCTGCTACCTTGCCCTCCAATTCTTTATCCTACCCAGGAGGCATTGTCAGGAGGCATCATTAAGTCTCAGAGGTAAGGAGAGTCATAAAAAAAATCTTCCTTTTGCCTAAGGCCTCCAAACAAGATTTCTTAAGAGTCAGTGAAGCAAACTCCAAGGGAATAACATGACAAAAGTATTTTAGACAGGTAAGTTGGTGGCAGGGTAACAATGAAGTGAAAAGATTTGGAGACCATCTAGGAAACCATCATAGTGGTCCAAATGTGATGAGGGCCTTATGGATGGAGAGGAAGTGGTAACTGAAAGACTTTTGGAAGGAAGAATTGACAGAAATCAATGACACTTGAATATAACATGTAAAAGAGAGAAAACAAAGTTTAACAAGGGACTTTCCCCCAACTCTTGCTAGAATTCAGGAAAAAAAGGGGAAAAAATCCAAAAAAACATAAGATGGTGGAATGATTACAATTAAGAATTTAACATTTTAGTCCTTCCTTGGCAAAGTTCTGATTATCTTAAAGTAGAGCTTATTAATTAGAATGTGAGTTCCGTAACTCTGCATCTTAGAACAGCATCTGGCAAACAGTAACCACTTGATAAATGCTTTTTTGATAACTGATTGATAGATGTCCCAAAACAACAACACTGGAACTGAGAGCTAGCTTCAGACAAATATCCAATGCAAGAAAGAATAGCAGTACACTGTATGATTGTTGTGTGCTTTTCTACCCTGTAACCTATGTGGTCTTGAACAAATGACTATCTCTGAGCTTCAGTTTCTTATCTCTAGAGTGATGGGTTTGGATAAATGACTACCAGCTCTAATTTTATGTACCTTTGTTATTGTTTTTAAAACTTTTGGGGAGGAATTTTTTTTAACTTTTTTGGTCTTTGGTGAGGAAGGACTATGATTTTATCTCAATAGTAATGGTTCTTAAACTTTTTCTAACATGAACTTCTTCAGCAGACTGGTAAATCTTATGGATTCTTATCAGATTTTTAGAAAAATATCAATAGAAGAAAATGTTAAATTTCAATTAGAAGTTAATGAAAATAAATATATAAACTTCAAGTTTTCAGACACCTTAATCAGGAAGATTTGAGTTCAATTCCAGACTCATACATTCATCCCTACAACAGAAATAATGATAGTGTCTATCTCATAGGATTATGATGGAGGTCAAAAGAGATAATAACATCATATTTGGGCCCCAAAACCCAAATTACGAACTACTTTTCTATGTGATATTTCTTATGGAAACACCCTCAGCTGATTTAGAATAATTATCTGCCTTGGTCATTGAGAGGCAACGTAACTTGGACCAGCTAATAGATGCCAGAGACAGGAACAGAACTCTTAAGAAAGGATCCATAAAGGCTTGCCCTCTCTCTATTCCCTCCATCATGACTGCCTCTCTTTATGTTCTTATAGTGTCCATTAAAGAACTTGATGCTTGAGATATTACAAAATTATCCTTTTATAGTGGCAACAGAATAATTTCACACCAAGTTATTTTCCTTTCTGGTATGATTTGCCCCATGAAAATTCTTGTGTTTTTTTTTTTTTTTTAATATTTGCCATACTAGAGATGCAATTTAAATTGATCAAGAAGAAAATTTAAAAGCTAGGTTTTTGAGGTATCTTTTTTAATGGTCTCAAACCTATTTAACAATCCACTTTTTTCATGGCATATTTGCAATCCAGCTAAAATTAATTGTCCCTAGAAAGTTATAATAGGGTGGTAATTTTGCTGTATAGCTAGCTCACCATTTGTGTCTTGTCTTCTAAATCACCTGGTGTATAACCAATGACAGGAGCTAGGCGAATGTGAATAGATTTCTCCTTGGTTGCAGACTTGCTAATTTGACATAACTTCTAAAAGAACTCTTTAAAAAAAAAAGAAAGAAAGAAAGAAAAAGGATATCTTTGATTGATTGTTCCAACATATTTGGCAGAGATACAGGGACCATTGAATCGAACATTACTTTTTCATTATATGGCAAATGTAATTTGCTATTTTATTGAAGTAATTGCTCTGGGGTTCCAAAATCATAGAATTCATTTATTGATAAAGGTCATGCAGCCCTAGCTTTAACAAGCACTCAGTTTGGGGGCATGGTAGTAGAGAATAAGAGTTGGACCTTATCTTTCCCTCCAAATGTGTCTTCAACTCAAGCGTCACGTTCTTAAAAAAAAAAGTTTTTACTAGTTCAATCTTTAGTGCTTTACTTTTCTAAACATTGAACTTTGTATTGATTCTGCATAGGTTTACTCGCCATAGGTTTTTATATGTACACAGAATCAGGGATTTAGATTTAGAGGAGACCTTAGAAGAAATCTAGTCCAACCCTCTAAAAAAATAGCAAAAAACTCTCCTTCAATAGAAGTAAGTTCCATAAAAATAAAGACCATTTCATTCTTTGCAATTGTATGTGTCCCCAGTTCCTATCATAGTATGTGGTACATAATTGATATTTAATAAATATTAGTAAATTGATTTAGAAATTAGATCAGCTCCTTGCACCTCAACTTCCTCATCCATAAAATAAAAAGGTTAAACTGCATGACCTCTAAGATCATACAATACAAATTCCATCATTTTATCCCTCAAATTCTAAATTCAGACCCCTATAGTAAGGGTCTGGGTACTGTTATTTCATTTAAAAAATAAATATAGTTGACAATTTTGAAAATTTTTATGTTGCAGTAATTTCTATAGATACATCTCACACATATACATGCATAGAGATATACACACAAACCAATTACCAATAAATTCTCCTTTATAACCTTAAAAAAATTAAGCAAAAGCAATATACACAATATGCATCTATAGTCCTTCCTTTTTATACCAAGAGAAGAGATTCATTGTTTTCTGGGATTTCAATTAGTCATAGTAATTAGTAAGAGATCTTCCATTTAATATCGTTAGCTTACAACTCTATAGTCATATACAAATGGTGTACACACAGTACTGTTTATCTGACTCTATATTAATTCATATGTCTTTATTTCTTTAAATTATAAATTAATAGGAGGACATGGATAAAAGTCACATAGGATAGCAAGAATGGATGAGTTATAATCTGCATCAATAGAGAAAATATCTGCATTGATGAAATCTTAGAACCATTTGAATTGGTAGGAAAAGACCTATAAAAAGAATTTAGGGAAACAGAAAACTGAATCAATATCTGGTAAGTCAAAGGATCCTGTGACTTCCCTGAAGATCATAGAACCAAAGAAGAATGTAGTTGAAAATGAGTGGCTGAAAATGGGAATAAGTATTGTGCAAAAACAGTGTATGGACTGCACAGAAAAAACAATTGGTTAAATAGAAAAATCTGAATTTATGGTAGCAGGTCTCACCAAAGAAAAAAAGAGAGAATGACTGATTAGAAAGGCAAATAAATAGAAGTGAATGTCTATATGGAAGAAGAGAAACAAATAGGAATAACATTAAGAGAAAACATGATTGACATTCAAGCAAAATATACGGGTCTTGAAGACAGGATGCAAAGACACAATTTAAGGATTGCAGGAGCTCCCAAAAGAATATGAGAAGTCAGAAATCATGAGCAGCATAATACAAGAAATAAAAAAGAAGACTTCCCAGAATCTCTGAACACAGAAAACAAAGTGCTAATAGAAAGAATCCAAAGATAGGCTCAAAAAAAAAAAAAACCTTTCAAAACCCCTATATAGTAAATTCCAAGACACATTTTAGGTAAATTTAACAATTCCACGGATAAAGAACAAATTCTGCAGGGGACTAGGAGAAAAATCTTAAAAGAAAAGAAAAAAACTTCAAATAACACAAAACTATTCTGAAAATGAAGGAATAGAATAAGGTATTCCCAAGAACAAAGGAACTCGGTATGTACCCCAACATGTCCTATCTTACAAATCTGCAAAATTTGAAATGGTTGTTCAATAAAAGAAGTATTTGAAACATTCCTAGCAATAAAACTAGAAGTGAAGAAATTATTTGCTTCTCTACTCCAGATAATTCTAATATCAAAAACATAAACAAATACAGCAACCAAAGGCACCAACAAAATAACAAGAGAAAAAAAAAATGTCTTTCTAAATGTATCTAAAGAGATAGGGATTAAATCAGTAGTTAAATAAAAGTAGTAATGGAGAAGCAGGCTTGAAACATCATGGATTAAACATTATATCACCCTGTCTGCAGGTGAATCAATGTCTCTTGTGGGACTAAATTACAGAATGAGAGGCACATAAAATGGGGAGGAAGAGAATAGATGGGAATATCTGATGTACCCTAATCAAGTCAAAGTTAATAATAAAAGTAGAAGTGTTTTGTAATTGTGTTTAAATAGTCCCTGGTTTTGTCTTGGCAGGTCATCTCTCAAGTATTTTATAATCTCAGCATTTATTTTAAATGGAACTTCTCTTTATATCTCTTCCTGCTGGGTTTTGTGGGAAATATATAATAAATGCTGTGTTTATTATGCATCCTGCAACTTTGCTAAAGTTGTTGTTTCAACTAGGTTTTTAGTTGATTTTGGGGGGCTCTTTAAACATATCATATCATCTGCAAAGAGTAATGATTTGGTTTTTGCTTATTTTTATTCCTTCAATTTCTTTTTCCAATCTTATTGCTGTAGCTAGCATTTCCAATAAAATATTTAATAATAGTGATGAGAATAGACATTCTTGCTTCATCCCAGATCTTTTGGGGATGGCTTCTAACTTATCCTTATTCTAGATGATGCTTGGTTCTTGGTTTTAGATTCTTATGTACTCTGATGTTTTTAATAGGAATGATTGTTGTATTTTATCAAAAGCTTTTTTTACATATTGAATTGGTAGGAAAAGACACAATGAGAGGAATTTAGGGAAAAAGAGAAAAATTATTTTTGTTAATTTTATTAGTAATATAGTCTGTTATGTTGATAGCTTTTCTAATATTTAACTAGCCATGAATTCTTAGTATGAATTGTGCCCAATTATAATGTACGATACTTGTGATGTGTTTCTATAATTTCCTTGCTAGGATTTTATTTTAAATTTTTGCATCAATATTCATCAGAGAAATTGGCCAATAATTTTCTTATTTCTCTTCTTAATTTAGGTATCAAAATTGTATTTATGTCATAAAAAATTAAGCAGGGTTCTTTCTTTTCCTATCTTTTAAAATAGTTTATACAGTATTGGGGCTAGTTGTTTCTTAAACAGAATTCACTTGTAAATTTATCTAATCTTAAAGATTTTTTTTTTTAACTTAGGGATCTCATTGATGGCATGTTCAATTCCTTTTCCTAAAATGTGATTATTTAAGTCTTCTATTTCCTCTTTTGTCAACCTGTGGAAATTATATTTTTATAAATATCCGTGCATTTTAATTAGATTGTCAGTGTTATTAGCATGTGATTGAACAATTAAGTCCTAATGATTGCTTTAATTTAATTTTCATTGATGATTCAATCACTCTTTTCCTTTTTGAGACTGGGAAATTGGTTTTCTTTTTTAATCAAATTAGCCAATGATTTATTTATGTTTTTCATAAAATTAACTCCTACTTTTATTTATTAATACCATGTCTTTTTTACTATCATTTTTAAAAAATCGCTCCTTTGATTTTCAGGATTTCCATTTTGGTGTTTAATTTGAATGGTTTTAATTTTTTATTTTTCTAATCTTTTTTTTTAGTTCCATGCCCAATTCATTTGTCTGTACTTTCTTTTTTTTATTGATGTATGCAGTCAAAAATACAAATTTTCCCCTAAGTTTTTCTTTGGCTGCATCACACAAATTCTGCAACACATTATTATCATTTCTTTGGTGAAATTATTGATTGTTTCTTTTATTTGTCTTTTGACCCTCTCATTCTTTAGTATTATATTATTTTGTTTCCATTTAATTTTTAATTTATACTTACACAGCCCCTTATTGAATATAATTTTTATTGAATTACAGCCTCAATATAATCTAAAATGTTTCTGCTTTTCTGCATTTGCTTATGAAATCTTTAAGTTCTGATAAATGGTCAATTTTTGTGAAGGTACCTGTAAAGCTGAGCAAAAACTACACTCTTTTCTATTTCCATTCAATTTTCTCCAGAGATCTATCATGTCTAAATTTTCAGAACTTCTACTTGTCTCCTTAATTTCTTTCTTATCAATTTTTGGTTAAATTTATCTAACTTAGAGAGAGGAAAGTTGAACCCCAATTTCCCAGTAGTATAATTTTGTTCTCTATTTCCCCCTGTAGCTTTTCCTACAAAAATATGTATGCTATACTATTTGTTCTTTATATGTTTATTATTGAAAATACTTCATTGTCTCTGGTACCTTTTAGCAAGATGCATTTTCTCAGTTTATCTCTTCTAATTGTATCTGTTTTTATATTCTTATTGTCTAAGATCATGATTGCTATCCTTGCCTTTTTTACTTCAGCTGATGCATAATAGATTCTGTTTCAGGCTCTCATTTTAATCCTGTATGTCTCTCTTTGTTTCATCTGTGTTTCTTATAAACAATATACTCTTGGATTTTAGTTTCTAATCCATTCTGTTAACTACTTCTGTTTTGTGAGTAAATTCATTCCATTCACTTTCACAGTGATGATTACTGTGCATTTCTTCCCATCCTATAATCATCTATTTATACTTCTCTCACTTTTATCCTGTCCCTCATTAAATCTCTGTTTTGCTTCGTAATACTTTTCCTTTTATCTGACCTTCCTTTCTTCACCTTCTTCCTTCCATCTTCTTTCTCTCCTACTTCCCTATTGGATAAGAGAAATTTCTATACCCAACTGAGTGTATATATACAGTCTTCCTTCATTAAACCAATTCAGATGAAAGTGGGATTCAGGCATTTCCTTGCCCCAGCAACACCATCATTTCCCTTTTTCTGTAAAAGCTCTTCCTTGAATGCCTCTTATGTGAAATAATTTTCCTTACTCTTCCTTTCCCTTTTTCTTTCTCATAATACACCCTTCTTTCTTACTCATTTATTATTTTTTGGGTCATCCCAATATAATTAACTCTAATTCATGCCCTCTGTCTATGTAGACTCCTTCTACCTGCCCTAATAATGATAAAGTTCTTAGATGTAACATGTATCATCTTGCTATACAGGAATGTAAAAAGTCTAACCTTATTGAGTCCCTAGTAATTTATCTTTTATGTCTGCCTTTTTATGCTTTTCTTGAGAATTATATTTAAATGTCACATTTTCTATTTACCTCTGCTTTTTCATCAGGAATGCATAGAGTTCTCTGTTTCATTAATTAGCTATTTTTTCCCCTGAAGGATTATATTCAGTTTGCTGGATAGGTTATTCTCAGTTGTAATCCTACCTCCTTCCAAAATATCACATTTCAAGCCCTCTAGTCCTTTACTGTAGAAGCTGCTAATCTTGTGTTAAGCTGACTGTAACTCTATAATATTTTTCTGGCTGCTTGAGCTGGGAGATCTGAAATTTAGCCACAATGTTCTTGGGAGTTTTCATTTTGGGATCTCTTTGATGAGTTGATTAGTGAATTGTTTCCATTTTTTTACATTCTAGTTCTAGACTATAAAAGCAGTTTTGCTTAATGATTATTTGAAATATGATGTCTAGACTTTTCCTTTGATCTTGGCTTTCTGACAACTCAATAATTCTTGAATTGACTCTTCTTGGCTTATTGTCCATGTCATTTTGTCTTTCCAACAAAATATTTCACTTTTTTATTCTTTTGACTTCATTTTTTTTCTTGATATCTTATGAAGTTATTAGTTTCCACTTGACCAATTCTCATTTTTAAGGAATTATTTCCTTCTAAGAAATTTTATATCTCTTTTTCTATTTGGCCAGTTCTATTTTTAAAGTGTTATTTTCTTCAGCAATTTTTGTACTTCTCCCAGCTAATTGCTTTTTCCCAATTATTCCTCTCTCACTTTCATTTTGTTTTTAAAAAATCTTTTTTTAAAGTTCTTCCAGAAATTTTTGATAGGCTTTGCCTGGATCACATTTATCTTTGAGGCTTTGCTTGTATCTATTTTGACATCATTGCCTTATTCTGAGTTTATATCTTGATATTCTTTGAGACCTTAGTTCTTTTTATGATAGTATTCTTTTTTTTATTTTGCTCATTTTTCCAGCCAAATTCTTGACTATATCTTATGTTTAATTTTGGTTTTATTTCTAGAAGTGGGGGAAGGGGGACTTTTCCCAAGCTTCAGGCTCTTTCACACTCATTTTTTAAAAATTAATTCTGGGGATTTTTAAGTTTTCAGTGATTTTAAGGTAGTACAAGCCAGGGAAAGATGTGATTATTTTTCCATTTTAACTGGAAGTAATACTGTTCCTCAGGGTGCATGCTCCCTTGGCTTACCAAATAGTTTTCTCCACCCTGGAACTGCACTCCAGACAGTGCCCTGTACTGGGCTCAGTGCTAGCACAGGAGTTTCCTATAATCTCCTTCTGATCTGCTTCTTATCCCCTTACCATTTCTGGTTCAGAGCTCCCAATATTGTTGCTGCTTCTGTTGCCACCTCCAAAGCTAACTGCTAGTTTTGCTATAAAGTGAGTTCTGGACTAGAACCTATCCCTATGTCAAAGATTTCTCTTTTTTCCTCCTAAATTGTCTTAAGCTGGAAAAATGCCCCACCCTGATCTATTGTTAGCTGATCCAGAATTCAATTTGAGATATTATTATTATTAAAGTTGTTTATAGGGGAAATTTGGGAGAGCTTAGCTGGTTGCTCTACTTCACCTTCTTGACTCCACTACCCCCACCAAATTTAACCACCCTAAATTTAATATAAACACCCCAAATTTAACATAAACTTTTTAAGAACAGAGATATTAGGCACTTAATAGATTATTATTAATTAATTGATTGATACTGGAAATTTTCCTCAATAGTTTGATCATATTTTATGAATAGGAAAAGAATATTCCATAGTATTTTGAATTTGTTTCCCTAACATTTGCAGTATTTTTGAAACTAGCATAAAATACTATATCAGGCATTCAATTGACATCACTAAATTTATTCAGAGCTTTAAAATGTATATTATATTTTCATTCTGCATTCATATAGACCTGTCTTCTTCTTAGTAAACAGATAATAGAAATTAAGTCATGGCTGGCAGAAACATAAGAATCATGACCTGAATTTAGCTTGTTTCCTTGGCTGTAAAAAAAAATTGTTTCTGTGGTAAGAAAGAAGGAGCTGGGGATATTATGTTTTGACAGTTAAAGAATTAAGCAGGATGTACTACTAGAACTGTTCTGCAGAAGCTTTGTTATGCCCCCAAAGCTTAGTCTACCTAAAGTAATTTTGAGAAATGCTCTAAATTTTACTGCTGTCTTAACATCTTTTCTTTGCTGCTGTCTGGCTGAAATCTCTTCACTGTCTGATTACCCTCTTTAGTGCTCCTTATAAAGCTCATACAAACTATGTCTGACCTAATGAACAGAAGAGAAAAGCAGATCTTCAGATATACAAAATAATGACATGTTAGATGAAAAAAAATATATGTGTGTATGGATGGATGGATGTAATACACACACACACACATATATATGTGTATGTTAAATTTTCTGAAATCGAGAATACTTGAGGGAGATTATCTCATCCTCCTAAATAATTAGAAAGTTTGGAGTCTTTTGAAATTATTGTTAAATGATTATCAAGAGTTATTAATTCATTAGATGCTTATAGACATGGTTATTTACAATCCTATAGTCTAAATTAGACATAACATCCAGGAAAAAAAAATTATGAGGGCAGTCATAAGATGTAGATAAAGAACAAATGATCGCAGGTCATTTGTCATAGTTGTATGAAAGAGGAGGGAAAGAGGAAAATAAACAAGTAGTACTAATAGCAGGAACTATGGGAGCTAGGAAGAAGTATGTTGCTGGATTTGCCCTCAGGGAGCTCACATTTTGCAATGGTGTAATCTGAATTGCAAGGGACTCCAAGTGGTCTTAAGAAAGCCTAGAAGAATTTAATAAATTATGGTGGTTTGAGGCAGAACCTTAACACCAAATTTAGTTGAATGGGACAGCAATGGCAACATAGTGGATAATATAACTATTATTCCAGTCCTCAACCATGAGGGAATCATAAAGAAAGGAAAGGCCTGGAAGGGAGATTCTAGATTTACTGGTCTTAGTGGTGCTGACTTAAGAGTAGATTGTGAGATAGGGGATGGGAACAGAGATCATCACAGGGAGGAGATCAGTACCGCTATTAATCCCTGCAAAGTGTTAGTAATTTGTGGTACAGAAATGTTTACTCTGAATATCTGATCAGAGTGGGCAGGAAACTAAAGGTATAGTCAGCATCAGTCTAGTACTTCATGCCAGATTTTGGAGGGTGAGGATATCAAAGAAGAATTAAGCACTTCAAACTCTACAATATTTCCTAAGATTGAGAACTTTTCAGGATTCTCATTACTATCAGTAACTGATTATTTAACTTTGTAAATAGCATCACATTTCTATGATAAAACTGTGAAATAGGAAGACAAGTATTTGGAGAAGTAAGCACATGGGCATGGATTTTGGGGTTTGGCTGTAAGGGACTGAAGAGCTTTTAGGTATCAACAAGGAAAGTGAATTCATAGTTAAAGTCTCTCATGAATCATTCTGGTTGCCCAAAGAGATTCAGATTATTTGATATGAGAGATAAGTTGGTACTATTTGTCTAAATGATATCACTTAGGTCAGGGAGTTAGAAGACAGCTGAACTGACCAATCAGTTCATGGGTATTGTTATACTGAGGCTGGATGGGAACTTTCCAGTAATGCATTGTTTCTCCAGGTGAAGATGGGTGGTCTTCAGATCTAACATTATTGAAGTTCCTTTTGAAATGCTGTATTAGTTCTCAAGTGGAACAGAAAATTTCTCAGCTTAAGAGAAGAGACAGAGAGAGAGAGAGAGAGAGAGAGAGAGAGAGAGAGAGAGAAGGAGAGAGACACAGAATCAGTAACAGAAAAACAAGAGACAGAGAGATAGAGAGCAGGATACTGATATGCATTTTTCTCATGATGATTGCCCAGTCCTTGAAAGTTGAAAGGGAGAATGTAATCCCAGTTACTTTGCTGTTAAAAAAAATTTCTCAGGAAATTTTGGGAAGGTAACTTTTTCTTCATAACTGAGTCCGTATTAAGATGTCCTTACACGATCTAGCTAAAGACACACAATTTGAATATGAGAAACAATAGAGCATGCTCTGACTACTGCTCAGTTCTCAAAAAAGTAGTGAGGACTATGGAAAATATAATGTATACAGTCTTTATTTCCTCCTACTAACTCCACTCTTCTTCCCTTCTTTCTCTGCTAAGTCAATCAAACATCAAAACAAGTTCATTATCTTAGTAAGCAATTGAGTTAGATTAGATAGAAAGTTTGGGCAAGTAGATAGAGAAATGGATACACAGCTGAGCCTGAAACCTAAGTTCAAATCCAATGCCAGACAATGACTAATTGTGTGACTGTTTGCCTCAGTTTACTTATCTGTAAAATAAGCTGGAGAAGGAAATGGCAAACCATTCCAGTATCTTTGACAAGAAAACACCAAACAGGGACATGAAGCATCAATTATGATTATAACATATGTGGAGGATAAGAGAAGAAGAGAGATCATAAGAACCTTTACCTTTTATTTATTCATTTTTTTTAAGCTTTCTGCTTTTTTTCCTCTTTCCAAATATTCTTCTGTTCAGGAAAAAAGGGATATCTGATATCAACTATAACAACTGAATAAAAACAAACAAGCTACCTACTACTATGCTCCTTAACTTAATTAGATAGAACACAACCATTCCATTGTTCACAACAAACTGATTCACCTCTGTGCTAACATTATCTAGAACTTAAAGGTTTACAAAATGTTTTACAAATAATATCTCATTTTATTCCTGGGAAACAGGTAGTATTATTATCTCTCTTTTATGAGTGAGGAAACTAGGACAGACAGAGGACAAACTACTTGCACAAAATCTCATAACTAGCAAGTATCTGATTTTGAATTCAAGAGATTTTGAACTCAAATCCTCCTGATTTCTTTACACTGAACCACTAAGTTACCTATATCTCTTGACTTCTGCTGCCAGTGTGATGAAAAGTTTCTTTTCTTGGTACAGAGACACAACATGGAGAGATTTATTCCCAGCTGCTATCCTGCCTCTGGATCTCCTTGTTGTCTTTATCACTTTCAACTTGATAATCCCACACTGGTGACATTCTGTGTATGGTTTTGGGGAAGTACCTCAAGGTTCACATTCTTTTTGCCCTCAAAGCTCTTTGGATCATGTAGTCTCTGGAGAATAGGGAAAGCCATCAGATCCAGGGTCATTCTACATTTCAAAAGACAGTCCCAGGTAGTTATAATTAAGTATCTGCTAAATTAATATGTTGAAAAGAAAATTGTACATTAACATGATAAATACCCAGCCATATTCTACTTTTGAGAATAATAGATATATTATCTCCTCAGAGGCCTATCAGAGAGACACTACTATACCAATTATTTAACAGATAAGGAAACTGAAGCACAGAGTTTAATTATTCACCTATATACTCACTTAGGTATATATGTACATATCTAGTAAATTTTAGAAATGGGATTTGAATCCAAGGATCCTCCTGACTTCCAAATCAAACTCTTTTCACCACATTGCTTCAAGGAACACGTAGTTAAGCAGGACTTGAGATGATCACATTGTAGATGCATCAGACAGGAGAAAGGTAAGCAGGAAATTCCAAGCAAGGGAAACAGAAAATATCGAGTGATGAGAATGTTAAGTTGTCTTCACAAGATAATGAATAAACTTGTTTGTTTGGAGAAATATTCTTATAAGAAGTCATAGGAAATAAAATTGTAATTATAGATTCAACCTATACTGGCTGGCTAAATAAATCTAACTTTGTCCTGTCAGTAAAAGGTAGCTACTAATGGTTTTAGAGTAGAAGATTAAAATCAAGGAAAAGATTTTCTCTTTTGTCTGTTAAATGAAATTTTTTTTGTCTTTCCATACTCTCAAACAGAAATATTTTAAACACATGTTCATGCTTCTCATTGTTGTTGTTCAATGATATCCAGCTTTTCATGATTCCATTTAAAGTTTTCTTAACAAAGTTACTGAAGTAACTTTTATTTTCCTTCTCCAACTCATTTTACAGATGAGGAGCTGAGGCAAACAGAATTAAAGTGACTTGCCCAGGGTCACATAACTAGTATCTAAAGCTATTTGAACTCTTATTTTTTTTTCCTGAGGCAAATGGGATTAAGTGACTTGCCCAGGGTCACACAGCTAGAAAGAGTAAGTGTGTATGAAGTCAGATTTGAACTCAGATCCTTCTGACTTCAGGGCTAGTGCTCTATTCATTGCACCACCTAGCTGCCCCACTATTTGAACTCTTAAACTTAAACTCAGATCTTCCTGACATTAGACTCTTTAACCACTATACCACCCAGCTTTCTTATAGCTATTAGTAATAGGAGGAAGAGTAACTAATATCCTATGGTTCTTTATGCATATAGCAAAGGTGAATTAGTCTATAGAAGCTATCCCAGAAGAGTTCACTGTTATTACCTCATTTGATTCTCACAATGATCCTGTGAAGTAAATTCTATTATCTCCATTTTACAGATCAGGATTTAGGTTAATAAAAATTAGATGGCTTGCCCCTGGTCACATAACTAGTCTGATTCAGTATTCATACCAATACTGTCCACTATGCTACAATGCCTCCTAATTAAATTCTATTTTCTATTTTCACTATAAGTTTTGCCTTTGTAACTTCTGTGTAACTCTGGAGGATCAGTATTCATTTTGCACTAAATAAAACTGTGGAACAGAAATTGCTTTTAAAAGCATGAAAATAAAAGGAAAGGGGACATGTCAAAGGACATCCTTTTCCTCATACTAACTTCAATCAAGAAGAGTGTTTTATCAAAATAAGCCTGCATGTGTTATAATATCTATTATAAGCTGTATTGGTTCATTGAGTTCATAATTTATAAATTTAAGAACAGACAATCCCAGGAGTATCCTCTAAATGGTACCAGATTTGGTAATACAAAATTAATCATCCCACCTAGAATTAAAACATAAGATTTATGATATTTAATTAAGTAACCTGATTCTCTCAGCCTGATGAGTTGTCTTTAGGTATCCCAAGCGTGGAAACAAAGCGATTAGTAGTCTAGAAAAGCCCACGATATGTATGTAGGGCAAATTTTCTTGTGAATAATCTTTTTTAAATCTTTAATTAGTTATGCTCAAGATCTAAGAATGAAGGAAAAAGGTGAAATTTAACTTCTACTCTCATTTAAATAAAATGGTATCTAATATATTTAAGAAGAATAATCCATGTTAATTGAAGATGTGCTAGTGCAAAAATTGTCCTATGAAATGTACTTGTTTACAAAAAAAATAAATACACATGCATGTGACCACATGTACATACACATCACCATAGATACTGTTATTACTCTTCTTGTTTGATTAATAGAGATCTATTTTGCAATGCCTTGAACACTATTTACTTTTCCTACTCTCTGCATGGTATTTCTATATTAAAGATCAAGGGGATACTTAACTAGGGGACAAAGAAAAAGGAAGAGTTCATATAAGATATGTTGGCTGTTTTAAAATGCTTAAAACTAGCATTTTATACATTTTCAAATAGGATATGTCAAAGATAGCTTTTCAGAAATATCTTTATTTTGAGCCAATTCTTTCTATTTTATCTTCTGTGTTTGTACACTGATTTCAGTTCATAGAAAAAGAAGAAATATGTTTTAAAAATATTTCAAAGATACGTTTCTAACTAGAGGCAGAAACAATATTGTCTATAATATCTATGCAAAAAATTATTCTCAAAATTAGAAATAGAATGCATTCTACCACATTTCTTTTATGAAATAAATATGTGCTAATTCAGAGACAAAGCAGAGAAAGAGCAACATAGACCAATCTCACTAATGAATATCAATTTAAAAGTTTTCTATAAAATTCTTATACATACACATAGCAATAAGTCCGGAAAATAATTTACTATGCCTAAATTAAAGTCATACCAGGGATTACAAAAATGGTTTAACATTAAGAAAATAAACAGCTTAATTCATCATATGGCTAACAAATGTTTTAAAATGATGATTTCAATAAATAAAGAAAAAAAGCTTTTAACAATATGTCACAGTCATTTATTCTTAAACCCTGGAAAGCATAGTCATGAAAGGATCTTTCTTTAGGTCAATATTTAAAACCACAAGCTAAGATTGTAAAAGAAAACCAATAGAAGTTCTACTTGAAAAGAAGTCCTGAAAAAATGGGCAAGTAGTATGGCAGAAATTAGATTTAGGCCAATAGCTTCCATCAGATCCATAATAAACTCAAAATGGATATACCATTAAAAAATTAGAAGAAAATAAGATCAGGGACTTAATATTCTTCTCTAAAATGTAATATTCTCTGTTGAGGTTTCCTTGGGGTCTCTGGAGGCAGCCTTCATTTCAGTTTAGTAATCACCACAAGAGTACAACGAGGGATTAAGGTCCAAATCATTTATTGTCTCCTTCAAAGTCTTGTCTCCTTCACTTGGGGCTCCGCTAGTTTTTCTGGAGGCCTTCTGGATCCTGGTTCTGAAAGCTTGAGCTCCCGCCAGCCTCCTCTGGCTTCTGAATTTCTCTGACTAAATTCTGGCTGAAGCTCCTAGCTTATATATACTCTCTTAAAGGTGTGAATCTTGTAGAACTATAGTAATTACTAAGTACATGTACTGAGCTAGAGAACTGTAAGCACCATACTAAATTAGATAACTATTGTCTCTATTAATTCCACTGACTTAGCACCTTGTTTCAAGTTCTGGCCCATAACACCTTTTTATCCAAATAACTTCTTCCTCCTCTTCCTCTTCCTTCTCCTCCTCCCCCTCCTCTTCTTCTTCCTCCTCTTCTTCCTTCTCCTCCTCCCCCTCCTCCTCTTCTTCCTCCTCCTCCTCTTCCTTCTCCTCCTCCTCTTCTCCTCCTCTTCCTCCACTTCCTCTTTTCTCCTCCTCCTCCTCTTCCCCCTCCTCCTCCACCTTCTCCTCCTTCTCCTTCTTTTCCTTCTTTTTCCCTTTCTCCTTTTTCTCCTCCCCTCTCCCTCTTCCCTCTTCTTCTCCCCCCTCTTCCTTGCATAGTTAATCTTTTTAAATATTCTTTTTTATTGTCAATTTAAAAATCCTCTCCTACTAGCTAAAAACTATCATTCATTGCAGATGATATGATGATATACTTAGAGAATCCTGGAAAATCATCCAAAAACCTACTTGAAACAATTGACAGCTTTAGCAAAGTTGCAAGATATAAAATAAAACACACAAATCAGCAGCATTTCAGTACATTACTAACAAAGATTAGCAGCAAAAGGTATTAAGAAGGAAAGCAATACAGTACCTATTATCCACATCAAGTCATGCAAAACACATTTCTACATTAGCCATGTTGTCAAAAAATGCAAGAAAAAATTTAAAAGTAAAAAAAAAATTCTTCAATTTATAATCAGATTTCATCAGTTCTTTCTCCAGTAGTGGATAGCATTTTTTAATCATAAGCCCTTTGGAATCATTATGGATCTTATTGTTGATATTGATCAAAGTCAGAGGTCATTATAGTGATCAAAATAGCTAATCTTTCACAACTGATTATTGTTAAAATGTCAGGGGGAACAACTGATAAATGACCATAGGGTACAAACAACTTTCAGATGAAGAAATTACCATTTATACTCATAGGAAAATCATCAATTAGAGAAATACAAATTAAGACAACTCTGATGAACCACTTCACACCTCTCAGATTGCCTAAAATTACAGGAAAAAATAATAAATGTTAGAAGAGTTTGGGGAAAACTAGGATTCTAATTCATTGTTGAGTGGAGTTGTGAATTGATCCAACCATTCTGGAGAGCAATATGGAATTATGCCAAAGGGCTATGAAACTGTACATACCCTTTGATCCAGCAGTAGTTCTATTGGGTCTGTATGCCAAAGAAATCACAAAAGAGGGGAAAGGACCCACATGTGCAAAAAATTTTTGTAACAGCCCTTTTTGTAGTGGCAAGGAATTGGAAACCATTCCCATTAAGGGAATGGTTAAATAAGTTATGGTAAATGAATGTAATAGACTATTATCGTTCTATAAGAAATGATGAGCAAGCTGACTTGATAGAAACTTAGAAAGACTCACATGAACTGACGCTGAGTGAAGTGAGCAGAACCAAGAAAACATTATACACAGTAACAGCAAGATTATGTGATGATCAACTGTGACAGACTTGTTACTTCCCAGAAATGCGGTGATTCAAGACAATTGCAATAGACTTAGGATGGAAAATGCCATCCACATAAAGAGAGAGAAGTATGGAGATTGAATGTGGATCAAAACATAGTATTTTCACCTTTTTTGGGGTGTGTTTGTTTTTTCTTTCTTTGGTTTTTTCCTTTTGTTCTGATTTTTCTTGCACAACATGACAAATATGGAAATATGTTTAAAAGGATTTCGCATATTTAACCTATCTTACATTGCTTGCTGTCTTGGAGAGGGGAGAGTAAAAGGGGGCAGGAATAAACTTTGGAACACAAAATATTACAAAAATGAGTGTTGAAAACTATCTTTACATGTATTTGGAAAAATAAAATACTATTGAGGTAAAAAAAAAAAACTATCAGGGGGAAAATTGTTAACCAAACAAAGGATAGCAATCAGAAAGGATAAAATAGATACTTTCAACTTCATAAAATTAAGAAGTTTTTGCACAAATAAATACAACATAAACAAAATTTTAAAAGAAATGGTAGAGGATGGAAAACATTTGGATCAAACATCACTGAAATGGTATGACACTTAAGTATATATTTTAAAGGTGCAGAAAACAAAATATGTAGAGAGAAGGTAGTAATTTCATATAAAAATATCATTAAATATTAATTAAAATATATTAAATTTAAATAAATTAAATTAAGTTAAAATAGGTCATATAATAAATGCTAAATTTTCTTAAAAGCACAAAGTATCAGAGACAATAAAGAAAGGGAAGGAAGAGAATTTGGTTAAAAATAAGAGCTTTCTAATATCTGTGCTATGTCAGGCTCCTAGAAGAAGCTATTAACAAAGGGAAATGTTTCTTTACCCATACGTTCTCTAAAATAAACTCCCAGTAACTACAACTAGAACTAGAACTAGGGACAAGCAAGGTAGGCAATTGCCTAAAATACAACATGTAAAAGGATAGAAGTAGAAATAGCAATTTGGAACAATATAAAGTTATCTAGTTCTAGAGTCAGTGAGTCTTGTGTTAAATCAGATAGATGATATCTTAATGTTAAAGCAAACATTCTTATATTTATCATATGACTAATTTAATCAAAATGATTTATTCTTGGTATTTTGCTATGTGGCTATTAATTTGTCTACTTGAATGACCTTAGGTGAATCATAACTTCCCTGAACCTTCATTTCCTCATCCATAAAAATGAAGGGATTGGACTGAATCAAGAATTCTTTGCCTAGGACCCATGAATTTGTTTTTAAAATATATTTTTTGGTAACTAGATTTAAAAACAATCAGTTTTTTAAAATAATCTTGTGTGTTTTATTTTATGCATCTAAAAATATTCTGAAAATCCATAAACTTCAGCAGACTGCCAGAAAGATCTATGATGGAAAAAAAGAGACTAAGAACCCCATAAAAGTTGAGAACTATCTCTGAGGTCCCTCCCAGATCTAAATCTATGACTCTCTGATAAACTTTTATAAACAAAAATATTTTTAATATCAGAAAATTCTTATTGATGAGTTAAATATTATGGGTTCCAGTGATGGCAGAAAGTTTATAGTAGATATTAAATCACAATTTTCAAACATTTCCTTGAATGCATGGAGGACTTGTCCCAGCTCTGCCCTCCCAAGGAATAGTGTATGGAGGAAGAAGCTGCAAACTATTCCTTCTCACTATTCCCCATCCCCTTCCAAGTTACCCTAAAAAAACTAAAGGATGTTTACCATGAATGAAGGTTGCTGGGCAATGAATTAAACACTAAGAATACAAGTCAAAAAAGGCGATACAGTTACTGTCTTCATTCTAAAAAAAGAAAATAATATAGAAGAATGATGGTCAAGGAAAGGAGTTTCAGCCTGAAGACTTATAGGAATGATGAATTGATCTATACAGTGTTCATTTGACACGTTCTTTTCAGAAGCAATGGTACAATCTATTTGATTACTACACTCAGAGCAATAAATGGAACTAAGGAAGGAATGAGAAAACGTGTGCTCATTTGACCATGGACAGCTAACAAGGTGCTTGGAGTAGATAACTGGACGAGATATGAAGTAGCATGGTTGGTCAAGTATCTGGGGGCCAGATAAGTGCAACTAGGGAAGTTTGCACTCAAACAAATCAAAATTACTTGCTCCTAGAATCCAAAAATGTTTGGATTAATTTCCCCAGAGATTAAGATATGAATTCTAAAGGTCCAGTGTGAGGATCCTGTACAAAAGGTACTGGTCCAAGTGAAGAAAATCACTACTTTTTTTTCCTAAGTTAAAATACCATTTTCTCTTCTCTAGTCCCATAATTCCTCTAACCTCTCAAAAGTAAAAAACATCATCAGCTATGTTAGATAATTCTGGTAATTCATTTACCAGGGAACAAAGTCATAAATTTGTTCTTTCCTGTTTTTAAAGCTTATAACTCATTAAAAGGCGGTATCAAAGACTTACAAGAAAAAAATCATTGAAGGAATATATAGAACAAAATTCATACCTACTAAATTGTAAAGTCAGCAACCAAGTTGCTTGCTTGAATAATGGGATAACTCTATTTTGATGGAGAAGACTAGAAAGCAAGAGGATATTGAGTATCTGAAATGAAAGTAAAAAGGACTTTTATTTTAGAGGAGGGAAAAAAAGAAAAGACAGGAGGGGCTGGGAATGAAGAAGACATCTAGAAGATGACATAATTTTATCTATGTGCCATCCCTGTCCCCAAAGAGTTTAAAATCTAGTTAGTGAAATGGCATACTTTAAAAAAAATTCAAAGTAGCACTGCTAATTGCCAAAATTAGACTCATAGGTAATTTTTGTCACAAGAATTTAGAGGAGAGTATCAATCACCAAGGGCCAAGACAGATGTTCCAGAAAAATCTTTTAAAAAATAGAACTCAGACATTTCAGAAGAAGGGGATCACAGAATCACATTTTCACTATTATATTAGTAAATGCTTTACTTATCCATATTGCATCCAACCAAGACTGAGAAGGTCAAATAAGTAACAAAAGAGCATATGAACAGATGACTAGGAAATTCATAGATTTTTAAGTGGATGGAAGAGCCCTCTCTCAAATATCATTCCTATTCTTTTTTTTCAGGGCAACAGAAAATTTCTTCTAGTGAAAGACCACAAAGTAAATAGAAATGAATTTTCCCAGCAAGACAGAGACACCATAGGGAGCATGTCACCTATATCTTATAGATTGTATACCTGACAATTGGTAATTAATATAATTCCACTCCTAAGTGTCTCATATTACTGTACTTTAGCATGTATCTTTGCTCTTCATGTCACATTCTGAAATGTCAAGTGATTCACCTCTCAGCATGAATATACTCAGAAACCCAGAAAAAGTTACTTGGAATCTTCCCTAAAAATTGTCATCTTACCAAGAAGCCAGATAGGAAACACACTGCTTACTATTTTGAAAGAAGTATTCCATTTCCTTCTATATTCTACTGCATATAATGGGGCAACTGTTGAATTCTCTCATAAATTATATATCAAAAGACCAATGAATGAAGCCAAAGTGTCTGCTGCCATAGCATATTATAGTTGTTATATACTGGTGCTTATCTTGCTTTCCACAAATGTCATTTAGCTACAGTCCAATAATAATGACTAGCATTTATACTTAACTCAAATTATACTTAACTTAAAATACTCATAGGAAACCATGATTACATCATGATAGATGTTCTTTCCAGTAATACAGATTGCAGTTCCTCTGTTTCTTTAAATCCTGACCAGCCCTTGTCCTCATTCTTCCAGTCAATCCATGAAACTGACATTTATTGATTTTATTAATAAGAATGTGTCCATATTAAAATAAATTTTGTTCTTTCATCTATTGTATATACTGAAAACAATGTCCCAAAAGTCTTGGTGCAATTTCAAGCTCTTAAAGTTTAAATCCCTGAATAAGAAAATAAAAACTTATTCAGAGAACCCAGCATTTTGAAATGTAAAAAATGCTTCTCATTTATAATCTCATTGGAACCAGTTAATCAATCAATGAACATTTATTAAGCATTAACTATGTGGAAACCTCTAAGTTCTGGGGATACAAAGAAAAAAAGATTCCTATCTCTGAAGGAGTTCACTTTCACTCTCACAATTCTATGCAATCTATATACAGGATAAATATGGAATAAATAGCATAGCTGAGGTATTTATTAGAATGATTTTAACTGAGACCAAAAGTTCCCAGAGTCTCAGTGGCCAGAGTTGTAAAATCAAATGTCTTATTTGAGGAATAGGTAGAAGGCTAATGTCACTGGATCACAGAATCTTATACTAACCCAGTAAGGTGGATTTTTGAGGTATATTTATCTTTGTTTTGGGTGATTTATCCCTGATCACAATTACTAGGTGTCAGTCCTTCCTGAATCAAGGTCTACCATTCCATCCTCTAGATAGGAATCATTGCCTCTCAGTCATTAAAAAAAAACCAGACAATAACACTTTAACTTTAGGAATTCACATCACCATAATTGAAAAAAATGTGGACCAAATGTCATGGAAATAGAATATACCATGGGGGAAATTAACAATGGGGATATAATGTAAAATAAGGACAATGAACTCGTTTTTCTCTAAGGACTCTTCTAGTTCTCAAAGGTCTATATCCCTGTTATATTCTATGATCAATCCAGCCCTGATAGGTCTTTGCAGATTATGTCTTTTCTGGTGGATCTATGATATATTGGCATTCCCTTTATCAATGAGGATAACAAACTGTCCATCTTCTCTTTCTTTGCAATTCTCATGTTGGCAAAAGTGCACCACAGAAAATGTATTCATTGTTACCCTAGAGAATGTATTCCCCTGTTTTTGTTGGAAGGTTTTAAAGATGTTGGGGGACTGCCATCTGTTTGTAACCCTAGAGATTACCATGTTTATCTAATGAGATATTTAGAAATGCACTATGTTCCTAGTAATAAGTGGTTTGGGATTATGACCCACTAAAAGAGAAAAAGCTTAGGGAGTAGGGAGTTGTAATCCTGACTCAGCAAAGGTCCCATTCGCCTTCATGACTCCCAAAGTGACAGCCTACTTTCATGATGTGAACAGTGGTAGAGTAAAACAGATTCAACCAAATATGCCTAGAAGAATTAAGATTAGGTTAGTCAGATGCAGTCTAATAGAGAAAAAAAGTCATAATTAGGAATTTGTAGCATTTTTTTCTGTTTTTTTCTTCTGTCATGTTTTTTCTCCTTTTGTTCTGATTTTTCTCTCCCAATATGATTCACAAAGAAATGTGTAATTTAAAAGTTAATATCATTGTATAATCAGAAAAAAATTAAAGGAACATATGGCATTATAATAATATACATTATATCTTCTCATCTTTATCCTTTCCTCTAACTTCTTGTTTATGCAAATTTTTTATTCTAACTACTTCATCTCATTTAGTTTTACTTTCCTTTTCCAAAAAATTAGAATAGTAATAGCATCTATGAGGTAGCTAGGTGTCACAGTAAATAAAACCCATGGGTCTGGAGTCAAGAAAACTCACCTTTATTGAATTCAAATCTGGCCCCAGACACTTACTAGCTGTGTAACTCTGGGCAAGTCCCTGAATCCTGTTTGCATCAGTTTCCTCACCTATCAAATTAGTTGGAGAAGGAAATGCCCAAGAAAAGCCTGAATGAGGTCACAGAGAATCAAACATGACTAAAAAAATTGTCTAAACAACAAAAAAAACCTTCCTTAAAAAATTGTCTTGTGATCTTATGAGATAATATTTGTAAAGTATTTTGCAAACCTTAGATCACTACATGAATTCTAATTATTTATATATGAGTCAGCTAGGTGATACAACATGGATAGAACACTTGGAGTAGAGTTAGAATGACTTGAGTTCAAATCAGGTTCAAACACTTACTAGCTGTGTGATCTTAAGTAAGTCACTTAATTCTGTCTGCTTCAGTTTTCTTGACTGTAAGATGGAGATATTAGTCAATATTAGTACAACATCTACCTCACAGGATTGTTATGAAGATCAAATATAATAATGCTATTAAGCATAGTGTTGGCTACATAGCAGTGCCTTAATAAATACTTGTGCCCTGCAAACTAAGTGGATTTCCATCAGTTGGAGAATGACTGAGTAAATTATGGTATATGAATGTTATGGGATATTATTGTTCTATAAGAAACGCCCAGTAGGATGATTTCATAATACCCTAACCTGGAAAGGTTTACATGAACTGATGCTAAGTGAAATGAGCAGAACTAGGAGATCATTGTACACAATGACAAGATTATGTGATGATCAATTCTGACAAACATAGCTCTTCCCAACAATGAGGTGATTCAGGCCAGTTCCAATGATCTTGTGATGATGAGAACCATCTACATCCAGAGAGAGGACTGTGGGAACTGAGTATGAATCACAAAACAGCATTTTCATTCTTTTTGTTGTTGTTTGCTTGAATTTTATTTTTTCTCATTTTTTTCTTTTTGATCTGATTTATCTTGTGCAGCAAGATAATTGTATAAATACATATCCCTATATTGGATTTACATATATATTTTACCATGTTTAACATATATTGGACTACTTGCCATCTAGGAAAGGAGGTGAGGAGAAAGAGGGGAAATTGGAATACAAGGTTTTGCAATGGTGAAAAATTATTCTTGCATATATTTTGAAAATAAAAAGCTTCAATAACAAATAAATAAATGCTTCTGCGGCTTACAAATATCTCTTCTATAACCTAACATTCATGTAATTCTGAAATCATTGCTAATTCTATTACTGGCTTCTTCCTCTATATTAAGATATAGTCAGTTCTTTATTGTCACTGTGTGATAAATATGTCTAGTATTTTGTTAAACAGGCAATGGGAAGGGCTTTGGTTTTAGAGGATAACAGCTATAAATTTAGGAGATTTTGCTTGTTTTGGCTGTGTTTTTTCATCTTTATATATACTTTCTTTTTTAATGTTAATGAATTTAACAATCAATAAGCATAAAAATTTCAATATCCAAAGGGAAGCAAAAAAGATTCCATGTGAAAACATGAACATCTGTTACATAAGATTTTTGAGTATTATTAAACTTAATATTATAGTTTAATGTCCTGTTTATATATCTTTTTTTTTAATTTTCCTCATGTGTACTTTTAAAATATTTTATTGGTGTTCCCTTGGTAGAAGAGGAATAGGAGGGTATCTTTGTTATCACCCACTAGCTCTCACATAACAATTAAGTGTGCAGAGATGAGATTGCGACCATTTTACTCCTGGGTAAAAACATGTCTCAATCCATCAATTATGGTTTTAGATTAAACATGAAAAGTCTTTGAAAGATAATGGGTGAAGTAAAATGACCACATAGAGGAAGTCTATTCCAAGTGAATACTGATGTGAATTGACTTCCCCTGTCAGGAAGCAGCCCAAATCCTGTTGGTATAGAATAATGTGAAGTCAGAGTCTATTGTTAATTCATCCACCCTGTCTCTAATTTAGTTAGCATCTTTAAAGACATTCACAACAACCTCTGAGATATTGATTAGCACATCTTTAGACAGGTCTGGGATCTAGTCTGCCAGGTGCATTTCATGTAGCTCTCTGGCTCTCCCTCTTGAGTTCATGTCTTTGCACCTAAGAAATCTCAAGGCTATATTTCCCCTATAAAAGCTCTGCTTATGATGAAGATGTTTGCTAAATTCCTTTTAGGTCTAATCCCATTATGAGGTACTCTCTCTTCCTTATAGTGCTTTCCCTTTAATGGTACCTTTCTCCTTACTCTGGGTAACTCTGGTTAGTCTGCTAAACTCCTCTATGGATCTAACTCACCAATCAATAGTATACTTGGGTCTCCTAGTATATTAAAGGAATATTTGGATTTTCCAAATTCCTTTCCTTTCTAACGATATGCTCTCCCAATTCTATTTCATATTTGCCATTCCTGGTACCTCTTATTTTTGTCTGTAAATTCTTCTCCTAAATAAATCTTCCTTTTGACAAAGAGAATGGTCACTGTGAATTTGTTTATTTTGAAGTAAATCTTGATAACTCATCAGATAGGCAATCTTCTTACACCTGTTTTGAGAAGAGAAACCTTAGGTTCAACTGTTTTTCTCCTTTCTACCATGCCCATCCCCACTGTGGCCAGAGGAATACTTGGATTGCTTCTGAGTTCAGAGAATTTAGATTTCCCATCTTGCCATCAGCATCCTAGCATCATCCCCCCAGGACAGCAGTGGCTCTCAGCAGTGTTTCCATCAGTGTCTGCAACTTCTTGACTATTTCCAGGAAAGGAAGAAAAGGATTTTTAGCACAAGGAGTTGTGTGTTAACCCTTCACTATTTATGGCCTCTCAACTTAGGTCCACTTTCCTCTGAACTCTGTATCTACTTGCGGGAGAGTATGTCACAGACATTTGAAAGAATGTTTTATAC
This sequence comes from Antechinus flavipes, assembly GCF_016432865.1. Classification (NCBI taxonomy): domain Eukaryota; kingdom Metazoa; phylum Chordata; class Mammalia; order Dasyuromorphia; family Dasyuridae; genus Antechinus; species Antechinus flavipes. The sequence goes on along the minus strand of NC_067401.1, from coordinate 238,633,072 downwards.
TAACTGTTTTTATCATACCCAGCTTATTAGTAAATAATCCCTTCTAAAAACTGCCCAGGGTGACTGATTAATTAATTCTCAACGCATAACCTTGGTGTTAAGCATAACTGTGACGGCTCAAACTGACAGTAACTCTTGAGGGTTACCCCTATAATTCTTCATTTCTCACCAGACTGCAATCTAGCCTCTTTCCTCATATCCCAGAAAACTCTTGGAAGCTCACTTCAATTTTAGAATTCACCACTTGGATGAACTCTCAGCTCCCTATGCCCTCCTTCTAATTGAATTGCTTCTCCCAGAACTTCCATTTAAGAAGGGTACTCAAACCAGCCATCTCTTCTTCCTACTAGCCTGTAATATGGATTCTTCCATCATCACTCTTTTCCCTTATTCCTGACTAAGCTGGATACCTTTCCTTCCTCCCACTCTACCTTTTTCCACTTTCTTTTCTATGTGTCCTTCCCTAATTAGAATGAAAATTCATTGACGATAGAGACCGGCATTCTTTTTGTTTGTATTTCTACTGTCAGTGATTAGCACAATGATTCCTACTTAGAAAACTCTAAATAAATGCTTGTTGTTGATCATTGATTTTAGAAGAGATGTAGCATTGCTATATATTTACCCACATACACATATGTGCATGCATGTGTATATATGTACACATGCATATACACATGTTTGTGTGTATAGTTCTGTGTTGCATATGTATAGATGTGTATTTGTCTACGTGTTTTGTGTACACACACACATATATGTCAAGGGCAAACAGTCAAGAGGTTTCCAAGATTTAGAAAAAGGTGGCTTGGAGATGAAGGAAGGACAAAATTGTTCATGAGATTCAGGAAACCCACATGACTCATGCTAGACAGGCAGATGCTTTGGGTTTATTTTTAAAATATGAATTTGCCCTTTGATGTCTGAATTGTCTGTCATGGATTGTCACCCGAAGCATCACATGAGGATAGGTATTCACTGAATTCCTGTTAATGGTGTTGATGTTAGCAAATGGTCCAGTTAACATTGGATTAGTAGTTAGAAGGTCACTTCTCCCATGAAATGCATGACTTTGGGCAATTCACTTCACTTCTCTAAGAACCAGTGTCCTCATTTATAAAATAAGAGGGTTTAAGGGTGACTTTTGAGGTTCTATTCAGCTTTAATGTTTTGATTTGATGATATCTGAATGTAGAAAAAGGATGTCAAGCCCCCATCCCATTAAACTATTTCTGATTCACATAGTATCATAATATCATGGAATATGTCTCACAAGAAGTATGGAAGAATGTTTTATTGGGTTTTCCAATACACTGGTTTATAAGACTTCATTGTTTTCCTTTTTTATTATTTTCCTAATAAAGAAACCAGCTCAGTTGACACAAACCATACTGAGCTGTTGTCAAGCTCCTCCCAAGCCTGATGATTAAAAAAGAGCTGAAGCTCTGAGGCAAGTGATAATAGACAATTGCACCTCTGAATACAGAAAGCTTACACATTCCCTAGGGACAAAATAGAGGCAGTAACCAGGGAACTACTGCCAACTACTGTTATCATTTAATATTAAGTTTTCCCATTTGGGCACCCAATGTGGTCGGCGTATTAGACTGATACAGACAAGCAATGAAACACCCGTACTTGGACTCATTACTGTGCTCTGGAGAGTGGGAGAAAAAAAAATCTCTTTTAGGCCTCTTCCCATCCTTCAGTTTTATTAGTTACATGCACTAAGTGTATAACATTATTAAACCCTAGCCCCTTTTAGGAGATTATTAGAACCACACAAATGAAAAATGAACTTAGTGCTAAGGATTTGGATTCTGAGTTACTTATTATCTTTGAGAACTCTATGGGAGCAAAGAATTAATTTCATTGCTAATAATCATGACAACCAAGTTCTTCTTCTTGGTTGCTCATTTTAAATTGCTTTGCAAAGTTTCTTTTTTAAATCTCCCTTTGGTAAGGAAAATTAAATTCTTGTTTCCATATGGTAAAGTCAATTAGGAGGCACTAATGAATCTTATTTCAGCTCCCCTAGAGTCCCCTGAGCCATGCACATACAGGAGCAATTTTGATTTTTACTTATAAGCAAAGGTATAACTACTTAGAAACTTCCATTCTCTTAAAACCTTTCTGCCTTTGCCAAAAATAAAAACATGGCATGAATTTTAACCTTGAAGGTTCATGCTAAAAGTATTTTTTGTTTCATTTTGGTTAATGGATTTGCTTTCCATGGCATATTATTATTATGTTGCTTTGATTTATTGAATTTTGTTAAGTACCCAGGGAGTGGAAAAGTCTGTAAAAAAGTAAATTATTAATGCATATTGTTATATATATTTGACAACTAATTAATTTCTTCCCATAGTCAATATGAGCCTTCAGGACAACTTCAGCTTAATGATATGCAACATATCTTTCTAATTTTCAAAGGTAGAATCATAGGATCTTAATATTGAAAAGGACTGTACTTGAGTGCTCAATTGGATCTGTGACCTCAGCAATAAAGATATACCCTTCAAGGATGCATTTGTCAATCTATCCATATTTATACATCTTTTATGACTCTATGTTCTTCCATACAATCACCACAGGGAGTCCATCCACTTGTGAACTAGATGACTTTCTTTCCCTTAAGTGAAAGACAGTGCAAGGATATCACTAAAATATAAAATTTCTTGTCCTTTAGTTTTCCCAATCTACCTTCTTTCAATCCTATACATTTCCCCTAAAAACACCTTTTACTACAGGTCTTCCTCAAAGGTCCTTATATGATATATGTTGCAGACTACTCAAATCTATCGTGTGCCTTACTTAGCAACTCATGAAATGGACCTTCAAGACGATGATTGTCAACCCTGTCTCCTAAGCATGACTCTTTTACAAATGGCTATACAGCTTCTGCTTGAACATTGTTAATGATGCACAGTTATTCCACTAGCCTTTATTAACTACCTACTATGTGCCATATGCTGTGCTAAATGCTAGAGATGCAAAAAGGCAAAAAAAAAGTTCTTGCTTTCAAGAAGCTCACAGAAATCAGGCTAATGGTAATTAGGCTAATTATTAGAGTGCTTATTGGTAGAAATTTATTTCTTATTTTATATTTAGAATATGCTATCATTTCCATGCATAAGGTCTGCCTTCTGGAATTTCTTTTAATCAAGACAGCATTCAGATATTTGAAGACAGCTTCTATAGCACCTTTATGTCTTCTCTTCTCCAAACTAGTATCTCTAGTTCCCTCAACAGTTCCCATGACCTGGCTCCTGTTATCCTGGTTGCCTTCCCATGTTTCAGGATTCTTTATCTGGAATCCATGAGCTTTGACTTTTAACCTATAATTTGATAACTATATTTCAATAGCATTGATTTCTTTTTGTAATCTAATGTATTTTCTTTTTTTTTTTTCCTTATTTATTTATTTGCTGAGACAATTGGGGTTAAATGACTTGCCCAGGGTCACACAGTTAGGAAGTGTTTAGTGTCTGACGTCATAGTTGAATTCAAGTGCTCCTGATTTCAGAGCTGATGCTCTATCCACTGCACCACCTAGCTGCCCCTCTTATGTATTTTCTTTTTTACATTCTTGGATTCTCAGAATTAAAAACCTAAAATCCAAAATAAATTATGTTTCATTGGGAAGATGTAAGGAAGAATGGAATTGTATTCAAAATGAATGCTGAATTTTCCTTTCATTTTTAAAAATACATAATGTTTACTATGAAATCAAAAGTAGTATGATAATTAAAGATTTTGGTTTCTCAATATACATGTATTTAGCAAAACACAATCATTACCCTTAAAAATTGCAAAGTCAGTGCTGCGAGTTTAAATTCCACACTCTGGAGTCAAAGTTTAAGAGAGAAACTCTGACCTTGATTGACTAAAAAATGAACAAATTTCTACTTGAGTTTATCACTTAAATATTTTAAAAGTAGGAACTCAAAAGCTGCAAATGTTAACAGAGTGAAGCAAATTTTGGTACGTCCAAGAGATAACATCATAAAGGTTTTGTGTTTGAATTGTGGCTCACTGTTTGCTAAGTTAGGGTTTGAATAGCTTGTATTCCTATAGAAAAGAAACATATGGGAAAAATGATGGAATAAAATTTTTAAATTCACAAAAAGACACAAACAGGGCATTTTGTTCCATTATGTTAAATTTACAATATGTTTTTATGTGTTTTACTTTTTTTAATAATCAGCAACAAGTAGGTAGAGCAGCAAATGGATAGAATGCCAGATTTAAAGTCAAGAGGAACTTAGTTCAAATTGTGCCTTACTAGCTGTGTGACTAAACAAGTTACTTAATCTGTCCACCTAAATTTCCATATCAGTAAAATGGGGATAATAAAAGCACACACCTACCACAGTTGCTGTGAGGATAAAATTTTTAAAAATTGTAAATTTTTTGTGAATTGTAAAGTATTATATAAATGCTAGCTATTATTTATAAGTAACAAATTTTACATGACTCAATTTCACATTTTTATATGCAATCTTCTTTTTTTGTTCTTAGTAAATTGAAATGCCTGTGTTTAATGTTAAAATTCATAATAAAAAAAATTTTAAAAAGAGGCATGTGAAGTAATTTTACATATCTAGGGAACAGTCTTTTGTTTTTTTTAATTAATTAGCTGAAAAATTTAATGTTTAAAAGCAAAATGCCTCACACAAGAACTATATTGTCTTCCCTTTCATTCCACATGAAAATATAATAAATGGTCCATTTAAAATCACATGGTCCTTTGTTCCAGAAAATATTTTCATTTAAATAGCTCATCCTTTATCTACCTAGGCCACAGTGGTAACACCTGGGACTCTTCGAACATTGCATAGCTGAGTTTCAGCTGAGTTGATTTCTGATCTTAGAGTAAGCAATTTGGCCATGTTATAGTAGAGCTCTGTTATTCTTTATCTGGCATCTTAGAAGTGGGTGCCATGTGTCATAATGGGTACCAGTGGGCAGGTTCCCAATTTTGCATTCACATCCTTCTGTGTTCCAAAGACTTAGAAGTCTCTATGAACATCCTCAGTCTCTGCCTCCGGCATGTTGGGCTGTAATAGGTAAGCTTTTCCTTAATGAAGTTTGTTGTCCTTTATTCTTTGTTCTGGAAGAGGATCAAGGACAACAGGAAGGTGTTTTTCTTGACTTACAAGTGAATTTTATTAAAGTGAGGCAGTGCTGTACAAATCACCAGCCTTACTCTCTCCCCCACAATCATCTGGATTCAGTGGCAAGACAATTGAAGATGGTCTCAGAGGCAGTGGAAAATCTTGTGATTTTTAAGTTAAAGTCTAAGTTTGTTCAGTGATTTGAGGCTAGGTAAGAAATGAAGCAAAGGATGGGCTAATGTGCTACTTAAACAAGAATCAATCTGGGAGAGGAGGACCTTCAGGGTTTCTGGCCAGAACAACAATAATTGTTATTTATAAGCTTCTCCTTATCTTCTTCCCCAGTATCAGATCTTCCTTCCATTTTCCATAAGAAATAATGAACTTTATGGGACATATTTAAATATTTATAATAATCAAAATACTTATTCGCTCAAAGCTAGTCTGAAAAACAATACTACTATTGCTATTTACAATATTATCTTGGTTCTGCTCATTTCATTTTTCATTATTTCTTTCAAGTATTTCCATGTATATCTAAAATCACTGAGTTCATTATTATAGCACTCTATCATTCCATCACAATTATATACCATGATTTGTCCACCCATTCTCCAATTGATGGGCATCCTTGCAATTTCCAATTCTTTTCCACCACAGCAAAAGCTGCTATAAACATTTTAGAACATATAGATTTTTTTTTCTTTTTTCCCTAATCATCTTTGTAAATAGATCAAGAATGGTATTGCTGGGTCAAAGAATATAAGTTGTGTAATAACCCTTTGGTCATAATTCCAGATTGTTTTCTAGTTCCAAAGTCATTCAGAGTTGTTTGCCTTTATAATGTTGTTGGCATTATTTAAATTATTATTCTAGTTCTGCTTAAAAATCCAAATTATGTAATACAATTCATTTAGTTATGCATCAATGGGTGGGTATATGCTTTGTTTTTTGTTCTTTGATGTCACAAAAAATAAAGAAAGATCTTCCTATCGATATTTTGACATATAAAGATCCTTTCTTCCCATATTTAGCCTCCTCTTGATATACATTTAACTATTATTTTGGAGTCAGAGGGTATGAACATTTTGGTTACTTTTAGCATAATTCCAAATTGCTCTCCAAAAATGACCTATTCTTGCTGCAAAGCCTATAAACTGGCCACCATTAGCTCCTCAAACATTAATGAAATTCAGGATAGTTAAATATATCTTTGAATAAAAAGATATGGTTGCTTTGTGAGACATAAGTAAGAGGTGGTGATGGCTGCTCTAAACCCAAAATTCAATTTTAAACAGTGACAGCAATTTTCTCTGGGGTGTTTATTGAATTAACAAGACTATCATTCATCAGGAAAATTTCTGTTTGCCTAATTATGTGTGATGGTGTTGCTGCTAAGAAGTAATTTTAGACATCTTTGGAAGGAGAATTTTAAAAAAGCTGGTAGAATACTTTTTGATTTAATAAGAAATTGAAAAGAACACCTGTAACATTGATGTTTTAAAAAAATATAGAGAGACCAAGAACAAATATAGCAGATCTCATCTCTTTTTTTTTTCTAATCTCTTCTATTGGTACTCTATAGAAAGTTTAGTAATAAAAAAAGCTATTGCTTTCCCCATGACCTCAGTACATTGATACTTTTATGTGCACTTTGTAAAGCAAAATAATAGATGTTTGGGAAGAGATGATTAAAACATTTATGAGAAAAGATGGTGTAATACTGTCATAATGAAGAGAATAAAAAGTGTGTCTCGGGGTCCTCTCTAAATTGCTTCTTTAAAGGCATCTGAAATCAACCAAACAATTTGCACAAGAAACAGATGATGCACCTTCAGAAATTAGCTGTTTCTCCTACTTTATATGACAGATTTAAAGTTTGTCCAGAGGTATGTTTTCTTCCATAAAAAGAACTAACTTTACTTGTCCACTTAGCATGGATGGAATCAGCCAGTCAATAACATTAAGTACTTATTATGTGCTGAACACTATATTCAGCATACAAAGAAATGCACAAAACAGTCCATGACTTTGAGTTCATAACATAATGATGAAGACATTTAAGCAGTTATGAAGGAACAAACTGCACATAGAATAAGAAATAATCAACAGAGGAAAGAATTTTAAAAGGGTGGGAAAGACTTCTTGTAGAAGGTGAGGTTTTAGTTGCATCTTTAGGAAAGTAGGGACACTGAGATAAGGAGAGAGAGCATTCCATGCCTGGGACACAGTGAAAAATGCCTGAAGCAGGGAAATGAATTGTTTTGTACAAGGATTGTACTAGATTAAGGAGTATGTGATAAAATAGGGATAAGATGTAAATAGCCTAGAAAAGTAGGGGGCAAATTATGAAAGGCTTTGAATGTTAAAAAGAGGATTATATATCTGATTCTGGAGGTGATTGGGGAGTCCCTGAAGTTTTTTGAATAGAAGGGGGGCATGGAAAGAATAGCATATTAAAATAATTGCTTTGATAGCTGAAAGATGGACCAGAACAGGGAAAGATTTGTGGTAAGCAGACTATTATAGCAGTATAGATATGAGGTAAAGAGTATGGATGCAGGAATTGGGGAGGAATGAAGATTGTCAGCTCAGTTGAGGAGAAAAATGTCTTGGAGGTTTATAGACAATAGCTACCTGAATCATTATTAGGTGATGATACATTTTAAGTGAACCACAAAGGAGCAGATGAGTGAATGATGGTGGCCAGAGAAAAATCTGAAAATGGTAATAGGAATTAAGAAATATTCCAACTCTCTCTCCCATGTAGATCAGTGAGAGAAAAGGAGAGGATATGAACAAAATTTTATACATTACATACATTTATTTTTGACTTACAGCAACTCATTAAAATGTCTTAAGATATGTAAAACTTGTCATCTGCAATGATGGATAGACTGTGCACAATGAAACAATAAATCTTTCGAAGTAATGAAGTACAGTTTTGTGGCAAAAATACTGAAGATATGTAGAAGCAAATTTCTCAAAATCATTTCCATTTTTAAGGTCTTCATGCTTTTTTTGGATTTGGAGGCTTTACTTTTATTCTCATGTTTTTTGGAAGCCTGTGTCATCTAATAATAAAAACAACAACAAAATAGCACCAATTTATGTGCCAGGTGCAGTGCCAAGCACTTTTAAAATATTATCTTATGGGAGCAACTAGATGACACAGTGGATAGAGTAATGGCCCTGAAGTCAGGAGGACTTCTGGCCTCAGACACTAATACTTTCTAGCTGTGTGATCCTGGGCAAGTCACTTAACTCCAATTGTCACAGCCTTATTTGACCGTCACAATAACCCTAGGAGGAAGATGTTTTATTATCCCCATTTTCCAATTGGTAAAACTGAGGCAGAAAAGAGGTTAAGTGACTTGCCCAAAGTCCATAGACTTGTTAACTTGGTTCATAGTTTTTTTCTTTGCTTTGTCTCTCCCTGTTTTTGTTATCAAGAACATATGTGTATTGTAGAAAATGATTAGATGTATTCCTTCTTTATTATTTTTAAATAGATTATGTGGTAGTAGAATTAATTATTCCTTACATATATATATTTTGCTGAGGCAATTGGGGTCAAGTGACTTGCCCAGGGTCACACAGCTAGGAAGTATTAAGTGTCTGAGACCAGATGTGAACTCAGGTTCTTCTGACTTCAGGGCTGGTACTCTATCCACTGCACTATCCAGCTTCCCCTATTCTTTGTATATTTGATGGAATTTATTTGCAAATTCATTTGAACTTGAAGCAAGAGTCTTAGGCTGGATTTGAACTCAGGTTTCCTGACTCCAGGTCCAACATTCAGTCTACTGAGCCATCTAGATGCCATCTGAAAGGAGCAAAGTCTCAATGAGAGCCAGAAGATGGAGGAACTGAGAAAGGAAAAAATTTAAGCTGAAAGCAAGTTTCTTCACTTTGAAGTAGGCATTCTAGATATCTAAGTGGAATGTATGAATAACTTTGGGATGCCACATAGTTAAAGTTTTTGAGGGAATGAGAATAGAGAATTGATCACTAGAAAATGAAGAATGGGATCTGTATAATTATTTACCAGATTCAGAATCACTATGAATTACAATCACTAGGAGGAAGAAAAATTTAAATAGATTTTCAATGTCATTGGAGTTTTGATCTCAAGGTTGAGTCTTTTCAGAGCCTTGGACAATTCAAGTAAAGAGAGCAAGAACTTGGAGCAAAAAGAATGCTGTTATTCTCCTTCCTCC